>NC_135347.1:2958303-3261333 GCF_023851605.1 Tamandua tetradactyla | reverse complement strand
AGCTTTTTCAAACTCTGGGGCATAAATGTGTAAAACATATTCACTTAAAATTGATTTGATTTAAGTTAAAAGCGTTACTTTGCAATGAGCTGCGCAATTCCACAATATCCATCAAAACTAAGCCATTGCAGGCTGCAATGTGCAGTTGCTTAAGCATTTTCATATGCCCTCGCCTTTGTACTGAAACAAAAAGCAAGACCGTGAAACACACAGAAGGGAAAACAACAAAAAGTTTATGCATGGTCCATAAGATTGGTATTCCTCTAACATGGATTTAACTAAGCTTTATTTATATAAACAATAGGATCGAATCCTGTTTTCCTCCAGAATGCATGTTTTCTCAGGAGTAGTACTGCAGATCTTGAAATGCAATATAGGGGCTCTAGTTTCTCGGTGAAATCCTATCGTTGGTCTATTTCCTCAAAATAAACATGCCACATGAGGCTAGCCCCCAGCCAGCCCCAGATCAAACTGGGAAACAGCTAAGGATCCTGCATCTCTTTGAAACAACTAGCATAATCAATGTATAGAGTGGTAACTGCAGTTTCACTTCAGACCTGAGGGTTTCTTCAAACCTTTTTAGGGACCAAGGGTATGAGAGCACTGAGGGGTAAGTCTCTGGCTCTACTGCTACCACCCTTTCAACTTGTATGTTCTATATATTGAGCATTTTTTTAGGTTTTTGTGTCTTCTTGTTTTTGTTTCTGTTTTATAGTAAACTTTAAAGAATTTATTTCAACTTCACTCACTTTTTATATTTCTTGGAATGGGAATGTGTACATTATTTACCAATAAAGTTTTAATGCTTCAATTTTATAATTGCTCTACTTGTCGAAATTTGAAAATCATTCCAACTTAATGAAAAAATGGACAAAAAGTATCTTTCTTTTGATCTTACAATTCAAAATATAATCAAGATAACATTTTTACATGTTTTTGTTTTTAAGTTGTATCAGACCACTTTGAACTAAAATAAGTTGGAAGAGCGCTGTGGTTGGATTCTTCTTGATTCTTTTACCCTAACATAACATTTCTGCTCTGATTACTGTTTTCTCAGAGCCCTATAGAAAACTGGCTAGGCGGACTATACTATAACAGGAGCTAACGTGTATGGCATTATAAAAAGCATGTGTTTTGCTTGCGGGAAAACATTTGCATTTTTTCTTAAGTCTTTAACCTCTTAACCAAATAGCTAAGGACAAATTTCAGATTCTTTGGCAGGGCTACTTGGCAAAAAAAATTTTTGCCATAAGAATAGAGTATGGAAGAGGCCTGCCTAATGCTTGAAATCGTACCACCTTAGCAACTGCCTAAATGGTGGTTCTGGAAGTGTGATGTCAGCCCATCTGTATCAGCATCACCTGGGGATTCGTTAAAAATGCAAATTCACATTGGGAGACCCAGGTCCGATTTCTGGTCCATGCACTTCCCCAAAAACAAACAAACAAGCAAAACAAAACAAAAAAATATTCAATAAATGGTGCTGCAAAGAAAGGAAACTCACATGGGAAAACAATGAAATGTGACCCTGCCATACAGCATCCAAAAAAAAATGCAAATTTGTAGACCCCACCCCAGGACCTACTAATCAGAAATTGAGATTGGGGTCCAATGATCTGGGTTTTAATACACAAATCAATTAATTCTAAACTTAAGTTTGAGAACCACTGACCTCGACTACTGGCTTAGGTTGGGCTCCCTAGAAGTAGAGCCTGAGACAACAAACCTTATGAAAATGATTTATGAAGGATATTGTATAGTAAAGGGTTATCTCAATACGCTTAAGATGTTCCAACCCTGTATATACCAAAGGAAGACCTGGCCCATGACTGACCTCTGGGAGATAACATATAAATCCTTGGAATATCCTGCCTAAGATATTTCAAGGGTTTATAAACCTGATAAGGATGTTTTGTATACGTGAGACCTTGGGCCACATCAAACAGTTTATGCAAAAGGTGTAATTTATGATGAGTGCATGTTTTTCTTTGTCTGGGGTCCTGGACCACACTGTATCACTTTGACCTCTGAGAGGACTGGAGACCAAGTAGTTAAGGTCAAGCGTGTTCCATGCCCATGTGACTGACCCCCAGTAAAACCCCTGGACACAAAGGCTTCAGCAAGCTTCCATGTATCATCACAGAGCATTGCGGGGAGAATTAATCATTGTCCATAGGACTCCACTGGGAGAGGGCAAGTAGAAGTTCATGTTTGAGTTCTCCTGGCCTCTGCCCCTCTACCCCTTTGCCTTTGCTGATTTTAATCTGTATCTTTTTGCTGGAACAAACTGTAATTCTGAGTATAAAAGCTTTTCCTGAGTTCTTTTAGTTCTTCTAGTGTATAATCAAACTTGAGAATGGCCTTGAGGACTGCTGACACAAATATGTTCTCGGTATAAAGAGACGCACGGGGCCAAGACACTGGTGGTAAGAGCTGAGCAAGCATGTGGGCTCAGGAACGGTCCAGCCTTGCCCAATTCTCAGGAAGAGGGCTGTCTTGAGGCAAGTCATCTTCCAGTGGGGCAAGGGATCAACCTTTGTTAGACTCTCTTAGTCACTGGCTATGAGGAGGAAGAGGCTGTGATCTTAACTTCTCAGTGGGACTTCCTTCAGCTAAGGGCAATTGTCCGGAGAAGGGGAAGCTGGGAGTCATTAGAAGCCAACTGTCATGATGTCTGGGGGAAGACCAGTATGTTAGAGACACTAAAACCCTGCTACTACCACTACCAACCTATAGAGTCAGATGCAGGAATATGCAAGCTCCTCTACTTTTATGATGGATCAACAGGACTCACCTACTCACTCTCAACAATAAAGACAATAGTGGGCACGCAAATACAAAGCAGAGAAGATTGTAAACTCTAGTCTAGCCCCTAACAGCCCATTTACCCAATTTGCCTCAGTTATCCTTGAGTAATGTTAATACTGGAATACAGTTGGTGTTAGAACTTGAAGGTGCCAGCCTCTGCAGTAGGAGAATCTCTTTTGAATCACTGGTCCCATCCATATATGGGGTTTGGGTGCCCAGTATCCATTTCTCCTTTTATAAATAAGTGCACCCTAGGTTCCGTTTCCCATCAGATGCTGGTCTAGGTGAAGCTGCAAACCACTGCACCTGGCTTCTGCTGACAAGGCATGTGTACGTGGCTCAGTCTGGGTTGGTTGGTTGCTTTCTTTGAAGATAAAATCTTGATTAGAGTGACAAGACTGATTTGGTTGGAGCGTTTTCATAGCAGTGATTGAGTCTTAAAGAAATTCTTTATCAGTTCCTGCTACCAAGGCCCCCAAAGGACCTTCTTGGGTGGGATTATTCTTAATTCCTTTAGATTCTCTGAGCTCCATATCTTACCAATAAATCCTCTTTTGTTTACGTGGGTCAGAGTTGAATTTGTTGTTTCCACTCAAAGAGATTTGACCATTGCTGGTTTTCAAATTCCTTGAGTTTGATGATCTATCCGTTTTTAAATATATTCTTTTTTTTTACTGAGGTATAAACTTTTGTTTCTGTTATTACTGCTACCTAAGAAACCACCCCAAAACCTAGTGGTATTAAATAGTCATTTTAATATTCTCATAAATTCTGTGAGCCAGGGCATAGCAGAAATCGTTTGTCTCTATTTCAAAATGTCTTATTCCTTAGCTCAGAAGATCCAAATGTCTGGGGGTCACTCCAGTGTTGGGGGTAGAAATCATCTGGAAGGATTTCCTCTTTTTTATCTGATGCCTGGAGTAAATGGGAGATGTAACTCATCTCCACTGTTGACCAGAGCCTTTTCCTGTGACCTGATCTCTCTCACCTCTTGGCAGCCTAATGGTAGTCAACTTGTGCCATAAGAACTCAGGATTCCAAAGCAATTCTCAGCCAACAAATGGAAGCTGGTTCCCTTTAATGACTTGGTCTTAGAAATTATATAGCTTCACTTCCAACACATCTGTCAATTATAAACAAGCCCGAAGTCTATCCCAAAGTATTATGGATCCCACCTATGGATGAGGCAGGGTCAAATAATTTGCTGACATGTTTTAAAACAGCCATAAATACATATAGTAAAGTATATGAAGTCCATTAAACATGAGTGAACAGCTAGGTAAAGTTTTATATATGCGCCGACTCATGTACCACTGCCAGCACGTTCCCCAGCACCTTGGAAGTGGCCCTTGTGTCTCTTCCCAGTCAATACCCCAGAGGTTGCCACTCAAGAGACAACTTGTTCAGTGTGTTATTGGCATCAATTAGTTTTGCCTGTTAACTTCATTTACATAGAATCATACAGTGTGCTCTTGTGTGACTGTCCTGCCTCTCCCCCTTTTTGTCTCAACATTATGTCTGTGAGATTCATCCACATTGCACATATCAGTAGTGGGGTTCATTTTTATTCCTGAGCAGTATTGCGTTATATGACCATATCATAATTTATTTATCCATTCTCTTGTTGATGGACATTTGGATTGTTTCCAGCTTTTGGCGATTATGAATAAAGCCGCTATTCTTGTGTTCTTTGATATTTGCATATTTTAAATATGAAAGGTGTTAATGAACTCCCTCCATGCCCTAGTAGCTACTGATTTAAAGCATCCCTATGCTAAAAGGTAACTTTATAAATGCAGTCACTCTTTGAACAGAATTTCTACTAATTTCTTCGAATAGCATCTACATACATTTAAAATAGGGCATACATAAGCAATATTATTCATCCTCCTGATAACACGTAAGGGTCACATGGAACCCTGGATTTCTTTGCAGAATCATCTCCACTCCCACGTACCCTCCAGGGGTACGTGGTCCTCATGTTAGGAATCACAAGTTATAGGTGATTCACCTTTGGGATCTTCTTCATAAAAAATTATGCTACAATCTGGATGAACTTCTGATGTGCTCCAGATTCACAAGATATAATAATCAAACCAGAAAGTACAGTTTGTGATTACTGTTCTGCTAGCCTCTCTTGCTCCTCTCTGGAATACAAGTTCTATTGCAGCGGGTGATATAAGCCCGGGATTATTCTCTGCCAAATAGAATCATACATGTCAAGAATGACTATTTTTATAATTTCAATGACAAAGTAAATTTCATTTTGAATATTTACAGTGCATGTAAACTGAAGTAAGCCAAACCAGGGATAAATAAGAACCCAGGTTAGACTTTTTTTTCAGAATGAACTTCCAGCTTTCAGAAAGCTTCCTGGAGTCAGTCCCACCATATTTCTCTCTGCTCACTTTTCTGTTGAGGCTGATTTCCACTAAATCACTGGAGTTGAAGTTGAGCTTTCTTGACTGTTTATTCCATCTTCTCCCCACTTTTCCACTTCTTACTGCCTTTCAACCTTTTATCCTTGAATTCAGTTGTTTTAGAGACACTCATCTTTCGTCTAGAGACAAAGAAAGCTATACTAACAGTCTTTGGTCACATCTCCTAAGATTTTGTTTTATCACTGTTAGTCACTCTGGTCTAGAAGGGAAGTATAAGGAAACTCTATAGAATGTTTTATGGGGCTGTGCACAAAGAATGCTAAACAAAATGGATGGTGCAGTACTGTATACTTTGATATTAACCTAAGAGTGCCAGGAAGCACTTAATTGATTGATGATATGCCAAAGATCCATTTGAATTGTGCTAAGCTCATTCATTTTAGTTTTGCTGACAATCTGAACAGCATATTGGTTAGCATAAAGTCAGTCTCTGGGTAGATGTACTGTCAGCAGTGATATTGTTCAGTCTTTTGAGGTGAGATGTGAAAACGTCTATTGACAATTTTCAAAGTAAATAAATCTAAATTAAAAATTTTTAAAGCCCTCCCCCTCGCTCCCTATTGGCATGTGCAGAGGACTGATACAGCTATTTCTTTCTCTTTTATCACTGTGTAACCGTTCAATGTTAACTCAAGTCTCTCAGGAAACTAGTGCTCTTAGTATATATTTTTTAAGTAGGGTGATTTTTTTGGTTGGGGGAAGTCTCTAATCAGGGGAAAATATCTTTTGCCGACAATAAAATGCAGGTAAAAGTGCATAGCAATCATCCACTTTGATTCTTTTGCATATAGGCCACACATTATAATGCAGTCTTGCAATAATTCATCCAAATATGCCTACCACAAAATTGCAACTGGTGGAACGATATCATTAACCTTCATTTACCAACAATGACTGCACTCCCTTCTCCCTGAATCACCTCAAGTCATTCTATTTCATTTCCATGAGTTGGCCCTTAATCTTGCACTGATGCATTTACATTATGCAAGGTTTGACAAGAAAAGATTAATGAAAATCTTCTTATTTGTCTTTTAAAGAGCCTCCTGGATGATTATTGCACTTGATCAGCAGATAATGAAGTATGAGAACATTCCAATATTTGCCACACTAAAGTACTCATAAAAAGAGGTTGCACTCCTTCCCAACTCCCCTGCCCCCTCCCAACACTACCACCAACTCCCAACACACATACACTGTCTGGCCGCTGGCCTCAGTCTCAACCTAGGAATGTCATTCCTAAAAGAGAATTAAACCCAGCAATATTTGTTATGTGACTGTCCCCTGGGGAGAGTAGCCGGACAGCACGTTAGTTCTGTTTACTGATATAACACCGCTTCACCCGTTTTTTTTTTTTTTTTTTTTTTTTTTTAAAGGAAAGACAGAGAGAAGGAAGGAAGGAAGGAAGAAAGGGAAACATCTTTTAAACATTTTCTTGTTTTATTGTATTCTGTTTCTCCGTTTTTTGTTACATGGGCTGGGGCCGGGAATCGAACCGAGGTCCTCCGGCACAGCAGGCAAGCACTTTGCCCGCTGAGCCACCGCGGCCCGCCCTCACCCGTTTTTTATGTTGTAAATCAAAACCTGGACGATTCCTCATCGTGTGGAAAATGTGATTTGATATCCCTAAATATTAGCCATCAGTCCTGGGCTTAATTGCTGCTTCTTCGTGCTTGTTTTGAATATATAGTTATGTTGATTTTGAAGTATTTTCAAGATGCTCAGCAATTGCCCAAAGATGCTTGATTATGAAAATCAAGGAAGCTATTCCAAAACTATAAATAATGGTAAAATGGAACACTCCTGCTTCATACCAACATGGTAGAGACTACTTTAGACGTATTTGTACATTGCAAAGAAAATTTATAGATCTTGAAACTTCAATTTTTTTTTCATTAAATAGGTTATTTTTATATTTAATGTAACATAACTTTACAAGCCTTAGAAAGGGACTGAAAAAGTCATACATTAAGCAGAAAGTAAGAATAACTCTTTTTCTTATGTGTTAGTTTTGCTCCCTATCTAGAGAACTCTTTGGCAATTAGGAGTTTTAATCTTTATGCATATTTATATGCCACTCAAACTGTTTAGCCCAATATTATATTCAAAATGGATTCTCCCTAAGAAGTTCTTGGTTCAGTGGGTGCCGGTTTGAGTCATTTCTGAGAACAGATGGTATTTAAACCATCTCCTGTTCTTTGTCTCTTATCCTCATCTTCTTATTCTACTTAAACTCAATAAGAATAGGTAGAATAGATCACTAATAACATTTCCAACTGATGCATACAAAACAATTTCATTAATTTGGGAAGCTACCTGTTATATAATGTTAATCAATGCTGTCTCAATGTAAAACTTTTTCCTGGACAAGTCTGTTAATTTGTAAAGGATATGCAGCTTTCCATTGCACTATTGCTACTCTACTCAAAGCCAGGAGAAACATCACAGGGCTCTGTTTACTTGGGGACGATCATTGATTGTACCAAAGTTGGAACCTGACCTAAGAGATGGCAATCGGGGTTTCTCTCTCACTGTAACTTTTCCCACTTCGTTTTTTAAAAATTTGACTTTTGAATTTACATACAGTAAAATAGCTCTTTTTAAAAGTATACAGTTCTATGAGCTTTGACAAATGAACAGAGAATATCACCACCACACTGGGAATACAGAACATTTTCATCGTTCCTCTCCCCAGATATCCTTATACTGTCCTTTTGTAGAACAACCTTCTCCCCACTCTTAACTCTGGGCAACCAGTGATTTGTTCTCCATTCCTATAGTTTTGCCTTTCCCAGCTTATCATTTAAATGGAATCATAGGGTATGTTGCATTTTGAATCTGGTTTCTTTGACTTAGCATAACGCATTTGAAAACTCTCCATCTTATTGCATGTACCATTAGTTCATTCTTTTTTTTTTTTTTGTATGGACAGGCTCCAGGAATCAAACACAGGTCTCCAGCTTGGCAGGTTGAGAACTCTGCCACTGAGCCACCACTGCACTGCCCCATTAGTTCATTCATTTTTATTGCTAAGTAATATTCCATTGCATGGATGTACCACAACTTGTTTATCCATTCCCAGTGGGGGAATATTTGGGTCATTTCCATTTGGAAAAGTTATGAGTAAACCTGCTATAAATATTTATTTCACTTGAGTAAATATCTAGAAATGCAATTGCTGAATCATGTGGAAAGATTACATTTCACCTTAAAAGAATCTGACAAAGTGCTTTCCACAGTGGCTGCACCATTTTTCATTCCCACCAGCAACATATGAGTGTTCCAATTGCTCTGTGACCTTGTTGGGCTTTTTTTAACCATTCTAAAGGTGTGTGATGAGGTCTCATTGCGATTTTGACTTGCATTTTCCAAGTGACTATAAATAAGCATCTTTCCTAATGTTCATTTGCCATCTGAATATATTCTTCCAAAAAGTATCTTCAAATCTTTAGCCCATTTTCTATTTTTTATTATTTATTTTTTTAATTTTTTAATTAATTTTTAATTTTTAAAAAAAATATGACAAGAAAGAAACACAAACGTTCTTAACATACGGTCATTCCATTCTACATATATAATCAGGAATTCACAATATCATCACATAGTTGCATATTCATTATCATGATCATTTCTTAGAACATTTGCATCAGTTCAGAAAAAGAAATAAAAACAAAACAGAAAAAAATTTCATATATACCTTACCCCTTACCCCTCCATTTCATTGACCACTAGCATTTCAATCTAAGTTTATTTTAACATTGGTTCCCCCTATTATTTATTTTTATTCCATATGTTTACTCATCTGTTGATAAGGTAGATAAAAGGAGCATTAGACACAAGGTTTTCACAATCACACAGTCACATTGTGAAAACTATATCATTATATAATCATCATCAACAAACTTGGCTACTGGAACACAGCTCTACATTTTCAGGCAGTTCCCTCCAGCCTCTCCATTACATTTTGACAAACAAGGTGATATCTACTTAATGCATAAGAATACCTCCAGGATAACCTCTTGACTCTGGAATCTCTCAGCCATTGACACTTCATTTTGTCTTATTTCACTCTTCCCCCTTTTGGTTGAGAAGGTTTTCTCAATTCCTTGATGCTGAGTCCCAGTTCATTCTAGGATTTCTGTCCCATGTAGCCAGGAAGGTCTACACCTCTGGGAGTCATGTCCCACGTAGAGAGGGGGAGGGCAGTGAGTTTGCTTTTGTGTTGGCTGGAGAGAGAGAGACCACATCTGAGCAACAAAAGAGGTTCTCCTGGGGGTGACTCTTAGGCCTAATTTTAAGCAGGCTTGACCTATCCTTTGTGGGGCTAAGTTTCATATGAACAAACCCCAAGATTGGGGTTTAGCCTATTGCTTTGGTTGTCCCCACTGCTTGTGAGAATATCAATAATTCAACTTGGGGAAGTTGAATTTTCCCCCTTTCTCACAATTCCCTGGAGGGGACTTTTCTTTAGCCCATTTTTAAAATTAGGATGTTTGTTTCCCTTTTCATTTTAATTAGAGGAGGTTTATTTTTCTGTGCATTTACAAAGAAACCATGCATAAAATGCAGAGTTCCCATATATCCCCCTATTATTAACACCTTGCATTAATGTGGTACATTTGTCACAATTCATGAAAGACTATTTTAATAATTGCACTATTAACTATAGTCCCTTGTTTACAATAGAGTGTACTTTTTCTGTTGCTCAGTCCTATTTTTTGTGAGGTTTTTATTAAATTTTTATTCTAGTAACATATATACAACCTAAAATTTTCCCATTTAAAATCACATTCAAATACATAATTCAGTGGTGTTTGCTTTCTTATTATTGAGTTTTGAGAATTTTTTATATGTTCTGGACACAAATCTTTGCAGTTTAGAGCTATGTACCCCAGAAAAACATGTTCTTAAACTTAACCCATTCTTGTGAGTGTGAGCCCATTGTGAATAGGATCTTTGGTAAGGTTACTTCTGTTAAGGTGTGGCTCAGCTCAACCAAGTGGTCTTAACCCTACTTCTGGAGTCTTCTATGAGAGAATGAAATTCAGACAGAAGAAGAGAGTGCCACAGGGAGCAAGAGCTGAAGGTCAGCAGAACCTGAAGGGGAGGGGAGACCAGGAGGGGCCACCATGTGCATTGGCATGTGTCAGAGGAGCCCAGGGCCAAGGATGACCAATAGCCAGCCCCAGAATGCCAGTCTTCAAGAAGAAATTGTTCCCTTGAACTGAAATGTGTTTTTTAGCCTCAAAACTGTGACCTAATACATCCCCATTGTTTAAGCCAACCCATTGCCTGGTATTTGCTTAAGCAGCCAAGAAAATGAAAACACAAGCCTCTGTAAATATGTAATTTGTAGATATTTTCTCCCAGTGTATGGCTCACCTTTTCATTCTCTTAATATTGTCTTTTGCTGACCAAAGACTTTTAATTTTTATAAGACCTGATTAATCAATTTTGTTCTTTTATGAATTGAGTTTTTGTTGTCATACCTAAGAGCTCTTTGCCTAACCCAAGTTCACAACAATTTGCTCTCATGGTTCCCTCTAAACTGATATAGTTTTATATTTTCACCTAGATCTATGATCCATTTTTAGTTTATTTGTATAAAAGATGTCTCATTGGAATTTTTCTTAACTTTTTTATTGTATAGAATAACATATATAGAAAGCAAAAAAATAAAAAAGCAATAGTTTTCAAAGCACCCCCCAAAAATCTGTCCTGGGTTACAGGACAGATCCAAGAGTTTGTCATGGGCTACCATATGATCCTCTCATATTTTTCCTTCTACCTCCTCCAAAATATAAGAGGCTAGAGGGCTTAAATACTTTTTTATTCACAATAGACTTTTTTTCCTTCTTTATTTGTGAACAATAACATATATGCAAAAAAGCAATAAATTTCCAAGCAAAGCACCAAAATTAGTTGTAGAACATATTTCAGATTTTGACATGGGTTACAATTTCACAATTTTAGGTTTTTACTTCTAGCTGCTCTAAAATACTGGAGACTGAAAGAGATATCGATATAATGATTCAGCATTCATCTTCATTTGTTAAGTCCTATCTTCTATGTGTAATTCCACCATCACCTTTGATCTTTCCATACCTCTCATTGGGGTTGTTTGGGCTATGGTAATTCTAAGTTTCTTGATATTGGAAGGGTCTGTCACTAATGTAGGGTAGGGAGATGAAAATATCTGATGTTCTGGAGAGGCTGGGCTAGGTGTCAGGACTTATCTGAATCAGGGACCCATCTGAAGATTGTAAGTTTCTGGAAAGTTAGTCTAGTGCCTGAAACATTTGTGGAATCTTATGAATTGCCCTAGGTGTTCATTAGGATTGGCTGGAATGGTCCTGGTTGAGGTTTGGCAGGTTATGATGGGAAGCAAGGTCTACCTGAAGCTTGCGTAAAAGCAACTTCCAGAGTGGCCGCTCGACTGTATTTGAACTCTTTCTGTCACTGATACTTACTTAATTACACTTCTTTTCCCCGATTTGGTCAGGATGAAATTGTTGATCCCACGGTGCCAGGTCTGGATTCATCCCTGGGAGTGCTCTCCCATGTTGCTGGGAAGACTTTCACACCTGGATGTCATGTCCCATGCAGCGGGGAAGGCAATGATTTCACTCACAGAGTTAGGCTTAGTGAGGCCACATCTGAGCAACAGCAGACATCCTCCAGAAGTAATTCTTAGGCATGCCTATAGGTAGCCTAAGCTTCTCTGCTACCTACATAAGTTTCACAAGAGTAAGTCTTGCAATCAAGGGCATGGCCTAAAGATTTGGGTGTCCCTAAAGTCTGACGCAATGTCAGGGGATTCCCTGATGGTAAGATTTAATAGTTCCATAGTCTTTCTCCCCTCCCTCAGGGGACTTTGCCAATACTTTTTGATTATCTGCTTAATATACTCTAGGATGTTTCCAGGCATTGCAATAATCTATGCAGGATTAAAGGACCTCTTTCTTATTCTCTGCTCTCTATGTTTCAGTTGTTCAAATGAGCTATACAAATAGGTTGAATTAGATTATGCACTACAGAAAATTTCAGTTCCAGATCAAATAAAACTTTCTTTCATTGTTCTCAAAGAGTATGTGTGGTTTTAAAATATAGACATTGTCTTCCTTACCCCTATGCTCTGAATTACTTTAAAAGCAACTGTTCAGCTTTGTTCTTATTTCTAAATATCATGTTATATATATGCAACAGCCTCTCAAAATCCAGAAATAATAACCACCACTCCAGATTTAATTTGTCTGCTGTAAAAGTTTACAATCGAGGCCCCTCTTTTCTTATAAGCATTTTCTAAAGGTGACTATATCATTGTTTTTTTTGTTTCTGGCTTATTTTGTCTCACCAAATGTCCCTCATGTTCATTCACATCGTTGCATGCCTCACAACATTGTTCCCTTTTGTAGTGCACAACCTTCATTCATAAGTATGCACCACCGTTCTCCATTCTACTTCTCCATCAGTGCATCCTACAGCCACCTGCATTCATCAGGTATAATGTAGAGGGTCCAAAGTCCACAGTCCAACAACATTCCAAATTTTATATAACTTCATTGCTTCCAAGAAACAAAAAACCAATAAATACACTCTCACCAAATAGGAGATCTAAACCTCCTCTTAACTCTTGTCTCTAACCCCGTTATTTACCTCTGCTGTTGCTGTGGTAGTGCTGATGGTTTCCTTTTGAACATAGCTCATACATGCAATAGCAGTTTCCCCCCTGTATCCTGGACTTAAATACTCTTTATACAAGAATCATATCTTTGAAGTAATTCTTACCTGAACTCATTCATATTTCTAGTGTGAGTCAGTGGGACACATGGGTCTATACAACCCCTTTCAATCTTGTTCATCTTCAATATGGTAATATTACTTGTAGACCCACTAGAGAATCACCTTCACTCCTGTCTATTCCCTTACGTTGGAGTTCAACTTCATTACCTAACGATTCACCCATCTCTAGCTTCTGTGTATCTCTAAGTCCCCTTTATTCTGTATAGAAGTCTCTGATTATACCTTTATGGTGATCATAAAAGTGGAATCATACAGTATCTGTCCTTTTGTGTCTGGCTCATTTTGCTCAGCATTATGTCCTCAAGGCTAATCCATCTTCTCATGTGCTTCAGGACATCACCTTATCTTACTGCTGCATAAGATTCCATCGTATGTATATACCACATTTTGCTGATCTACTCTTCTGTTGATGGGCTTTTGGTTGGTTTCCATCTTTAGTGATTGTGAATAATGCTGCTGTGAACATCGGTGTGAAATGTCTGTTTGTGTCATTGCTTTCAGCTCTTCTGGGTATATACCAGGTAGTGCCATTGCTGGGTCATAGGGCAACTCAAAATTTAGTTTCCTAATGAACCACCAAACAGTCTTCCATAGTGGCTGCACCATTATACATTCCCACCAGCAGTACTAAGTGTCCCAGTTTCTCCATATCCTCTACAACATTTATAGTTTCCTGATTACTTAATAGCAGCCATTCTTACAGGTGTGAGGTGGTATCTCATTGTAGTCTTGATCTGCATTTCCCTTATAGCCAGTGAAAATGAGCATCTCTTCATGTGCTTTTGAGCCATCTGTATTTGCTTTTCAGAAAAATGCCTATTCATTTCTTTAGCCCATTTTGTAATTGGATTCTTTGTTCTTTTGTTGTTGAGTTGTATGATTTCTTTGCATATACAGGAAATTAAACCTTTGTCTGATATGTGATTTCCAAATATTTTCTCCCATTGAGTTGGCTGCCTCTTCACCTTTTTGATCAAGTCTTTTGAGGTGCAGAAGCATTTGATTTCAAGGAATTCCCATTTATCCTTTTTTGTTGTTGTTGTGTGTTTTGGGTGTAAAGTTTAGGAAATTACCTCCTATTACCAGGTCTTGAAGATGTTTCCCTACATTTTCTTCTAGAAGTTTTATGGTGCTGGTTCTTATATTTAGGTCTTTGATCCACTTTGAGTTAATTTTTATGTAGGGTGTGAGTTAGGGGTCCTCTTTCGTTCTCTTGGCTATTGATATCCAGTTCTTCCATGTCCAGTTATTGAAAAGACTATTTTGTTCCAGTTCACAGAATTTAGGGACCTTATCAAAAGTCAGTTGACCAGATGATGAATATGCAACTATGTGATGATATTGTGAATTACTGATTATATATGTAGAATGGAATGATCAAAATAGGAATGTTTGCATTTAAAAAAAAATCATTTGACCATAGAATTGGTGGTCTATTTCTGCACTCTCAATTCAATTCCACTGGTCAATGCTTCTGTCTTTGTGCCAGTACCATGATGTTTGGTCCACTGTGGCTTTATAATAGGCTTTAAAGTCAGGGGGTTTTAATCCTCCCACTTTGTTCTTCTTTTTTAGGATGGCTTTAGCTATTTTTGGGTCTCTTTCCCTTCTAGATGAATTTGGTAGTTAGCTTTTCCAAATCTTCAAAGTAGGTTGTTGGAATTTGGATTGGTAAAGTGTTGAATATGTAGATCAATTTGATGAGAATTGACATCTTGACTATATTTAGCCTTCCTATCCATGAGCAGGGAATGTCTTTACACCTATTTAGATCACCTTTGATTTCTTTTAGCAATGTTATATAGTTTCCTGTGTACAAGACCTTTACATCCATAGTTAAGTCCATTTCTACATACTTGATTCTTTTAATTGCTATTTTGAATGGAATTTTTTTCCTTAACTGACTCCTCAGCTAGCTCATTGCTTGTCTATAGAAATATTACTGATTTTTAATGTTATTAATTTTACATCCCGCCACCTTCCTGAATTTGTTTATTAGCTCAAGTAACTTTGCTGTAGATTTCTCAGGCTCTTCCAAGTATAGTATCATATCATCTGCAAATAATGAAAGTTTTACTTCTTCCTTTCCAATTTGGATGCCTTTTATTTCTTTGTCCTGCCTGATTGCTCTAGCTAGAACTTCTAGCACAATGTTGAATAATAGTGGTGATAGTGGGTATCCTTGTCTTGTACCTAATCTTAGGGGTAAGGCTTTCAGTCTCTCTCCATTGAATACGATGCTGGCTATCGGTTTTACATATAAACCCATTATCATATTGAGGTAGTTACCTTTGATTCCTATCTTTTGGAGTGTTTTTATCAGAAAAGGATGCTGAATTTTGGTGAATGCTTTTTGAGCATCAATCGAGATGATCACGTGATTTTTCCCTTTGGATTTGTTAATGTGCTATATTACATTAATTGATTTTCTTGGGTTGAAGCATCCTTGCATTCCTGGTATAAACCCCACTTGATCATGGTATATAATTGTTTTAATTTGATTTGCTAATATTTTATTGAGAATTTTTGCATCTATGTTCATTTGGGAGATTGGCCTGTAGTTCTTCTCTCTTATAGCATCTTTATCTGGTTTTGGTGTTAAAATTATATTAGCTCCATAAAATGAGATAGGTAGAGTTCCATTTTCCTCAATGTTTTAGAAAAGTAGGTGTAGGATTGGTGCTAGTTCTTCCTGGAATGTTTGATAAAATTCCCCAGTGAAGTGATATGGCCTAAGCTTTCCTTTGTAGCAAGATTTTTGAAGACTGATTGAATCTCTTTACTTGTGATTGGCTTGTTGAGATCTTCTGTTTCTTCCTGAGTCAGTGTAGCTTGTTTGTGTGTGTCCAGGAATTTGTCCATTAAAACTAAGTTGTCTAGTCTGTTGGCATATAGTTGTTCATAGTATCCTCTTAAGATTTTTTTTATTTCTTCAGGGTCTGTGTTAACACACCCTGTCTCATTTTTTATTTTGTTTATTTACATCCTCTTTCTTTTTTACTTCATCAGTATTTCTAGTGGCCCATCAATTTTATTGATTTTCTCAAAGAATCAACTTTTAGTTTTATTGATTCTTTCTATTGTTCTTTTGCTCTCCCATTCATTTATCTCTGCCTTAATCTTTGTTACTTCTTTTCCTCTATTTGCTTTGGGGTTGGTTTGCTGTTCTTTCTCAAGTTCCTCCAGGTTTGCTCTTAAGTCCTTGATTTTTGCTCTTTCTTGTGTTTCAATATAAGCATTTAAGGCAATTAATTTCCCTCTCAGCACAGCCTTTACCACATCAAATAAGTTCTGATAAGTTGTATTCTCATTTTCATTCATCTCCATATAGCTGCTGATTTCTCTAGCAGTTTCTTCTTTGACCCACTGGTTGTTTAAGAGTGTGTTATTTAATCCATATATTTGTGAATGTTCTCATTCTTTGGTGGTTATTGAGATCCAGCTTCCTCCCATTGTGATCAGAGAAAGTGCTTTGAATAATTCAATATTTTTAAATGTATAAAGGCCTGTTTTGTGCTCCAACA
Source organism: Tamandua tetradactyla (assembly GCF_023851605.1). Taxonomy (NCBI): domain Eukaryota; kingdom Metazoa; phylum Chordata; class Mammalia; order Pilosa; family Myrmecophagidae; genus Tamandua; species Tamandua tetradactyla. The sequence continues at coordinate 3,244,760 of NC_135347.1, read as the reverse complement.
TATGCTCTCCATGAGCACTAGAGAAGAATGTATAACTTTGTGTTTTGGGGTGCAATGACCTATATGTCTCTGTTCAGTCTAATTCATTGATCAAGTTATTTATCTTCTGTATTTTCTTGTTGATCTTCGGTCTGGTTGTTCTATCTATAGAGGAGAGTGGTGTATTGAAGTCTCCTACTGTTATTGTTGAAACATCTATTGCTCGCTACAGTTTTGCCAATGTCTGTCTCATGTGCTTTGGAGCTCCTTGATTGGGAGCATAAATATTTATGATGGTTATATCTTCTTGGTGAATTGACCCTTTAATTAGTATATAGTGTCCTTCTTTGTCTCTTATGAAGTCTTTACATTTCAAGTCTATTTTTTCCAATATTAGTATAGCTACTCCTGCTTTCTTATGATTACAACTTACATGGAAAATCTTTTTCCATCCTTTCAGTTTCAATCTATTTGTATCCTTACGTCTAAGATGAGTCTCTTGTAAGCGGAATATAGCTGGATTATGTCTCAATCCATTCTTTCAATCTGCATCTTTTAATTGGTAAGTTTAGTCCATTAACATTTAAAGTTATTACTGAAAAGGCATTTCTTGATTCCACCACCTTATCATTTTTATTTTATTTGTCAGATATATATTCTTTTCCCTCTTTCTCTTTGTATTCTTTAAATTGCCCTTAGTGATACTCTTTAATTCTGTGCCCTCCTCCAGCCCTCCCTTTCCTGCCTTTTATTTGCAGCTGGCAGAACTCCTTTTAGTATTTCTTGTACAGCCAGTTTCTTGTTGACAAACTCTTTCAGGACTTCTTTGTCTGTGAAAGCTTTAATCTTTCCTTCAAGTTTAAAGGACAGTTTGGCTGGGTACAGAATTCTTAGCAGGAAATCTTTCTCTTTCAGGATCTTGAATATATCATACCACTACCTTCTCATCTCCAGTGTGCTAGTTGAGTAGTCTGAATCCAGAATTATTTGGTTTCCCTTGTATGTAGTAGATTGCTTTTCTCTTGCTGCTTTCAGGATTTTCTGCTTCTCTTCAACATTTGACAGACTGATTAGTATGTGCCTTGGGGAATGCCTGTTTGGATTTATTCTGTTTGGAGTTCTTTAGGTTTCTTTGACTTGTATATTTATGTCCTTTATGAGGGTTGGGAGGTTTTCCCCCGTTATATCCTCAACTAGTCTTCCTAACCCTTTACTTCTCTCTTCTCCTTCTGGGACACCAGCAATTCTCATATTTGCGCACTTTGGTTTGTCTATCATTTCCCTGAGTTCCCACTGAATTTTTTCTATCTTTTTTGCCATTTTCTGTTTTGAGTCTTCCAAGTCAATTATCCAGTCCTCTAATATCACTTATTCTTTCTCCTGTCTCTTCAATTCTGGTGTTGTGTGCCTCTAGTATGTTTTTAGTTGGTCAACAGTCTTTAATCTCTGTGAATTCTGCTCTTTTTCCATTTATTCTTTCAAATTCCTGTTTTTCCTCTTCTACTGTCTTCTTGATCTCCTTTATGTCATTTGCTATCCCACTTATTTTATTACGTAGAGTTGTATGAACATCTTTGATTAGTTGTTCCAACATCTGTGTCTCCTCTGGTGTTTTAATTTGGTCATTAGGCCGGGCTTTATCTGTCTGCATTGTGATATGCTTAGGGATCTTCTGCTGTCTTCATCGCATTTAAATATCTTGATTGATTTAGTATAAGAGTTGATTTCTTTCAGTAGTCTAAGGCCTTGTGTTTGCAGGATGGTTGTACAGCAGGGAGCAGGGCACAGGGTGGGGCACTCAGTGTGGTGATTTGTTTCAGGGCAGGTATGGGCGCAGGTTGGGGATGTTATGCTGATGCTTGTGAACATGGGTGTCTAGTGACCATGGAGGATGTAGCTGTGTGGGTGCACTTGTCTGGGGGTGTAACCCTGGTGTGCACTGGTCTAAGGCATGGGGCCCTTTGTGCGCATGCATAGAGCTATGGCAGCAAGTCAACATTACACCTTCATGGACTTGTGGACAATGTGACCCAACTGTGCAAACTGGTACTTTCTTAGAGCTAGGAAGTGAGGCTGAGGACTGTGCACATGCATGGTTCTAGGTGCTGTACCATGCAGTTCCTAGATCTGAACGACGTGATTGGGGTCTTTGCACATGCATGGGCCTGGGAATGCTGCAAACAGATGTGCTGAGCTCAGGGAGGGTAGGGTGAGGCTGTGCAACACTATGGGCGAGAACGGGGTAGCCTAGGTGTGAGGGTTAGTGCCCACAACGTTTATGCACTGGTAACAGCCTGCAGGGAGCAGGGAGGGGGATGTAGTTCTCGGGAAGGGTGTAGGAGAGGTGGGTCGGGGTGCACTTGGGGTGGGGGTGGGGGGCAGGTACGTGCACTGGGGGCTTGCTGGGGTGGGGACACCTGGAGCGTGGGGAAGGGAGCGGGTGAGAGAGTTCGGGTGTGTGGGGTGTGGGATGAGTTCCCAGTCATGGGCCTGGCTTACTTCCTAGTCCCGTGTTCCTGTCTGTGCACTCCCACAGGCTCTGCAGATCCGTGCCTCCATTCCAACCTCCAGCTTTATGCCTCTCAGTTCCTCGACCTCTGCAACCAGGGTTGCCACATGTGGTGCAGAAGGCTCTCCCAGGTCAGCTGCACTCCCAAATTGCCACCTCAGTTTCCCTCCTGTCCCTTCTCTAACTTTTCCATGGAGCAGAGCTAATCTCAAACTGCCCAGCCATCTTCTCCCATTGGAATTTGAAGTAAAAGATTCAGAAGGAAGTTATCAGTTGGTGGGAACTCCTAAGCTGAAAGGTCTTAATACAGTTTGGGGATGGCCACCATGTCGTACCAAGTACAGGTTTAATAAGGAAAAAGAAGCAGAAATGAAAGAGATCATGTGATGTCCAAGAGGGGGCAGTTATAATCTTGGGTCTAGAATTTTCAGCACTGGATACCACAAGACCTGACCCTCCTTTTTGACTGCTCTGTGGATAGCTGTGAGATTGCCATCTGGATCCCTAATTCATCCTCTTCCCTGTTGCCTGAGTTAGGCTGAGAGGGTTCCTAATCTTCACCAATAAAGAACTTTGTTGGGAATAGCTCTATACCCTGTTTGATGATCTTAACTGACTATGCATATGTTTGTGTGTATGTGTACGATTTTAAATAATTCAGTTACGTGGAAAAAGATACGCAGTATCTTTCTTTTATCTATGGGTGAGCTATTCTTCTCTAGCACCCAGATGTCATTAGCTGGAAAAACATTAACTAAATGTCCAGTCTGATTTAACGTTTAGTCCAATCATATATTAAACAGCCTCTTTAAATGAGATTGGATAGAAATGTTGGTTTCTAAGATAACCTAATAGACAGGGAGCTGGTTATATGAGGATAAGGTGGAGTGGGGGTCAGACTCACTAACTGCAGAGCAGAGTAAATGTTTTCAGTTTCCTCCAGCTCAGGCTTCCAATGCCTCTGAGCAATGTCCCTTACAGCTGGAAACTACTTTCCCCAATGTCCTTCATGGAGTCTATGCAAGGCTGGGGAGCTGCTGACCTGGTCTCTCTCAGCTTGGTCAAAGTTGGTATTCAAGATCCCTCCCAGGCCTTACTAATTCCTAGGGTATCCTACTTGAGTGTCACCCCTACATCTATGTGCCAGAGGCACCCTGTCCAAGAGGGAACCCTATTTGACAATGTCCACAATCACTCCAGATGACTTCTTGGACGTACTTTGCCAAGTAGGAACCAAGGACAGCTCCAGAGTGATGCTCTTTAGACATGAAGATGACTCTGCCTGAGCCTGCTGTACCAGCGCATTTTGTTTTGCTGTGGGTTCACTTCCAATTACTAGGAAGCAGCCAGCTGGACAGTTGACCCCCATAATCCCAAATGGTGATCTGAAGCCATGGTGGGCAAGAAGCCCTGTGGTGTTAGCCTCACTTTTCTAACTCACCCCAGGGCACACCTTGGATCACTTCTTTCCCTTACTTTCCTGTTTTTCTTCCCTCAACACCCCTGGGGCTGAAATAGAGCCATTCTTCTGGTCTGGCCCTCTACACCTAAGAGACCCCTCACTTATTGAGCCAGAACTCTGATATGCTAAAGTAAGGAGACAAAAAAAAAAAAAACATTTAGAAATATCTTTCTCAAAGAAACATCCTCCTTTCAAAGGCTATTGACTTGCTACTAAATCCTATTTTGAATGTCAAAAGTTGGCTATTACCCCAGTTTCTCTTTCTGCATTCTGCAGGCAGATGGATAAGTAGATGCTTCAGAGTAAAGCCAAGGTCATGTACTCAGAAAAACAAAATAAATAACACTAAACAATTTTGATGTATTACCAGCACCACTTTACAGGCACACATGCACAGAGGCCTATAAACACACACTCATGCACACGCAATCAGAGCAAACTGGTCCTTCACACCCATTCAAAGCTCATGTCAGCAGACTTCCATCTGATAGTGTGGAATTTTACCTGAACCCGTGATACTGGAAAACAGTGCCCATTAAGAAATCCCCTGTGTGTTACTGTTGAAGGTGGCCTTAGCTTCTTAGCTTGACTACATTTTAGAGCGATTTCTTCTTCTTTCTAGACCCCTCATCTGTTCACCTTGGGCCTTACAGAATCCAGATAGAACATGTTCCACTTGGAACTCAGACGAGAACCTCATGTAATGGACACACCCTACTGCTTGGCCTCCCCTTCCCCACCCCAGGACTCTTCCATGAGCTCATCCCAGTCCTTAAAAAACTCTCCTGCCTTCTGCTTCAGCAGACTTGAGTCCTCTCTCTCCCCCTACTATAATAGACTCTCTAACTCTCTGTCTCTGTCTCTGCCTCTGCCTCTGTGTCTCCCCTTCTCTCACATACACTCAGTAGCCTTCCTGCTTTCTCTTCTCTATTGCATAAAGTTTTGAATAAAGTCACCCTTGCCTGCCATCATTGTCTGATGCTAATTTTCCCCTGACACATCCAAAACCATAAATCCACTTCCAAAAGCCTTGAAACATTAGAGCTTCAAGAAAATAGCTTGAAGAGAAGACAAAGGGGGCATTCTATCCCATGTCATAGAAAAAAATCAGCCTAAATATTTTCCTTATTGACCTATCTCCCAAGTGTCTTTCTTGGCATGGTAGCTGCTTCCCCCATATCGCCCTTTTTCCTCCAATTCCAGCCAAAGCAGTGTATTCTCAAAACTCTTCACTTTCATCCCCTTCCGAGAGTGGGTTTCAAACTGCTAATAGACTGCAACTCCATTCCTTTTCTCCTGTAAATAGGCGGTTACCCTTGGCTCCTCCCCATCCTAATCAGCTCCCATTAACCCAATTAGCACATTAAAGGACCAGAATCCAGTAGACAAACCTGGAGTCTTCCTTGGAGAGCTGAGCAAAGTCAGAAAGCTGCGGACATTTATGGGTTACAATGTTAAAATCCTTGCCCACTTCTATGTGCACGCACACACACAGAAAGGAGTAGTGCATATATAGAAAAAGTGTGAAGGAAACAATGTCAAAATGTCAATCGTGAACATCTCATCTTGGAATGGTGGGATTATAACTGATTGTTATTGTCTCCTTTTTACTTTTTGAACTTTTCATAAAATTCAATGATATTATTCCTCCCCTGAAAAGAAATTACAATTAGGATTTCCAAAACTCTGCTGAAATCTTACTCCCTCTGAGAAGTCTGTTCTACTTATCTTCCTTATCCCAACCCCTAGTAATTAATTTATTTGTTATATGTTCAACCGATACTTATTGTGCACTGGTTATATGGCAGCCTCTATCCTGGATACTGCGGATTCAGTAGCCAACAAGTCCAATACACAGAGAGGATATTCAAAATGTATAACAATCTTTATGGTCCAGGTAAAATCCAAACAGAATGGACCCTGGATAATTGGCCCTGGAGGGTCCCTTCAACTGCCTTCAGTTGCTGATTATTTGAAAAAGCGCTGGGTCATCTGAGGCAGAAGGTACACTGAGGTCATTCACCAATTGGAACGGAGTATTTCCATATTTTAACAGCTGGACCAGCTTTACCAGTGTGTGCCAGCTGTGTTTCAGCCTTACACTCATGCTCTGCTCTTGCAATGAGGCAGGAACTACACAGGTGAAGACAGGGCAGGGGAGAGAGCGATGAGAATGCAGAGCATCTGATTTAGATGCCTCTTCTCACCATGTTTTTTATGAGTGCATCTATCATAGTTCTTATTATAGTAATGTAATCATTGCTTTACTTGCCTGTCTCCTCCCACTAGACTCCAGGCTTCTAAAGGGTACAGAGGAGGTGTTATTTATTTAAGGACCTACCTGATACAGTGGCTGGCACATGCTAAGCACACAAATATTTGTGGAATAAATGAATAATTTTTAAGATCATGATTCCCCAAATCTGAAAAGAGAGCCAGTTCTGACAAATGGGGTCCCCTGAGAAATAGCCCAAAGGAGTCTGGATTTAAAGTGTTTGCTAAGATACACTATTCTAATGGGCAGTTGCTTGGTAACAAGAAATGATGTTGAGAGATGGTGCATCAAAAGATGGCAAGGCATAGAAAGAGAATTAGGGAAGAAGGCAGGGGGAGCAAGTAAGGAGAAACAAAGCCAGAGAGAGGCATGTTCCTAACTGTTGTGCATGGAACCACCATCCCACTTCAAAGACCAAGGTCCAGGAGGGCAGACCCTGCTGGAACACACACACACCTGTGCAAAAGCACAGGATAGGTGAGTTTTAAGTTCTTGGTATAATATTAAAGTCTAGTGGTGCTAAACAACCTGGAGTAACAGCAGATCTCAACATAAACAGAAAGCCCAGTTCCTTGATTATTCAAATGAACTTTCCACTTATTAAAAGTAGAAAAAAGCCAAGGGGCAGTCCACTGTTCCACACTTTCAAACTGTTAGTGTGGCCTAAAACTGCCTTAACTCCCTCCCTCACAGGTGTATATGTGTGTGTGTGTGTGTATATATATATATATATATACATATATATATCCTACTCCCTGGAACTTGGAAGGGGGACCTGTCATTGAAATGATGAAGACTGCTGGATTCCATGAGGGAAAGCCTGCCCATTAACATACTGACATTTCTAAGCATGGATCTAAGAACAGTTCTCAAGAAAGTTCATCCATTTTTATTTCAAATTTGGATATCTACATTAAATGTAGGAGTCTAATGTTAAAATACTAACATTGGACAGTAACTTCCCTGAAATTAGTTGAAACCAAAGTCGAAGAAACATTCTTTTTTTAAAAAAATATATTTTTATTGAGTTATCGTCACATACCATACAGACTATTCAAAGTATATAATCAATGGCTCACAATATGGTCACATGGTTGTGTATTCATCACCATGAATCATTTTTAGAACATTTGCATCACTCTGAAGAAAAGATATAAAAACAACACACCACACATCCCATACCCCTTACCTCTTCTTCTCATTGACCACTAGTGTTGCAATCTACCCAATTTTTCCCCTTATCCTCATTATATTATTTTTTGTCCTGATTTTTTTACCCATCTGTCAATACCCTAGATATAGAGAGAGTCAGCCACAAAGTTTTCACAATCACATAGTCACATTGTAAAAGCTATGAAATTATACAATCATCTTCAAGAATCAAGGCTACTCATCCTTTAAAGAATTGTGGGAGATGTGAAAAATTGTTAGTTTTAGAGATGCCTATTGCTCATAAAATTTAGCTACCATTAATCAAATTCATATGTAAATAAATTTTAAATTAATTTAAAAAAAAGAATCAAGATTACTGGAACACAGCTCAACAGTTTCAGGTGTTTCCTTCTATCTATTCTAATACACTAAAATTAAAAAGGGTTATCTACATAACGCATAAGAGTAACCTCCAAAATAACCTCTTGACTCTATTTGAAATCTCTCAGCCACTGAAATTTTGTCTTATTTCTCTCTTCCCCCTTTTGGTCAAGAAGGCTTTCTCAATCCCACGATGCTGGGTCCCAGCCCATCCCCAGGAGTCATGTCCTATGTTGCCAGGGAGATTTACACCCCTTGAAGTCATGTCTCACGTAGAGGGGGAGGGCAGTGGGTTCAGTTGCAGCATCAGCTTAGAGAGAGAGAGAGAGAGGCCACATCTGAGCAACAAAACAAGTTCTCTGGGGGTGACTCAGGCATAATTATAACTAGGCTGAACTTCTCCTTTGCAGGAATAGGTTTCGATAGGGGTGAACCCCAAGATCAAGGGCTCGGCCTATTAAATTGGTTCCCCAATGCTTGTGAGGATATCAGGTATTCCCTGGGTGGGAAAGTTTAATATTTCCTCCTTTCTGCCCAATTCCTTGAAGGGACTTTGCAAATACTTTTTTATTCTCTGCCCAAATTACCCTGGGATGTATCAGAGCATCACGCTAACCTGGACAAACCCACAAGATCTTATACCCTAGTCAAGGTAATTACGGTGTGATGAACCATTCTTGAGCTGTGAGCCATTTGACATGCCTTCTCTCATATAGATTTCATTCAGAGCACTTTAAATTTTCAAATGAAGTATGACGTTTTTGAAATGCTATACTTAAAAAAAAGAGAGAAGTAAAAAGACCAATCATATCACCAAATTTAGTATTATCAAGTCCAATTCACTGGGTACTGCCTCATTGTTTTAAACAATATAGTATCTGATTCCCAAAAGGACTTGTAGTGAAATAAAACTAATTATTTATTTATAATTAAATAAACAGTAGGAAATCGCCTTCTTCTTGAAATACTCTCCTACATTAGCTTCCCTGAAGTTTCTCTCTCCCTATTCTCTTAATGTCTCTCTCTCTCTCTTTTCTGGACATTTCTGCCCCGTTCTCCTTTATCCTACCTATGAACATCCAGTGGGACTTCTGAATCTCCACTTCAGTATCTGTACAATGGAGTGTATATGACCTATTTCTCAAAGTTGCAATAAGAATTTAATTTGAAAATATATGCAGATCTCCCAGTATAGTACATGGCAAAAACTGGGAATCTGATCAATTCTACATACCATTCCTTTTCCTTATCTTCCCTGTATATTGATTGAGGGAGCAAGAAAAGCCTTTCTCCACTATTAAACCTTATATAGAATGGGGACTTAAATTTCTGGTTTGGTTTTTCGTATGAGGGACAACAAAAATTTCAATTGCCTTCAACTAAAATTGAACATAATCTTTCAAATCAAGCTTAACACAAAAGTGTCCCTCACCCAAACCATCTTGCTTTGCAGATTCTCCTTTGGCCCAGGCCCCAAAATGTGTTCTGTTTCGAGTCTCCCTCCTTTGCACCTCCCCAAGCCCTGATGATTACGCTTTCACAGACTGTGAACTAATCTTTCTATCTCCCAAACATTAACTTAGGACGCTTCACCTCGTTATGGCCACCAAATATTCCTGACGAATTACTCTTGAGGATGTACTTGCTTCAGTACGTCGATACCTGACTGCCAGGTACGTCTTCCTAACACCCTTCGTGAGGCTAACATGAGTACAAGTGCCAGAAACATCCTCCTTCTGCCAGTAAAATAAAATCCCAGGGGACTTCCGGAGAAGATGGCGGCTTAGTAAGACACGCGGGTCTTAGTTCCTCCTCCAGAAAAGCAACTAAAGAAACAGAAACAATACAAAACAGCTCCCAGAGTCACAACAGAGACCAAAAAGACAGCGTACCCCATTCTGGAATGGCTGAATGGGCAGGGAGAATCCGCTGTGGTGAGATACCTGAGGGGCACACGTTTTCCCTGCCAGGGCGGCTGGTGACTGGGGTCCCCTCCACGCACGTGGCTCCCGGGTCTGACTGGGAACGTTGGATAGCGGGGCCCTCCCGTCACGCTTGGCGTCTCGGGCCAGCTGGGCTATTTGGACCTGCACTCCCCCAAGCCGCGGCCAGCGACCCCCGCCTCCACGCACGGTTTCCCAGGCCGACTGCCCCGCAGACAGACGACCGCCACGAGCGCCACCTACTGGGCAGGAAAAGAAAAACAGAGCCCAGAGATTCCACAGAAAAACCTTTCAACCAGCTGGGTCCCACACCCAGGGAAATTTGATCAAATGCCCAGACACCAGCAGAAAATAATGGATGACACTCGGAAATTTGAAGATATGGCCCAGTCAAAGGAACAAACCAATAGTTCAAATGAGATACAAGAGCTGAGACAACTAATGCTGAACATACGAACAGAAATGGAAAACCTCTTCAAAAACCAAATCAATAAATTGAGGGAGGACATGAAGAAGACATGGGCTGAACAAAAAGAAGAAATACAAAATCTGAAAAAACAAATCACAGAACGTATTGGAGTGAAGGACAAAGAAGGAAAAATGGAAAAAACAATGGATACCTACAATTGTAGATCTAAAGAGACAGAAGCTACAATTAGTGAACTGGAGGATGGAACATCTGAATTCCAAAAAGAAACAGAAACTATAGGGAAAAGAATGGAAAAACTTGAGCAGGGGATCAGGGAACTGAATGACAATATGAAGCGCACAAATATACGTGTTGTGGGTGTCCCAGAAGGAGAAGAGAAGGGAAAAGGAGGAGAAAAACTAATGGAAGAAATTATCACTGAAAACTTCCCAACTCTTATGAAAGACCTAAATATACAGATCCAAGAAGTGCAGCGCACCCCAAAGAGAATAGACCCAAATATGTGTTCTCCAAGACATTTACTAGTTAGAATGTCAGAGGTCAAAGAGAAAGAGAGGATCTTGAAAGCAGCAAGAGAAAAACAATCTGTCACATACAAGGGAAACCCAATAAGACTATGTGTAGATTTCTCAGCAGAAACCATGGAAGCTAGAAGACAGTGGGATGATATATTTAAATTACTAAAAGAGAAAAACTGCCAACCAAGACTCCTATATCCAGCAAAATTGTCCTTCAAAAATGAAGGAGAAATTAAAACATTTATAGACAAAAAGTCACTGAGAGAATTTGTGACCAAGAGACCAGCTCTGCAAGAAATACTAAAGGGAGCACTAGAGTCAGATACGAAAAGACAGAAGAGAGAGGTATGGAGTAAAGTGAGAAAGAAGGAAAATCAGATACGATATATATAATACAAAAGCCAAAATGGTAGAGGAAAATATTATCCAAACAGTAATAACACTATAAATTAATGGACTGAATTTCCCAATCAAAAGACATAGAATGGCAGAATGGATTACGACCCAGCAATACCACTGCTAGGTATCTACTCAAAGGACTTAAGGGCAAAGACACAGACGGACATTTGCACACCAGTGTTTATAGCAGCATTATCTACAATTGCAAAGAGATGGAAACAGCCAAAATGTCCATCAACAGATGAGTGGCTAAACAAACTGTGGCATATACCTACGATGGAATATTATGCAGCTTTAAGACAGACTAAACTTATGAAGCATGTAATAACATGGATGGACCTAGAGAACATTGTGCTGAGTGAGTCTAGCCCAAAACTAAAGGACAAATACTGTATGGTCCCACTGATGTGAACCGACATTCGAGAATCAGCTTGGAATATATCATTGGTAACAGAGACCAGCAGGAGTTAGAAACAGGGTAAGATAATGGGTAATTGGAGCTGAAGGGATACAGACTGTACAACAGGACTAGATACAAAAACTCAAAAATGGACAGCACAATAATACCTAAGTGTAATGTAACTAGGTTGGAACACTGAATGAAGCTGCACCTGAAATATGAAAAAAAAAAAAAAAAAATCCCAATCCAGCTTTTATATGTAGTCTCTCCTAATGAACCCTTGTCACTCTACCACACCTCTAAATTTCACCTGTGCTCAATAGGCCCAGTGCTCAACCTCATAATAAAGCTTTCCTTTCTACTTCCTCTCTCCAGAAATGTCCCTGTTCCATTTGCCTACAGTTTTAAAACATAGACACCCTTCAAGCACAGGATGAATTCTCATGAAGCTTTGCCTCAGCAATCACAGCTCAGAACGATGTTTCATTTTCTCTAAATCCCTCGATGCTCACCAGCGATGTCACATATATCCATATGTAAATTTAGTCCTAGTCTCAAATCTCAAATATGTGTACACACACCTACAGAGTTCAGGTTATGTTTTATCTGCACTCCCCGTAGCGACCTGCTCAAATGGTACACACAATAGGCATTCAATAAACCCATACTGACCCTTTGAATTCATCGCCAGCTACTGTGTGGACCAGATGATAGTTAAAAACAATGTTTCCCAATGTGCGGGACTCATGCTTTTGAAGGTATGTGAGATGCAGTCACTCATGAGCACAATATTAAATAAAACTAACTATAGTGAGAAAATTTTTACATTTTCAATTCCTTCCAAATAAATCAAGGGGAAATTTTTAGACACCGGAACCTCCTCTCTGACACTTTCAAGCATTTCCTTCTTGAGAAAAAGAGGATCGAGCTCAGATCCTCTTCAACCTTTAGAGTCTAAAATCCACTGTTTTTGTCTTCACAGATTTTGTCATAAGTCTCCTATTTAAGACACATGATGTCTTGTTTCTTTTTAATAATACATTTATTTACGTGAAAAAGGAAGTCAACTTTTTTTTTTTAAGACCTAGCATTTTGGAAAGGTGGGTCCACAAATGACTCAAATGTGAGAAACACTGCTCTAAAGACACTCCTTCCAAAATGCTTCATCTCTAAATCCTGGTGATTATCTTTGGCCTGGAGCTTCGAGTATCAATCGATGGTGGGTGAACTGCCACTATGTTTGTAAGAACCAAGGAGAACATAGCAGGAAGAAGGAATGTGCCTGAACAGTAAGGCTAAATAAAAGACCTGAGTTTCATAAGCACACCATGGCCTCCATAAACGATTTCCAGCACCCAGGCAAGCCTCACATGTCCTTGCCACACAGACTGCCCTGAAGCTTGTCTCAGATCTTTAGTTTACCCTGAATTCTCCCAACATGCTCAGTCATAGAGTGGACAGGCCTTATGACTCATTCTCAGCCCAATGGCTTCCAAAGGCTTGGACCTCACTTTTCCTAAATACGAGTCAATATGTTCAAGCTTATTATTTTTATTTACCTTTTGAGCCATGGATAAAATGGTGATCACAGCCAATATTTGGTATCCTGAAATGTTACCAGGAACTAATCTAAATCCCTGCCCTCAGGAATTCCTGGGAAAATCAAACCAAGGGAATTAAATGACATATTGCTAGGAATGTATGTATGCAAGAAATAATTAGATTGAAACTCCTTTGTTATCTATTAACATCAATTGTCAGGTTGGGGATAAAGAAGTGACCCTGATCTTTCAGTTCTCAAATTCTAAGTGATAAGACGAAACAATAGGTTCCTATTCTTGGAGAAGTAGTCTCTTATTTCTGTGCTAAACAAAATGCCTTGAGTACCTCTTGTTATCATTTAATAAGGATCCCTCTTGTTATCATTTAATAAGGATGAGGCAGACAGATGGTTAAAGTTAGAATTCCAAGAGATTTGTTCTAAAGAAGATTGTTGGGAGAAGAAAATACCAGATGAGGACAGAAAGCTTGTTCCAAATGTGAGAAATGACATTGACTAAGGAGGAGAGTTAGGTGGAGGATAAGGGCAAGAAAGCAAGCAATGAAGCCATCCAGGCTGATGGTTTTCAGGCAGGATGACAAGAGCTGAGGCACAATGCCATACAGCATTTAAATATTTTAATGAAGAAATTATTAAATAGACATTATTTGATTATCTAATAAATATGTATCAAAATAGGTGCCAGCTTAATTCTTCAAACAAATCTTCTATTGGCGGTTGACTCTGGTGGGTCTTTAGGAGTAAACTTGCACAACCCTTGATTATAATCCAGGCTGGTTTCCCAAAGACCTGGGTGACCCCACTAACCACAACAAAATAGGGTAGTGGAGTGCAAAGGTAGTCCAGTGGTAGAACTCTTGCCAGCCATGCAGGAGACATGGATTCAATTTCCAGCCCCTGCACTTCCAAAAAAATTCAACAAATGGTGCTGCAATAATGAGAGAGTCACATGGAAAAAGAAGGAAATGTGTCCCCCACCATACAGCATACAAAAAAAAAAAAAAAAAAACCGCGTCAGACCAGAAATGGACTCATCAGCGACTCTGATACATTGTATTTTTTTTTCTAAATTTTTTTAAACATAACAACATACAATCATGACCATTCTTACCACATATCATTCCATTCTTAGTATATAATAACTCACAACATCATCACATAGTTGTATATTCATCACCATGATCATTTCTTAGAACATTTGCATTAATTCAGAAAAAGAAATAAAAAGAAAAAAGCTCATACACACCATACCCCTTACCCCTACCTCTCATTGACCGCTAGTCTATCCATCTACACTATATTTTAGCCCTTGTTTCCCCTATTTTTTTATACCCCTTATCACTCCCTTTCATTGATTACTAGCATTAAAATCTATTAAATTTACTTTAACATTTGTTCCCCCATTATTTATTTATAATCCATAGGTTTTACTCATCTGTCCATATCGTAGATAAAAGGGGTATCAGACACAAGGTTTTCACAAGCACACAGTCACATTGCAAAAGCTATATCATTATACATTCATCTTCAAGAAACTACTGGAATGCAGCTTTACATTTTCAGGCACGTCTCTCCAACCTCTCCAATACACCTTGACTAAAAAGGTGATATCTATATAATGCATAAGAATAACCTCCAGGATAACCTTCGACTCTGTTTGGAATCTCTCAGCCATTGACACTTTATTTTGTCTCATTTCACTCTTCCCCCTTTGGTCAAGAAGGTTTTCTCATTTCCTTGATGCTGAGTCCCAGCTCATTCTAGGAATTCTGTCCCATGTTGCCAGAAAGGTCCACACCCCTGGGAGTCATGTCCCATATAGAGAGAGGGAGGGCGGTGAGTTTGTTTATTGTGTTGGCTGAGAGAGAGAGGCCACATCTGAACAAGAAAACAGGTTCTCTGGAGGTGACTCTTAGGCCTAATTTTAAGTAGGCTTAGCCCATCCTTTGTGGCATTAAGTTTCATATGAACTAACCCCAAGATTGAGGGCTCGGCCTATTGACTTGGTTGTCCCCACTGCTTGTGGGAATATCAGGAATTCTCCAGATGGAGAAGTTGAATTTTCCCCCTTTCTCACCATTCCCCCAAGGGGACTTTGCAAATACTCTTTTATTCACTGTTCAAATCACTCTGGGATTTATCGGGGCATCGTTCTGGACAAACCTACAAAATCTCGTGCCCTACTCAAGATTCCATGTACTTATGGTGTTAATGAAACTGTCCAATACGTTATATTAGGGAATGCACTAGTCAAATTATAAATTTTTTACCAAATAAACATTTTTTGCTTTAGTCTTACACATAAGTTAAAGTTTTAAAATATGAATTACTATCTGTATTAGTTAGGGTTCTCTAGAGAAACAGAACCAACAGGGAACACTTCAAATATAAAATTTATGAAAGTGTCTCACGTGACCGTAGGAACACAGAGTCCAAAATCCATGGGGCAGGCTGCGAAGCCGATGACTCCGATGGATGGCCTGGATGAACTCCACAGGAGAGGCTCACCAGCCAAAGCAGGAATGCAACCTGTCTCCTCTGAGTCCTCCTTAAAAGGCTTCCCATGATTGCATTTAGCATCACTAATTGCAGAAGACACTCCCCTTTGGCTGATTACAAATGGAATCAGCTGTGGCTGTAGCTGATGTGCTCATGACCTAATCCTATGAAATGTCCTCATTGCAACAGACAGGCCAGCGCTTGCCCAATCAGATGAACAGGTACCACAACTTGGCCAAGTTGACACGTGTCCCGAACCATGAAACCATCTATTTTCAACACCCTTTGTTCTTCCTCATGCAAAAGCATTTTTTAATTTGTGCATTTAGTTACTGTCATTGTACACTCCAGGCATTCCTAGATTATACCATCTCAGTCTTTATCATCTACCTTTCCTTCTGATTTCATCTGATACATTGCATTTTATATTTTCAGTAAAAGTCATACACTCATGACTTTCTGCAGTCATCTTAGTAAGATATTCAGTTACTGCATGTTAAAGATTAATCAAAATCTTATTTATTTAAAATAAGGCTATGGAAACCTTTGTACATTGATGTTGAAACTGCATTATAATAAATTATAAATTCAGATTGATTATATTCAAATACCACCCATATTAAAAGATCAAGTACACATTAATAGCCATAAATAAAATGAGGAGAGGGAAATTGGCAATTGCCTAGATAATGTAGCAAGCATGTCCCAAACTCCTAAATTATGTAATGTTTTCCTCTATAAAAATTTTTTTAAAAATCACAATCATTTGTGCCAGAGTTCAAACTCTCAAGTTCTGAATTTTGACAAATTTTAACAAAACAAAATATCATGACACTGTTTGATATTTTCATAAACTTAATGATAACAATTTTATACTAATACTTGTGGAAAACTGTGCACCAGCTCATAGAAATGGACATCTATGCATACTCAACCTTTTAACCAATCAAGGGTAAGTCTTTGTCTTTTTCATTTATGCGTAAACATATTTAAAGTGATGTTGATGTGTTCAGATTTCACAATCACTGACTTTCACAGCTGGAAGTTACCATAGCAACCCTGTTGTCTAAGAAAACTTAAGATCCAGCAAAGTGTTCTAGTCAGACCTGGATTCAAACGTACCAGCTGGTGTGATACATACTAGAGGTATGAATTTGAACAAATTCTTAGCTTTTCTGAACCTTAATAGGAAATAACAAGACTAACTGTGCCCACCTCGTAGGATTGTGTTCTCGTTTGCTAGCTGTCAGAATGCAACACAGCAGAGACAGATTGGCTTTCAATAAAAGGGGATTTATTTAGTTAATATATAGTTCTTCAGGGGAAAGGCAGCTAACTTTCAACTGAGGTTCTTTCTTACGTGGGAAGGCTCAGGGTAATCTCTGCTGGCCTTCTCACCAGGCCTTTGGGTTCCAGCAACTTTCCCCAGGGTGATTTCTTTCTGCATCTCCAAAGACCTGGGCTGAGCTGCGAGTGCTGAGTTAAGCAATGCTGAGTTGAGGAATGTCGAGCTGCTTGGGGTGTGCTACATTGTGCTCTCTCATTTAAGCACCAGTCAATTAAATCAAACATCATTCATTGCAGCAGGCACGCCTCCTAGCCGACTGTGGATGTAATCAGCAACAGATGAGGTTCACATGCCATTGGCTCATGTCCACAGCAATAGATCTAGGTGCCTTCACCTGGCCAAGTTGACACCTGACTCTACCACAGGTTGCTTTGGGGATAAGATGAGCTACTACATGCCAAGCTAGTAACACAGTATGTGGCACATCGTGTGGGCTCAGTCCACGTGAACTACCATTGCTATCACCAACAGCAGCAGCTTCACTGTCCTAGGAATGCTAAGTGTTGACTCCAGGAAGATCCAAGAGCCGGAGTTAGCACTAGAATAATGATTTCCCGAATTTTAGTCCAGTACTCTTTCCACTAAACCACAGCTTATTTGGGGGGAGGGGGTGGTGCATGGTCTGGGAATCGAACCCAGGTCTCCCGCATGGAAGGCGAGCATTCTACCACTGAACCACCCGTGCACCCCCATCCACTTTTTAAGGTCACATTTTTAAGAGATTGATTAATGTGCTATTCCCTGCAGCTTCTGCTCTGCTTCATTTCGGCTTTGCAGTGAAGCCACAGGAACTATGTGTGATGTGAAATGAAATCGCATTTGAACAGGGTCTTTAAGCCATTTAGAGAAATTCCTCTTGTGTTCCATTAGTTTAATTATGACATAGTTAAACAGACTCTGAGAGTTTTCAAAACCTGGGAACATTTGCCCAGAGACACACACAGGCCCTGGCAGTAGCTCTTAATCGCATTCCTCAGTCAGGTGTCAAACAGAGCTCAGCACAAGCACACAAGCGAGTTCTGTTTAGAATACCTCCAAAAGCCAGCCAAGTGGCAAATGTGGACATCTGTGCTAGACTGTGGCTGCCCTGTTTTTTCAGTCTAATCTGTCAAGATAACCATTTCCCCATTCTCTTAAACAAACACAGACTTCCTTGTTTAAACACTATCACAGTTCTAACAGAACACACAGCTTTTAATCATTCTGTGTTAAGTACACTGGCAAGAGTCTGAGAAAAGAATCAAAACATCTTAAATGTAAACTGGCTGATTTTGCAGCTTTGCAAAGCCCAGGAAACAGAAGAGAGAGACCTGAAATCCCAGATAAAAGGAATATAACACTATAGGAGATTCTATAGTATATATATATTTTTTATTACAATTGAATCAGAAACATAATTGTGAACCCAGTTCAGCTTCTAATTAAGAAACATATTACGGCTAATTGTGCTTTATTTTTCTTCTGCAAAAAGATAAAGGTGGACAGTGCGAGGGTGGCTCAGTGGCAGAGTTCTCGCCTGCCATGCCGGAGACTCGGGTTTGGTTCCCGGTGCCTGCCCATGCTAAAAAAAAAAAAATTAACAACAAAAAGACTATAGGTTATGGGAACTAAAGTTTATCTGTCTCAACTGTTTTGGTTATCAATAAAGGCAGCAGTGATGCGTGAGGAACATGCTGTCCTCAGCAAAGCTACTTAAACACAGTGAGGTTGCTTAATCACAGAGTTAACTCCCTCCCGAAAGCACTTCAGCGCTAAGCTCTGTCACGCTGCACTGCACATTCCTTTGCATTGATGAGGTGTTCGGGGTCATTTCCTAATATTTAAGAAAAGAAACGTGAAGGGTGGAGGGACTTTTCCCGGTGGAATGAGCAGGGATATTGACAAGGCTGACCTTCCTGGGGTGCCCGTTCAGCCTCGTGGCTCCAGACCTCGCCGGCAAAATAGCTAAACTCACCCTGAATGTGAAGAAGCTAAAACAAACATAAAACCCTGATGTTTCCTTCCTGGGGAGAGAAAAATGATGGTTAAAAAAATCCAAACTCTACGTTGCCCCCCACCTTGAGAGCGACTCAGGACAGGCTTTGAGATCTGACCAACTGGAGTACACATCCTGGTCTATTCCTTATTAATTATGTGATTTAGACCAATTAATAAACCTCTCTTTTCTGTGAAATGGGGATTTAAAAAAATCTGACTCATAGAATTCTTTTGAAGATAAAGGAGAAATACTTGCAATGGTAAATGTGTGATAAAGGTAGTACTTAGCACTTGTGTATTCACTACCCAAAGGATAATGCAAAGTTCTGAGTGATAACAAAATTCAGACAGAGTTTACATATATATATATAAAGCATGTGGATTACCAGCTTTCTAAAATTAGAAAAGAATTTAACATCAAAATACGAAACATAAAATAGTAAATAACATTCTGTTGGTCACAAATACTTTTCCTTTTGGAAAAATTGGCCAGAATTTGTACAATTGTCCCAGCCGTCCCAGCATGGATCTTGGGGCCATATTTCCTGGAGCCAAGGGAGACCTCAGTCTGTAAGCTCTGTCACTTGGTCCCCTAGAAATCTGGTCAACCCAGAGATGGTGGAGGGCACTGAGCGGTTAGAACTGACTGACCAATCAGATCTTCCACTTGCGTGAGAGAGTCAGTAGATGAGAATAGCGTCAGCAAAGACCAAAAGAAGCTGAGAAAGTTCTGGAGTCAGGAGCACCAGAAGCCTGTGCTAAGGGGACAAGGAACAGAGCTGAAGATTCTGGTTAATATTTTAATATTTTCATTAAACACGTATCTATTGAGAAACTACTATATATAAGGCACATTGCTAAATACAATGCACAATTTTAAAAGTACATAGGAAGTTATGCTGCCCTCAAAAATACTACAACTTAATGGGATTTGACAAGTTCATCAGTACTGACTGTGAGATAGGATATGAAAAAATGCTATGAGAGAGAAGCAAAACTGTTACGATGGCCGAGAAGAGGAAGAGATCATAGGCGCTCAGGAGAAAGCACGTCGGGAATCAGGGGAGGCTGTGGGAGCCTGTCCTTCTAACTACCTTGAAATCCAAACACAATTTTGATGGGAAAGGCAGCGCCACAACAGGCAGCAGGAAAGAGCACAAGAAAGGGCAGGAAAGTGTGGGGACTGCTTGGGGACCAGCAACAATCTCTGATTGACTGGAGTGTCAAGAACTTGTAGTGAGAGATAAGGATGGAAGGAAGTTTGGGGCCAGGGAATAAAGGACTTGAAATGCCTGAGTAAAGAATTCAGAATTCTAATGCAATGGAGTCTAGCGAAGATTTTTGACCAGGCAATGATATCCTCAGCTGAACTGGAGCCTGACACATGCTTCCACGCTTGAGTAACTTTTCTATAAAAATATGACTTTATCAAAATGCCTTTATGACTAAAATAATACATACCTAAGAAGCATGAATAAGCAACAGAAACACAATAAAGACAAAGAATTCAAATTTACAGTAAAACATCTAAGCGTAATATGATACTCAGTTATCCTTTTCAGAGGAAGATGTCAATTGTCAACCTAACAATCACTTGAAATAGGTTTTTCCAATCTGTATTCTCTTCAGCCAGCATAGAACAGGCTGGTGCTAGGGTATAATATTGAGTAGCTAGAAGGAGTAGCTTAATTTCACAATGTGAATTAAGAGCCATAAACTGTTCATAGCCATTGACTCAGTATACCCTCTTCTGGATCTTTAGCCTAAGGACATTTTGAAAAATAAGGAGAAAGTGGATAAATTAAATATGATTTATTTTAGTGTTATATATACTTGTAAAATAACAGAAAAGTAATTTTTTTTTAATGGGAGCAGTTCTTAAATAAATGACGGACCATCTCCTTCATAGATGATTATGCAGCTACTTAAAATCATAATTATGAAGACTGTACAGGAACATGTATATGTTTCTGTTAGGTGCAAAAAAAAATTAGGCCTAAGTATACACCATGACTGCAAACTATGTTAAAAAAAAGTTCACATGAAAGAGACTGGAAGGCCATATATATAAAAATAACAATACAATTCTGTTGGGATAATTTTACTAAAGGCAGTAGGTATTTCCTCTGTCTTAAATCCTCCAAAATATTATATTGCTATAATTACCAAACTGTATGGAAAAAAAAGATTAAAAGCAGATCTCTTAAAAAGAAGTTAACAGTTCGTTTAAGTCATGTGAAGAAGCAAACTAGTGGTGCCGAGCAATTTCTTTTCTGACAGATCCCATGGGGGCTCAGAGTGCGTGGAGGTTCACAGAAGACCTTATGCCCAGAATGCCACAGTAGCACAGAATGAATGAAAAATGAGTTCCAAGCTGATTTTGTCCTCTGTGGTTTCTATGCGACGGTGCAATCAGAAAAGCATAGAGACCGACAAGAGGATGAATGAATGACACTTCACTGGGTTGTAGTTCTCGTATGTGGATCAACTCCCCCTCCACCTTCTATCACTAAGGCTTATGTAGAATATGGCATCTTTCTTTTTTTTTTCCTCCCATGGAAATGAAAATAGGAAGTCAGCAATAGAATAGGCTGAAGAAAATCACTGCTTGCCTGTGCTCCAGTAGCGATGTTTCTTGAAGATGATTGTATAATGATAGCGCTTTCACAGTGTGATTGTGTGATTGTGAAAACCTCGTGTCTGATGCTCCTTTTATCTACGGTATGGACAGATGAGTAAAACATATGGATAACAAATAAATAAATAACAGAGGGAACAAATGTTAAAATAAATTAGTAGATTGAAATGCTAGTGATCAATGAAAGGGAGGGGTAAGGGGTACGGTGTGTATGAATTTTTTTCTGTTTTCTTTCTATTTCTTTTTCTGAATTGATGCAAACGTTCTAAGAAATGATCTTGATGATGAATATACAACTATGTGATGAACAAAAAAAGAATGTTCGTATTGTATGTTGATTGGTGTCATTAATAAAAATTTAAAAAAATAAACAAGTAATAGGGGAACAAATGTTAAAATACATTGATTTGATTGAAACATGAGTGGACAATGAAAGGGAGGGCAAGGGCTATGTCATATATGAGTTTTTTTCTTTTTTCTTTCTTTTGCTGGAAAGATGCATGTTCAAAAAATGATCATGGTGATGAATACATGACTACATGATGCTATTGTGAGCCATCGATTTTAACCATGCCAAGAATGTTTGTATATCAAGAACATATGTTTGTTCACTGTTTATAATAAAAATATTTTTTTAAATGGAAAAAAAATCACTGCTTCCCAGCTGAAATGAGCAACATATTTAGAGCAGAGCTATTTCACTCTCTTTTAAAATAAACCAGTAAAAGTAAAATGTTTTCTGATCAATCAGGCCATCAACTGAGACAATGATAGACATTCTTGAATGTCCTATGAGTAGCACGACAGAATGAGTACTTCACTGTTGACTGTATAGTCAAAATTTTATCTCTGTTTCTCAGAATAATCCTATCTATAGAATTATTCATAATTATGCAATGTATATAACAGTATATATGTACATGTATATAACAGTAACTAGAGAATAAGAAAATAAAGCATCACCATATAAAACATAGCAAATTAAATTATTACTTACTTCACAAGGATTTAAATATTATTCAATAATTAATGTGCTGCTGTACGAAAGCAGTTTTAAAGGGACGGGCTGATTCAAAGGCAATTAGTTCTATTAAATGAAAGTTTTGCTTTGGGGACTTTTATTATTTATAAGATAAGTTTTATCATTAATTTAAATTAGACAACAGTTAACTAGGCTGCTTCCATGCATATTGTATAAGACAGAAACAAATATTCTTCCTTGAACCCATTTTTATGTATTACCTCTTTCCATTCCTGGTTGGCTGTTCAGACCAGGACCTGTGAGCTAGAATTATTTTCTGGGTATGCAAACATCTTTAACCCGACAACTTGGGGCTATTAAGAGGAAGACATACAGAAAGAATGCAGAGTCTGGGCAGTATTTCATACTTATTCCAAGGAGGAGGCAAAGGTTAAGAATGAGGAAAATGAGGCAGACAACCATGTGTGGCCAAAAGACAGGCCGGCTATTCTGCAGGGGCTCATTCCCTTGATACAAATAGAAGAAAGACCCATGATTGAGATCATGTCAACTTCCTCTGCTTACATAATAATGCTGGCCCTCTTTCCTTTTTGGAAAAACAAGTCATCCGTGCACCAGAGTTCAGGGCCGCATTGTAAAATGTTTCCGAACTCCCAGTGACAGCACGCTGACACAGATCCAAGGGACAGGCCCAAGTGGGCTTTTCCAGGCATGGTCTAAGGATCCTACAAGAACTCACAGAGCCAAATTTTGGCATGTCAGTGCGATCTGAACCTCTGATTATCCAACAGCCCGTGAACTTTTGGAAACGTGCTAAATGACCGGGCTTGATTTTTGGAAGCACAGCATTTTTTTTTTCAAGAATCTCAAGATGGTATTGGACTAGCCTTACTCACAGTGATGAATTTTTTAATGTTAAAGGGAAATGATTCTGTTTTTTGGCAATGCCAGCACTCATAGAGGATGAAACTGAGTGAAATCATTTCGCAGTTGAACTCTGAGCCAGAAAGAGTTTTTTAACTTATATTTTAGTCCATGGATTAGTGCACTCAATTTCTTTTATGATTTTTTTTCACACTAAATTATTTTTGCTCTTCAGAAGTGACTCTAGTTATGGAATTTGACACCAATTCCCAGATCAGGCATTACTCATTTTAGATTGTAAAGCTCAAGGTCGTAATATTTTATGTAAGAATGAGCTTCCTATAATCTAAATCTGAATAATGTTACCCAGTTGTGTTTTGGGTAAATCAGTATCCTGAATTAGTGAATTGAACAATGAGAAATATGTTGCTATGGAAATTATACATTAAAGCCAAATATGTTTAAAAGCCTTCCATTCTGATTTTTTGTTGTTGCTGTTGCATGTATGAGTTTTTTTAGGCTTCTGTTAAAAAAAATTGCTGGAAAAGACGTGTAGCATTTTCTTTGCTGGGTGCTGGGCTCATAGCAAACCAGAAGTTACTGGCAGTATGACAGGTGATTACTCCACCAGCCCTCCCCAGCCTCTACTTCAAAGCAAGGGTCCCATGAGGTCGGACATCTCTATAGACTGTGAGTGATACTCTCTAGTATTTCAGAAACAAACAAAGATATCTCACTTCTGCAATTTGACAATATGGAGGATGATCTGTTAACTGAACCCCCAAATAACCAAATTCCCAACTAGCTGAAATATCCCTATCGGCCACCATACCCAATGCACTGCTAACAGGCTCCTCTCTGGAAAGACTATCTCAACAATTGATCACCTATTAAGAATTAGTTGTGTTTGCTCCCAAGGCTGTTTATACCAGTTGTCTTTGTTCCTTCGGATGGTCATGGAATTTTTTTAACATTTAAATAACCTGATCAAATTAAAGAGAGATGTTTTTTCTATAAAAGTTGAGTTTTTTTTCTAAAGCTGTCCAATGAAGTGTGGGTGAGGGATATTGTAAATGATTGGGAGGACAACATAAAATTTAAGAAGATTTTGCTCTCATATTGCTTCAAACGTTTCTTTAAGCTCCTGCACATGAGATGTTCGTGCAATAAAGATGATGCAGGAGGCCAGTCAGTGGACCAGAAGTGCAAGCTGAATGCACACTTTTGAGCTTTAAATGAAAGGAAAACTTTTAAGGTTACACATGTTCCATTGTTCATGATACCCTGTGTTCTAGTCTGCTAGCTGCTGGAATGTGATATACCTGAAACAAAATGGCTTTTAAAAGGGGGAATTTATTAAAGTGCAAGTCCACAGTTCTGAGGCCATGAAAATGTTCCAACTAAAGCAAGTTTATAGAAACGTCCAATCTAAGGCATCCAGGGAAAGATACCTGGTTCAAGAAGGCTGGTGACATTTAGGGCTTCTCTCTCAACTGGAAAGACACATGGCAAATGTGGCAGCATCTGCTAGCTTTCTCTCCTGGCTTCTTGTTTCATGAAGCTCCACCAGGGGCGTTTTCCTTCTTCATCTCCAAAGGTTTCTGGCTGCAGGGACTCTATAGCTCTTTCCAAAATGGTTCCCTCTTAAAGGGCTCCAGTAAGCAACCCTACCTTGAATGGGTGGAGATACAACTTCATGGAAATCATCTAATCAAAAGTTACCACCCACAATTGGGTGGGTCACATTTCCAGGAATAATTTAAATACTCCCACCTAGCAATACAGAATGAGGATTAAAAGACATGGCTTTTCTACAGTCCACAAATTCAAACCAACACACCCTATTTAAGTCTATGGCCCAGGGCCTATAGACTGTTGAGGGGCCCCCACACCAGGAATATCTTATCTTGCCTATGTGCATTTTCACCAGTTCCTGAAGACTAGGGGAGGGGGTTTCAGGATTTTCCACAGACAGCACAGCTAAATTAGAAAGAGGGGGAGGCCTGCCTGCTACAGTACAATCTAGGAATGCCTAGAGTATATAATGATAGTGACTAAATGTACAAATTTAAAAAATGTTTTTGCATGAGGAAGAACAAAGGAATGTCAATACTGCAGGGTGTTGAAAATAGATGGTAATAAATATTTTAAAACCTTAATTTATGTGTGAGACTAAAGGAAAAAGTGTTTATTTGGTAAAAAATTTGTATTTTGACTAGTGTGTTTCCTAGTATATCTTATATGGACAGCTTAATTGAACACCATAGTACATGGAACCTTGAGTAAGGCATGAGATTTTGTAGGTTTTTCCAGAGTGATGCCTTGATAAATCCCAGAGTGATTTGAACAGTGAATAAAGAAGTATTTGCCCCTTGGGGGAATGGTGAGAAAGGGGAAAAATTCAACTTCCCCAAGTGGAGAACTCTTGATATTCTCACAAGCGGTGAGGACAACCAAAGCAATAGCATGAGCCCCCAACCTTGGGGTTTGTTCATATGAAACTTAACCCTGCAAAGGATAGACTAAGCCTACTTAAAATTGGGCCTAAGAGTCACCCCCAGAGAACCTCTTCCATTGCTCAGATGAGGCCTCTCTCTTGGCTGACACAACAAGCAAACTCACTGCCCTCCCCCTGTCTAGGTGGGACATGACTCCCAGGGGTGTGAACCTTCCTGGCAATGTGGGACAGAAATCCTAGAATGAGCTGGGACTCAGCATCAAAGGATTGAGAAAACCTTCTCGACCAAAAGAAGGAAGAGTGAAATGAGACAAAATGGAGTGTCAATGGCTGAGAGATTCCAAACAGAGTCAAGAGGTTACCCTGGAGGTTATTCTTATGCATTAAATAGATATCACCTTTTTAGTTAAGGTGTAATGGAGAAACTGGAGGGAAGTGCCTGAAAATGTAGAGCTGTGTTCCAGTAGCCATGTTTCTTGAAGATGATTGTATAATGATATAGCTTTCACAATGTGACTGTGTGATTGTGAAAACCTTGTGTCTGATGCTCCTTTTATCTTCCTTATTGACAGACAAGTAAAACACATAGATTAAAAATAAATAAGTAATAGGGGAACAAATGTTAAAATAAATTTAATAGATTGAAATGCTAGTGATCAATGAAAGGAAGGGGTAAGGGACATGATGTGTACAATTTTTTTTCTGTTTTCTTTTTGTTTCCTTTTCTGAATTGATGCAAATGTTCTAAGAAATTATCACGATGATGACTATACAACTATGTGATAAAAGTAAAAAAGAATATTCTATTGTATGTTGACTGGTTTTATTCATCAGAATTAAAAAAAGATTGGAATGATCATATGGTAAGAATGTTTGTGTTTCTGTGTGGTTATGTTTCATAAATAAATAAATAAATAATTGAAAGAGAAAAAAAAGATACCCTGGGGGGAGTTGCTGTGCAGCCATCCTGGCCCCCTGGGGCTGGTATAGAAGTAATTACTTAGGATAGGGTTGGCCATGCTACCCTAACTTATCAAGGGATCCCAAAGTCTTGTAGCTCAAGCCCATTACAAAAGAAACAAACATATTTAATCAGGTCACCCGGGTTGTAGCCCACCATTCTGCTCTACAGATCAAATTTTAGTCTAATGATCACTCCCTAGAGGTCTGTTCTCTACTGGGCTCATATAGGACCCAGTTTAATGAGAAATGGGGATTAAAATACCAGGTGAGCAATTAGGCCACATGACACTTAAAATCTCTTCTAACACTGAGATTCTGTGATTTTGTAAAACATTACAAGAGAGTCTTTGTCTAACCAGCTATATGGGCCGAAGCTTCAGCTTTCAAAAGTGTTGGATTAGATAAAGACTCTTCTGCTAAAAAAAAAAAAAAAGTTTAATTTCTTCTATGAAATTATTCCAGCTCAATTTTGTATTTATTTCCAAACTGATTTGGAGTGCAGAGAGATCAGAGGTTTGTAAATATATTCCATCTAGCGGTTGAGGGAGCCCAGCTCCCTTATGCACATGTGTGAGGTTACTTTGAAGTAGGAAAGGGACAGGAAAGAAGATGAGAGAATTGATGCTCAATGGCATTAAGTAATTTGCCCAGGGACACAGAATCAGAGGGGCAGGTTCAGGGCGTAACCAGAGTTTTTCTGACACCAAATCTCACACTTCTTCTATGTGTTATGGCCTTTCTCCTATCTATGAGTTACAATATAGACATCTTTCAATGGAGTCTATCAAATCACTCCCCCATTCTTGGGTGAAAGTCATATGAGTTTTAAATGTAACTATAACCCAAGGACATTCCTAATCCAAATGCATTCCTTGATCAGTAACCTTTTATCAAATAAGGAGATCTTTATGCTCATTCCATTCGTAGAAAGAATTTCAGCTGATTAACATGTGCTAAGTCTTTAAAGCACTTTTTTTTGTATGCTGTATGGTAGGGGTCACATTTCATTCTTTTTCTGTGACTATCCCATTATTGCAACATCATTTGTTGAATTGGGGGGTGATGGTATGGGTGGATTCAAACCCGGGTCTCCCATCTGGTGGGCAAGAATTCTACCACTGAACTACCACTGCATCCCTCTTTAAAGCATTTTGAGGGCTAGATATTGAAGCATAGTGTTGTGTATTTTACAATACGTGCTAAAGCAAAACACAATGGGGAATTTTAGAACAGAATCTGATACTCTAAAACATGCCTCATATGATGACTAATCCTGCATATCTAAATAATATGATTGAAAAATTAATGATGAGTCATTTAAAATTTCTGTTCATGTCACTATTGGAGACTTTTATTTACTATGGTGTTATTTAAATGTTTACTAAAGGAACAAAAGATTCCCTTCAGCTAAGGTGACAGACTTGTTCGAATTATACGATCATATTTTTAAAAAATCATATTCTCCAACACAGAGCAAGCTAAGTAGGTCATGCCTGTCCTTAAATAAAATTAAGAGAAAAATAAAAGTAGACTGTACCTCACCCAATTTGAAGTGATTTCTAAGAGACCTATAGAGAAAACTGATCTTCGTGAAACTATTGGGCTATTTTCATCATGATGTTTGAGTCCTACAAATACGCTTCTCCAAAAGTATGATTCTTCTTGTAAGAAGAAACAAGCAGAGATTATAAATCGTTTGAGGTTTTAGCTGTTCACCTCTAAGAACTGCTCAGAATAACAAGGCTCTGACCTTGCTTTAAGTTCTGGGATTATATCCTGCTCTGGAACTTCACAGAAGAATTCCAGCCCACTGGACGGCAATTGTGGAATTCATGCTGGACCACCAAAAATACAACACTTGGCATATCCAGCTCTACCTAGCCTTCTTTAAAACAGCACACTTCACTTAACTGGTAGATTAAAGAAGTTACGAAGCACAGAACTTATCCACTTTCCATCATCTCTTCTGAAGTTTAAGAAATTGGACTATTCTGCATAGACCACATCACTGATTAGCCATATACAGTCACAACTCAGGTCCGTGGACCTGGGGAACCCTTGACAAGGGAAGAAAGCTTCATTCTAAAAGCAATTGATCCTTCTTGGGCATTAGTCGGCCTTTTCTGCAAAGATAGGTTCCAATCGAATCCCACAGTTGTGAAAGTCATGCCAAATGCTTTAAAATTCTCAACGTGCTTCCAAGTACCTGCTGCTGAACTATGACAATTTTTTACTTAGTATCCTGGGAAATTCTTTTGCATGGATATAGATCTGATTTTATAATAGGCATCAATAGGGAAATGGGATTTGCTTTACAGAAATTCATTTTACAGCCAAATTTGCTAGCATGCATCTAGTTTATAAACTGAGAAATGAGTTTATTTCTGTTCATATCTATCATCTATATTTGTCTACCTTTTCTATGATTTTCTTTATGCAGAACCTGACAGAAGAAGATGGAGTCAGAGGAGAATGTGATTGATTCAACAAATAGGAGAGACCCGGTTTGGGAGAGCAGGAAATAACATACATGACCATCTTGCACAACTCTTTCAAATGGAGCAAATCATTTCATTGTCTCCCACTCTCACCTCTCTTGACTTTAAAAATAAAACTACCTAATGAAGAAAATTGAGACTATTATTCTCATTTTGTTGTTCTCCCCTCTGTTTTACAGATTAGGACACAAAGGCTTAGCAGTGCTACTTCATTTCCCCAAGATCACAAAGTTAATAAGTGTGAAGGTAAAGTTTCTTTCATGCCTTTTAACCCCAAATTCCACTTTTCCCCTCACTATACCACACTTTCTTGCTTGCTTATTCTAGCAACACAGTGACCTTTTTCCCCCTTTCTTATAGTTCTATTTTCCTTTGTCCCTATTGAACTTTTTCTCACTTCTTCGTCAACTGAGCAAAATAATTAAATGAATTCCAAATCCTCAAATCAAAGTAACTTTTCTGTAACTTTCTCTAAATCCTTTGATTTAAGGATCTTATCTGCTGACCAGGCTTTATTTCAGATCTTAGCAGCCTTTGAGCAAAACTAAAATGGGTGTTTGTGTGTGTGCATGCGTGCGTGCACGTGTGTGTGAATGGGGGATGGGGGGCAGGTAAGGAGCCAGAGATGACTAAAGACAGGTCAGTCCAGACATGCATATAGGACCCTTAAGTAGGACCCTCAGCAAGGACTCGTCTTGAGAGGCAGGAAGGAGACCGTTAGGTTGTCCATTTGAGCTTTAGATTATTCACTTTCCTAACTAATCAATAATTGTTATAATTAAAATTGATAGCTGCAAATAACATGACAAAGGGCTGCTGCCAGAATACTGATTGTGTCTTTGGCTTGGAAAGATAGGCAGCAGCGTGGAACACTTATTTTCCAATTTGCTTTTAGCTAAGTGCAAATTGCTTTAGCTGTATCCAGCTGATTTAGACCTTGCCTAAAGGTGCACTAGATTAATTGGGAGCCACACATTCATTGCTTACAGAATGGACTCGGTAATTGGCGAAATTTGTTAGTGCCAGTTATAAAATAACTATACAGTTCAGTTTTAGCTGTCCTTCCATTACTCTTTTCATAAGAGGGGACTGTAAATGATTAGAACCCATATGACAATTAAAATAGGCAATTTTACATAAGGACTAAAATGATCAAGTCTATAGTCAATATTTTTTTTCACATTTTTAAAATTAATTTTCTAATTTAAAAAAACATAAATGCAAACATTCTTAACTTATGATCACTCCGTTCTACATATACAATCAGTGATTCACAATATCATCACATAGTTGCAATTCATCATCATGATCATTTCTTAGAACATTTGTATCAATTCAGAAAAAGAAATAAAAAGACAATAGAAAAAAATTCATACATACCATACCCTTACCCCTCCCTTTCATTAATCACTAGCATTTCAATCTAAATTTATTTTAACATTTGTTCCCTCCATTATTTACTTTTATTCCATATGTTTTACTCATAAAGTCAATATTTTACACAAGGAAACATTAGTGTGAATATCGTATTGGTTTAAAAAAAACATAAAAAGTACTTGAGCATATATAAGAATTTTTCTATCTTTCTGGTAACTGAACCTTAGTGAGAACCTACTTTGTTGCAACTATTAGCAGATTCTTCAGGACTCTGTCTTCTCTCACTGTCTTCTCAATGAAATGTTCATTTCATTGGGATAAAAAGAAGCATCACTTTCTCACTCACTGTCCAATGAAAGAAACAACAACAATATATCGGGGCCACAATTGGGAGCCCTCCGATTTGAATTGTTTTCTACTCTCCTGTTTGGGTCACAGGGTAAATGGGCACATCCATGTGCCCTGGGTTAAATAGCAAATGAAGCTCAATTAACATTAGAGTCATTTTTGATAGGAAGACACTTTTTTTCCAGGAGCAAAACCTAGTAGGCCCAGAACAAAATATAAGCTATAATAATAAGGCTAGGAAGACAGTTATTTGTCTACTTAGCTATTAAAATACATTTTACACCAACTTATATATGCAAAATGGCAAATTACATTTCTTGGTACATTGCTCTCCTGCAGCAAATTGTGCAGAGGCCTTTTCTGCAGATATACAAAACCAGATGTATATACTGTCTTGATAGCATCTTGCAAGGGGGGAAATCAGAGACGTTAGCCAGGACTCATTCAGTTCCAGGTTATAGAAATTCTAATTCAAACTGCTTCGTAAACAAACAAAAAAATTTTTTTTAATGAGTGGGGTGTTTATTGGTTCAAATAATTGAATATCCCAGAAGTAAGCTACTTTAGACATAACTGGACTTAGGGACTCAAGAAGTTATTATCAGGGATGCAAGGGTATTCAGTGGTAGAATTCTCACTTGCCATGTGGGAGACCTGATTCAATTCCTGGTCCATGCACTTCCCCCAACCAAAAATATAAAAATGCAACAAATGGTGTTGCAATAATTGGATAGTCACATGGAAAAAGAATGAAATGTGATCCCTGCCATACAGCATATAAAAAAAAGTTATTAAGACTGTTTCCCTCAATCACTTGTCTCAACTTTATTTCCTTCACCACAGGAAGACTCTGTCAGACCCAGATTTTTATCTTATGTCTTTAGCTACTCCACTGAAAAAAAGGTGCTTTTTTCCAATAGTTACAGGAAATTCTCAGATTTCACTTTCACAAGCTCAGAGTGGGTCCCTAGCCTATTCTGAACCAATCACTCTCGCCAGGAGGAGGGGATATATTGATTAATCTTCCTGAGCCTTAAGCTCTGTCTGGTGCAGGTATGGAGCTCCCTGCTTATACCACCTGGACGAGAGGGAAGGAGGCCCATGACAGTGCTGTTACCAAAAGAAAAGGGCATGGATGCTAGATAGGAACAACAAATCATCACAACATTAAGAAATAATGACGTTGTAGTAATCTTCCCTGGTCATACTTCATAAACTTCTTCATTCATTATTGTCTCTGGGGTCTAAAGTCCTTTCCTCCAAAAAACCACATGTGAAATCATCATGGTCAGTTTAATGTATCAACTTTGCCAGGTGGTGGTGCCCGTTTGTCTGGTTGGGCAAGCACTGGCCTATCTGTTGCTATGAGGACATTTCATGGACTTAAATCATGATCATGTCAGCTGCATCCA
This sequence comes from Tamandua tetradactyla, assembly GCF_023851605.1. Lineage (NCBI taxonomy): Eukaryota > Metazoa > Chordata > Mammalia > Pilosa > Myrmecophagidae > Tamandua > Tamandua tetradactyla. The sequence continues at coordinate 3,212,387 of NC_135347.1, read as the reverse complement.
CAGCTGATTCCATTTGTAATCAGCTAAATGGAGTGTCTTCTGCAATAAGTGATGCTTAATCTAATCACTGGAAGACTTTTAAGTAGTATTTAGAAGAGACAGTTCCTCTTCCTGCTTCAGCCATCGAGCCTCTCCTGTGGAATTAGTCCAGACCCTTCATGAGAGTTGTCAGCTTCACAGTCTGTCCTACAGATTTTGGACTCTTCCATTCCTATGGTTGTCCAACTTTCCTGAGAGTTCATTGAGGACCTTTATCAGAGTTACCAGCTTGTGGCCTGCCCTACAGACCCTGGACTGTACGTTCCCATAGTTATGTGAGACACTTTTATAAATTTTATATCTACAGATATTTCCTGCTGATTCTGTTTCTCTAGAGAATCCTTGCTATTACAGTAATCAAGTAATGCAAAATGTTGCCTGCTATTTGGACATATGCATTCCTAGAGTCCATCCAAAAACATGAAAACAAGAAAACCTTTCTAAAGTAAAAGGTACTCTTAAAATCATCCCCAACACATTGCTAACTGCAACACTCATTTTAGATTTTGTTTTCCTCGCCAGTCTTCTTTTTTATACAAGTAAGTACAATTGCGAAGAATTCCCTTGATGCAGCAATTTGTTAGCCTTTTTGTGGATGAATGAACTCTGAAAATTCAAACTGTGCCAAATGAATATTTTGTTCCAATGACAGATTGTCGAGAATCAAACTTTCAGTCAGATGACTAACATAGTGACCAAAGACTGATACCTCTCATTCTTTATTTGTCATTTAAAAATGAGTGCTCTGAATATGAAGATATAGATTGCCAAAAATAAATGAAAATTTTACCTGACCTTATTTCATATATGACATTTCATACATGCCCTCAAAGGCACATTCAAGTCCCAAACCTATCTTAAGGTGTGAACCCATTTGTAAATAGGACCTTTGAAAATGTCATTTGTCAAGGTGTCCCCAAATTGAACAAGGATGGGCCTTAATCCAGTGTTTCCTTTCCTTATAAGCAAAGGAAATTGGACCCAGAAGGAGAAGCCAAGGGGAAAAAAGCCAACAGCAGTAAGTTCATGGAGAACAAAGAAGAAGAAATCTCCATGTGCACTGCCATGTGACAGAAAAGCCAAGGACTAAGGATTGCCAGCAGCCAGAACCCTACAGTCTTCAAGGTGATAGCATTGCAGTGCTGATATTCCAGTTTGGACTTCTCCTAGACTCAAAACCATGAGCCAATGATTCTCATTGTATAAGCCAACAAATGGTATTTGTTTTTAGCAGATGGGGACAAGGGGGAAGATGGGGGGAACAAGTATTAACGAACAGCAAGGTTAAAGGTAAAATTTTAAAATTATATATCAATTTCAATGCACATACATAGTGAATATTTAGAAGGACATATACCAAACAATGAATGATGGCTATTTTTTTTAAGAGTTGAGAGGGAAAATAAGGGAGATTTTTATTTCCCTTATTCTTTATGTTTTGCTTAAATTAATTTTTTAAATAATCATTTAGTTATATATTATTTATGTGGTGAAAAATTGCATAATAGAAATAAAATGTTTAAAGCATGAAAATAAGAATTTCTGGTCTGAACAAAGTGAGATTTGTTTCTGAATTTCTCTTCTCTTCCTGGAAGCTATACTGAGCAATCACTTATTGCAGCTATACTGAGCAACAGGGACTATAGGAAAAACAAAACGTTTTCATAAACCTTGGATACAAGGACATTGCAAACTTCCTACAATAAATGCAGACCAAAAGAGCTGAAATCAGACAGAGCCCCAGGAGAAGTTTTGCTGGAAGCAGCAGGGAGCAGCCCAGAAAGGTTTGAAGGAACCAAGCTGGCAGCAGATCCCAGGAAGCATAAGCACAAACACTCTCAGAATGGCAGGCATCCACTACAAATTGAAACGCGAAAGAGGAAATTGCTGTGAGATGGGCTGAAATAAAACAGAGCTAAGATCAGGTAGTGATGTATGGGTATGCATGAGAAGGCAGAGAGAAAATGTGTGGAGAATATATGTTCTGATGTAGAAGAAATTATTTGGAGAGTGTGCTGGTTTGAAAGGATGTATGTATCCTCGAAAAGCCATGTTTTAATCAAAATTCCATTTCGTAAAGGCAGAATAATCCCTATTCGATACTGTATGTAATTAGATCATCTCCCTGGAGATGTAACCCAATCAAGAGTGGCTGTTAAACTGGATTAGGGGAGGCACGTCTCCACTCATTTGGGTGGGTCTTGATTGGTTTACTGGAGTCCTATAAAAGAAGAAACATTTTGGAGACTAGGAGATTCAGAGAGAGCAGAACAGAACGACATAGCCATGAGAAGCAGAGTCCACCAGCCAGCGACCTTTGGAGATGAAGAAGGAAAATGCCTACCGGGGAGCTTCATGAAACAAGAAGCCAGGAGAAGAGGATAGCAGATGACTCTGTTTGCCATGTGCCCTTCCAGATGAGAGAGGAACCCCGTCCGTGTTCACCATGTGTCTTCCAGATGAGAGACTCGGACTGTGTTCGCTACGTGCCCTTCCACTTGAGAGAGAAACTCTGAACCTCATCGGCTTTCTTGAACCAAGGTATCTTTCCCTGGATGGATGCCTTTGATTGGACATTTCTATAGACTTGTTGTAATTGGAACATTTTCTCTGCGTAAGAACTGTGAACCAGCAACTTATTAAATTCCCCTTTTTAAAAGCCATTCTGTTTCTGGTATATCGCATTCTGGCAGCTAGCAGACTAGAACAGGGAGGAAAGTGTTTCTTGCTGGCAGAAGCCTATGTGTAAGAAAGGGAAGAAATGGCAGCTGAAGCCACTGGATGTTATTAGGTTTGGAGAAGAAAAAAGTATGACTACATGGTTCAGAGTTACCATATTTTAAACACAGTGACTCTATCGCAGCAAAGGAAAGAATGCTGAGCTCAAAGCCTCTTTTTTTAAATTTTTTTAGGAGAAAAGAATTTATAAACAATTTTGCAAGAATGGGCATGCAACCGAAAAATGGTGGCTGATGCCCTGGGCAACAGAAAGCAGTAATGTTTATTCCCCAATCCTAGCACACAGGTCCCGCCCCTGTTTCCACACTGATTGAACACTCCAGAGGTTACAGCCTATCCAGATAGTCCAATTCAAATATCCCACCAAAGGTTCCTGCTTTTGATTATACTTTACATTTCAGTGACCCTAGCCCTTACTCATTTAAATTTGTTTCTACTTATTTAGTGCCAATTCTAGGTTTGCATCAGAGGCTCTCTCCTTCCCTGACTGCAAGACCAGTTTGAGCTGCCCTGCAGCCCTTTCCAGCACCAGCTTGTGTGAAAGCTAAACTTAGTTTTATTCTTACAAGTTCCCCCTCTTTCTTTTTAACTCTTTTAGTTTTCACATTTTAGTCTTTCTTCAAATTTGATAAGAGCCTTTTCACACTCCTCATAATAGGGATCTTCCTCTTTAAGGGGATACAAATTGTTTTTCCTGTACTGAATAGGCATTTGCTTGGTTAAGGCAGCCTCACTGAGTCTCTGAACTAACCCTCAGGCACATGGGATAATCCAGCACCCAAGAGCTGTGAGTATCCCAGCTACGATGATTGAAGAGTTGGCGTGGGCAGTGCCACTCCTTTCCGTTTCCTAGACCAGCTTTCTAACCATCCCATGAGGGGTTATCAGTGCCTGAATTTCCCACCAATTCTCAAAGCCTCCAATTGTATTTTGTTCTACTCCTCACTTCTAATTAAAACATCCTATAAATTGGTGGCTCAGAAAAATCTACCCCATTCATTCTGAAATAACATAATAAACCCAGTATTGCAAAAAAAAAAAGCAAAAAATAAAACACTCATCAGAAAAATGTTGCCATAAAGTAAATGAAATTTGTAATAAAAAATTTTACCATATTTTAAAAAGCATAATGAAACAATAACCTTCATAAAGGAAAATTACAAAATAAAAATAGAAGTACACAGGGCTGTTAAGATTAAGCAGCTATGGGGGGGCTAAAATGTGTGCTGATGGGCTTATGAAATGAGTACAAAAAAATTAGACAAATGAACAAAAATAAAATAGAAGGAGCAAAAAGGAAAAATAAAAACTGCAGAAAACCCAGAAAGGACCACTGGAGATAGAAGTGAAATAAACTAACAAAATGCGATAGACATAAAGAAAATATTTTAAAAGATCTAGAAGGAAAATAATAGGAAAGACAAAGGTTATTTAAAATATGGAAGCCAAAGAGTATCCGACATATACATAATTGGATTCCCACCCCCTCTGCCCTAAAAGAAAAAATAAAATAGAGCAAATATTCTTAAATGATCTCTGATTAAACATTCCTGATATAAGTGGAGTCTTGTCCCTACATTTAAAGAGCTAATCATGTGTCAGGGAAAGTTAAACTGAGACAAAATCTAATAAAGTTATCAGAATTTTAAGATGAAGAAATAATCCTCTGCACAGCTAGGCAAAAAGATCAAGCCATTTACAATGAGATTTTTCTAAAGGCATAGAAAATTCCATTGTGGTTTATAATAAAACAAAATAACACAATAAAAATTGAGAGACAGATGAAAGAATTTACAAGATATAGAAAATCCTCTGTAACAAGTGAGAACAAATGAATGCATTTTAAGTAGCAGAATGGAAAGCATAATCAACATTGCAAAAGTGACAATAAAAAGTAATACTGAAGTTTGGGCGGGGAGTACAAGGGGAAGGACGAAAACAGAAGGTAACTTTATCAATGAAGATAGTAAGGGAAATAGAGAGTTGTGTTTTTCTCAAATCTATAATTTTTTATATTAGAGAAGCTGTAGGTTTATAGAAAAATTATGCAGAAAACACAGAGTTCCTGAATTACATTCCCATTACTAACATTTTACTTGTACCTTTGTTACAATTGATGGAATAATTTTCGTCTGCTTATACTGTTAACTATAGTCCATAGTTTACATTAAGGTGCACTCTTTGTGTTGAGGAGTCCTATGTTGTTGCTGTTGTATTGTAATAACATATAGAAACTAAAACTTCCCCCCTTTAACTAAACTCAAATATGAATATAGACTTCAGTGGTATTTATTATATTCACGATGCTGTCTTACCTTTACCATCCTCCATTACCAAAATTTTCCGTTACCCAGAATGCAACACCAGACATGGGCCAGCTTTTAATAAGGCGTTCATTTGGTTAAAAATTCATAGTTCTTCAGAAGAAAGGCAGATAGTTTTCATCTGAGGTTCTTGTCACATGGGAAGGCACACGGCAATGACTACTGGCCTTCTCTCTTGGCTTCTGGGTTCCAACAGCTTTCCCCTGGGTGATTCCTTTCTGCATCTCCAAATGCTTTGGCTGAGCTGCGAGTGCTGAGATGAGGTATGCAGAGCTGCTGAGCTCTCTTCTGACCTCTCTCTACTAAGCCTCCAGCCAATTAAAGTAAACCTCACTCATTGTGGTAGGTACTCCCCTTAGCTAACTGCAAATGTAATCAGCTGTAGATGAGTTTCACATACTGATGATTTAAGACCACAGAAACAGAGTGGGGCTTAATCACCTGGGCAAGTTGACATCTGACCCTAACTATCACACAACCCAAATATAAATTGTACCAGTTAAGCATCAATTCCCTGTTGCCTTCTCAGCCCTTGGTAAACTGGATTCTAGTTTTTGACGCTGAGTTTGCCTATACTATCATTTTATATCAGTGAGATGATAAAATATTTGTCTTATGTGTCTGGCTTATTTCACTCAACATCATGTTTTCAAGGTTCATCCATGTTGTCATATGTATCAGAACTCCATTCTGCTTTATGACTGAATAATATTCCATTGTACGTCACATTTTGTTTATCCATTCCTTGGTTGATGGTGACTTGGGTTAATTCTGTCTTTTGGCAATTGTGAATGATGCTGCTATGAACATTGGTGTGCAAATGTCTGTTCATGTCCCTGCTTTCAATTCTTTTGGCTATAAAACTAGAAGTGAGATTGCTGGGTCATACGTCAATTCTATATTTAACTTTTTGAGGAAGCATCAAACTGTTTTCCACAGCAGCTGCACTATTTTATATTGCCATCAACAAACAACAGCGTTCTATTCCTCCACAACCTCTCCAATATTTGTAATTTTTAAAAAATAGTAACTATTCTACTTGGAGTGAAATTGTACCTCACTGGTTTTGATTTGCATTTCCCTAATGGCTAATCATGTAGAGCATCTTTTCTTATGGTTTTTGGTCATTTGTGTATCTTCTTTAGAGAAATGTCTATTCAAGTCTTTTGCCCATTTTTAAATTGAGTTCTTTATCGTTTTGTTGTGGAGCTGTAGGATTTCTTTATATATAGTGGATATTAAACCCTTATCAGGTACATGGGTTTCAAATATTTTCTCCCATTCTGTATGTTGTCTTTTTACTCTCAGGATGATGTCTCCTATTGCACAAAACTTTTTAATTTTGATGAAGTCCATTTATCTATTTTTTTCTTTTGTTGCTTGTGCTTTGAGTGTAAAGCCTGAGATACCACTGCCTGACACAGCCCTGAGCATGCTTACTTACATTTTCTTCTAGAACTTTTAGGGTTTTGGTTCTTATATTTAGGTCTTTGATCCTTTTTTAGTTAAACTGTGTATATTGTGTGAGGTAAAGAGTCTGCCATCATTCCTTTGCATATGGATGTCCAGTTTCCCCAGCAATATTTGTTGAAGAAATCATCCTTTCCACATCCGATGGACCTTGCAACATTGTCAAAAATCAGTTGGTCATAGATGTGAAGATTTATTTCTGAACCCACAATTCAATGATTGAATATGTCAATTCAAGACATATATATTGACATGTCTATATGTAAACATAGACGTATTCTCTATGTCTGTCCCTGTGCCAGTACCATACTGTTTTGATTACTGAGGCTTTAGTAAATAAGTTTTACAATGAGGAAGTATGAGTCCTCCAACTTTATTCTTTCTTGTCAAGATGATTTTGTCTACTCGAGACCACTTATCCTTCCATATAAATTTGATGATTGGCTTTTCCATTTCTGCAAGGCAGGTTGTTGGAATTTTTATTGGGGTTGCATTGAATCTGTAAATTATGTTAGATAGAATTAATATCTAAACCATATTTAGTCTTCCAACCCATGAACACAGAATGTCCTTTCATTTATTCAGGTCTTTGATTTATTTTAGCAATGTTTCACCATTTCCATGTATAAGCCCTTTACAGTCTTTGTCAAATTCATTCTTAGATCTTTGATTCTTTTCACTGCCATTGTAAATAAAATTTTTGTCCTGATTTCCTTGTCAGATTATTCACACTAGTGCATAAAAATACTACAAAAATACTTGATTTTTGCATGTGGATCTTGTTCCCTGCCACTTTGCTGAATTTGTTTATAAGCTCTAGCAACTATGTTGTGAAATTTTCAGGATTTTCTACATATGAATCATGTCATCTGGAAATAGGAAACATTTTACTTTGTCCTTTCCAATTTGGATACTATGTATTACTTTTTCTTGTCTAATTACTTTGTAGCTATCCTGAGCTTATTTGTAGCTCCTGGTTGCCTCAATTACTGCCTGTCCCTAAATGCTATGCAGTAAAAAGAGAAGAAAGGAGAAAATAAGGTGGAAGCTTTCTATTATTCTGGACATTAACTAACCTTAGCTCATCCTCACTAAACTCATCTCTTGCAAAGCACGTCTTTTCTGTATCCTCTGTCTCCAAAGGTTTTATGATGGTTTGAAGATATGTATGCCAGAAAAACATGTTCTTAATCCATTCCTGTGCTTGTGAACCCATTTAAGTAGGACTTTTTGGTGTAGTTATCACAATACAGGTGTGGCCCAACTCAATCAGGATGGAGGTTAATCCTGTAACTGGAGTCCTTTATAAGCATAATGACATTCAGACAGAGAGAGAGAGAGGAAGCCACAGGAGGCAAAAAGCTGAAATTCAAAGGAACAAAGAAGAGATGGGAGATTCCAGGGGAGGTCGCCATGTGCATTGCCATGTGACAGAGGAACCAAGGACCAGAGATCACCAGCAGCCAGCCCCAGAATGCCAGTCTTCAAGAAGAAAGCACTGCCTTGATAATACATTAGTTTGGATATTTTTCCTACCCTCAAAACCATGAGCTAATAAATGTCCATTGTTTAAGCCAGCCTATTGCATGGTATTTCCTTGAGCAGCCAAGGAAATAAAACAGATTCTAAATACTCTTTTCAAAATGACAGCCCACAATGCAGGTGAGTTGACTATTTACTGTTAACTGATCATTATAGTCTGTTTTCTTAAAGATGAGACTCTTTCCATATTTCAAAATGAGATAAGACATCTATTTTAAAACTTTATATATTTTCACTATTGATAGGTCTATTTAACTCTGGGTTATTAAGTACCATAGGAAGCTACTTCACATATTATTATTAATAAAGACAGTTATTTGTTTGGTGCTCCATTTGAGCACTTTCCTCATTAAGCTTGCAGTGGAATGCACACAGTGTTAGGCTAAAATTAAATATTATCCACAAATAGCCAAGGAAAAACTTTGCCTAATAAATAAATTCAAAGCAGTTCGCATGACTGTGAAAAACTCCATAGCTAGCTGATGGACATTCCCTCCTCATTTAACATATACAAGCATATAGTAATAGAATTAAATAGAAATGGTGATAGTGATGAGTGATAAGATAGGAACAGTCAGATGTCCTACCACATATTCACGGTAAGAGAGGTGTCACTTTAGCTTTTAAGCAGTTTATGCCTATCATTTTAGAAAATCAAATAGGTCAGAATTACATTAATTAAAAATAAAAGTTGCTTTTGGCTCTCAGCACGGCACCATGGCGGTTGGCAAGAACAAGTGCCTTACAAAAGGTGACAAAAAAAGGAGCCAAGAAGAAAATTGTTGATCTATTTTCTAAGAAAGATTGGTATGATGTGAAAGTACCAGCAATGTTTACTATAAGAAATATTGGGGAACACTAATTACTAGGACTCGAGGAACCAAAATTGCATCTGATGGCCTCAGGGTCATGCTTTTGAAGTGAACCTTGCTGATCTGCAGGATGATGAAGTTGCATTTAGAAAATTCAAGCTGATTACTGAAGATGTCCAGGACAAAAACCAACTTCCATGATGTGGCTCTTACCTGTGACAAAATGTGTTTTCATGGTCAAAAAATGGCAGACCATGATTGAAGCTCATGTTGATGTCAAAACTAACGATGATTATTTGCTTCATCTATTCTGTGTTGGTTTTACCAAAAAAAGCAACAATCAGATTTAGAGGACCTCTTATGCTCGGCACCAACAGGTCCATCAAATCCATAAGATAATGGAAATCATGACCCATGAGGTGCAGACAAATGACTTGAGGGAAGTGGTTAATAAGTTGACAACAGGCAGCATTTGTAAAGACATAGAAAAGGCTTGCCAACCTATCTATCCTCTCCATGATGTGTTTGTTAGAAAAGTAAAAATGCTGAAGAAGCCCAAGTTTGAATTGGGAAAATTCATGTAGCTTCATGGTGAAGGTAGTAGTTCTGGAAAAGCAATTGGAAGGTTCTAGAAAAGCAACTGGAGATGAGATGGGTGCTAAAGTGGAACAAGATGATAGATATGAGCCACCGGTCCAAGAATCTATTTAAAATTCAGACTTTTAAAAGTGACAAATAAAAAGTCTTATTTGTGAAAAAATAAATAAATAAAAGTCCTTTCATCCTCTAGATCACTTCTTTCTATTTCCCATCTTCAGAATTGACCGCTTTTAACAGCTTAAGAGGTTTTTTTTCCAGGCTTCTCTATCCAAATACACACATACTGCAAACACATGCATGCACAAATACATATGAACATGCAACACACATGTATAAATAGGTACACATTTATTTACAGAGATGCAATGGCCAATGCATGGTGACCAGCAAATTCGTTGGTTGACAGTATGTCGTGACACCATATTTTGTAAGTAAGATTTATTTCATCCTTCTCAAAGCAATTTATTGTATCTATGCCATTTCTGGACCTCATTGATGAACATTTACAACAATGTTGTTTTCGGTTGTGTAAAATGATGCAATAAACATTTTGACGGTGCCCCTGTGCACTTGCTGAGTGTGGCTATAGACTAAATTCTTAAATGAAAATTACTACATACGTTGATATTTTTGACAAAGAAGCCAAATTGGCTTCTAAAATATCTTCTGCTAACAGTATGGAAATTTTGACGTAGACCCTCACCAGCATTTAAGATTTGTGAGACTGATGTAAGAAATAGTCAGATGCTGTTATTTTAATTCAAAATACAAGCATGTTTTCATATTTCTATCACACATTGTTTTTTCTTTTCTATTACTGTTTATATCATTTACCCATTTTTTTCTGTGACGTTGCTTGTTCATTGTTTGTAAAAAAAATAGTTTGTTGTATAAAAATTGACCCTTTGAGCTATATTTTTACAAATATTTTCCCGACCTCGTTCTCTGTTACTTGACTTCTTTCTATGTTATTTCCACTGCAATTTAAAAATTGTTTTATGCAATCAAAGTATTCGTCTTTTTTTGTTGTTATTTTCCCATGTGAGTATTCCATAATTGCAGCACCATTTGTTGAATTTTTGTTTGTTTTGCTTGTTTCTGTTTTTGCTTTGTTTTTGTTTTTGTTTTTGTTTTTGGGAAGTGCATGGACCTGGGATCAAACCCAGGTCTCCCACGTGGCAGATGAGAATTCTACCACTGAACTACCCTTGTACCCTGCCAAAGGATTCATCTTTTACTTTATGACTTCTGAATTTCATCCTGTGCACAGAAACACTTTCCCACTCCAAAATTATAAATTAATTAATCCAGGCTCTCTTCTAGTACTCTGATAACTCTTGTGGAATATTTGATCCATCTGAAATTAATTTTGTTGTAAGGTATTATGTGGTATTCAGGCTCTTTTTTTTTCCATATGGATTACCAATGTGTCAAGGTATATTTAAGGTAATAACATCCCACATTTGCTGGCCAAGGAATGTTTTATTAAAAATAAAGTTGAAGTTACTTTTTAAATTAATTTTTTATTTTTTAAAAAATATATAACAGCAAACATTCTTAACTTTTGATCATTCTGTTCTACATATATAATCAGTAATTCACAATATCATCACACAGTTGTGTATTCATCATGAGCATTTCTTAGAACATTTTCTTCTATTCAGAAAAAGAAATAAAAAGAAAACAGAAAAAAAAATTCATACATACCATACCTTTTACCCCTCCCTTTCATTGATCACTAGCATTAAAGTTACTTTTGCTTTCATATATTAATTTTATTTTTTGGAAATGTTAATAATGCACTACAGTGATTTCACAGGTTTATGATATGTGTTTCTTTAAGAAACATTTTCTACAAATAAAAAAGAAACCATGCAACAGTAAATTCTGTGATCTAGGACATGAGAGAAGAATAACCCCCCACTTACCCCAAATCTCCATGTTCTTAACAAGAGAGACTCCTAAAAGGGTGAAACCCATTATATTCCACAAAAAAACATTTTCAAATGGTTCTCTTATGGTAGAGCTTATACTGGCTTTCAGGGTTAAAGACCAATTGAAAATGCTGTGCCTGTTCACTTCATGAACAAACCCTGCAACATTTTGATCAAAGCAGTAAATTCAGCCCCAGCTAACTCAGATCATGGAAATGGCATGATTAAACCATATAATGTTGTATCATTCAAAATTCATTCAAACTGTCATAAGGAAATACATAAGGAACAGCAGAAATAGGATATTTAATGGGAAGATACCAAGCTTATTGTAAGGATTGAATGATTAATTGAAAAGCAGCTGTTACTCTGAATCTTATAAGTACTTAATTTATCTCCTGCCCTGCAAACTTCTGCCATTTTACTTCCTCCCAGAGCTGATTCTATCTGTTGCCTAGGCTGACCCTTTTTTACTCTATCAAGCTCCTCCCTCAACATACTAGGTGGCTGCTACATCCTGTACTTTCTTGTTTCCCTGCCACCATGGCAAGATTGAAACAGCTGGTAGGCAAACAAAGTGAAATTGATATCTATTATTCTGTTCTACCATAAACCACATTCTCAACACACATTATAAAGTATACTATTGAAAGAACCTGTCAGCACCTACTTCTCTAATTTTCCTTATTCCTGACTTTCTTAACATCTTCCATGCATGTGATGATGTTTTAGGCTCATCCAAAGAGACAGTTCCTTCCCTGTGCTGTTTTGAGCTGTTCTGTACCCTCAGAAAAGCCATGTTCTTTTAATACATTCTTGTAGGTGCAGCCCTATTGTGGGTAGGACCTTTTGATTAAGTTGTTTCCATGGAGAATGTGACCCACCCAATTCAAGGTGGGTCTTAATCCTTTTTACTAGAGTCCTTTATAAGAATAAAAGAGCGAATGGACAGAGCACACTTAGAGAGAATCACAGATACTCAGAAAACCACTGGAATCGGAAGCTACAATCAGTGGAACCGAGGAGCAAAGGATCAGCAGATGCCAACCATTTACCTTCCCATGTGACAGAGGAACCCTGGATGACAGTAGCCTTTCCACAGAGAAGGTATCTTCTTGATGCCTTAAATTTGGACATTTTCATGGTCTTAGAACTTTAAATTTGTAAACAAATAAACCCCCATTGTAAACCCCAACCCATTTCTGGTATACTGCATTCTGGCAGCTTTAGAAAACTGAAACAGCCCCCTTCAAAGTAAAAGGAGCATTCATGCAATAACTTATAAAGTCCTCATTATAGGCTTCCTTCCTGCCTCAAATACACCCATACATCTCTTGGGCCTCATATAATGTGCATTTGCTACATCGAGAATATTCAGTTCTGCCACAGAAGACAGGAAAACAAATGGGATTGATGCAAATCATTAGATGTGTTAAGCATAGATAACTAAATTATTTATCTGGAAGATATGTTAGACAGATAAAGAAAGTAGTTCATATATGTGTGAAGCTAGATAGAAAAGAAAGGAAGGACCAAGTAAATGCTAAATATTCATTATAAACTAAATATACATGAAACGCTGAATATTCATTACATGCTAAATAAACATGAGGTGATGAAACACTCAATATCCATGAGGTCTTATTTCCTCTACTCGTTGGTGACACCCATGCAGAGCCCCACCTGCTCTCTGCCCTTAAGATGCAAATAAAGGCCCATAGCTGTTTATCAGGTTTATCCTGCAACTCTTGGCCAGGCTCTCCAAGAGAGCCAATGTGGGCTGATGCCAGGCGTCTTCCATCTTCTTTACCCTCTCTCCAGCCTGAAAACTACACCATCAGGTAAGAAGGCTGATGAAACACAAAGAAGCACAGGACATAGAACACTGTGTAATGGAGTTCAGGTGGCAGGAAGCTTCCATTTGCTTGTACCTCAACCTCTGGTATTTAGCCCTTAACTGTCCAGTGCTCCCACTTGCTTCTCACTAGATGCTTGCATTTATATTGCTTCAATAAACTGTGAGATCTGTGCATCTTAATTTGGACTGTGAGCTTTCTGCTCCACCCCTATGGCATTACTCACCTAGCTGTGTCCTTGGATGTTACCTTGCATCAGGGTCATTTCCCACATCTCATCACATCTTATCTACCATTCTGCACCTCACTTGTGCGCCAGCAGCAATGTTTTTGTGTTCTTTCTTAAACACTCCAAGCACATTCTTTTATTTATTTACTTATTTACTTACTTACTTATTTATTTATTTATTTTACAGTTCACTGTGTATTGTTGCTCCATGGACTTTTCTAAAAATTTAATTCTGCTACCATATATACAATCTATCATTTCCCCTTTTAATCATATTCTGATATATGTTTCAGTGTTGTTAATTGCATTCATAATGTTGTACAGCAATCACCTCCATCCATGACCAAAACTTTCCCAGTCATTCCAAATAAGAACTTTGCATGCTTTTAACCTTAACTACCTATTCCCTAGCCCCACCTTGCCAAGTGGAAACCGATAGTCTAGATTCTGACTCTACGAGTTTGTTTGTACTAAATGTCAAAACAGTGAGATCATATCATTTTTGTCCTTTTGTGTCTTATTTATTTCACTCAACCAGATGTCTTCAAGGTTCATTCACATTGTTGCACGTATCAGCTCTTCATTCCCATTTACAGCTGAATAGTATCCCATTATAGGTATATAACACATTTTGTTTATCCATTCATCAGTTGATGGACACTTGGCTTGCTTCTATCTTTTGGCAGTTGTAAAAAATGCTGCTATGAACATTGGTGTGTGTGCTGGTTTGAAAGGAAGTATGACCCCTAGAAAATCCATGTTTTAATCATAATCCCATTTTATAAATGTAGAATAATCCCTATTCAAAACTGTATGTTTGAAACTGTAATCAGATCATCTCCCTGGATGATGTGATTTAGTCAAGAGTGGTTATTAGGATTAGGTGATGACATATCTCCACCCATTTGAGTGGGTCTTAATTGGTTTACTGGAGTCCTATAAAAGAGGAAACATTTGGGAGAATGGGAGATTCAGAGAGAGCAGAGAATGCTGCAGTACTGGGAAGCAGAGAGTCCACCAGCCAGCAACCTTTGGAGATGAAGAAGGAAAACACCTCCCGGGGAGCTTCATGAAACCAGAAGCCAGGAGAGAAAGCTAGCAGATGATGCCGTGTTCACCACGTGCCCTTCCAGTTGAGAGAGAAGCCCTGACTGTGATTGCCATGTGCCTTCTCACTTGAGAGAGAAACCCTGAACTTCATTGGCCTTCTTGAACCAAGATATCTTTCCCTGGATGACTTTGACTGGACATTTCTATAGATTTATTATAATTGGACATTTTCTCGGCCTTAGAACTGTAATCTAGCAACTTATTAAATTTCCCTTTTAAAAAGCCATTCTGATTCTGATTTATTGCATTCTAGCAGCTAGCAAACTAGAGCAGTGTGCAAATTCTCTGTTCAAGCCCCTGCTTTCAATTCTTTGGGGTGTGTACCTAGCGGTGGGATTGCTGGGACATATTGTAGTTCTATACTTGGCTTCGTGAGGAACCACCAAACTGTCTCCCAGAGCAGCTGCATCTTTTTAACCTGCAACCAGCAATGAATGAATGTTCCTATTCTCCCCATCCTCTCCAAAACTTATTTTCCATGTATTTCATAGCAGCCATTCTAATGGGTGCAAAATGGTATCTATGATGGTTTGATTTACATTGCCCTGATGGTTAATGATGTTGAACATCTTTTCATGTGCTTTCTGGATATTTGTATATATTTTTTGGAGACACGTCTTTGCAAGTCTTTTGCTTATTTTAAAATTAGATTGTTTGACCGAGCAATACCATTGCTAGGTATCTACTCAAAGGACTTAAGGGCAAAGACACAAATGGACATTTGCACACCAATGTTTATAGCAGCATTATTTACAATTGCAAAGAGATGGAAACAGCCAAAATGTCCATCAACAGACGAGTGGCTAAACAAACTGTGGTATATACATACGATGGAATATTATGCAGCTTTAAGACAAGATAAACTTATGAAGCATGTAATAACATGGATGGACCTAGAGAACATTATGCTGAGTGAGTCTAGCCAAAAACTAAAGGACAAATACTGTATGGTCCCACTGATGTGAACCGACATTCGAGAATAAACTTGGAATATGTCATTGGTAACAGAGACCAGTAGGAGTTAGAAACAGGGTAAGATAATGGGTAATTGGAGCTGAAGGGATACAGACTGTGCAACAGGACTAGATACAAAAACTCAAAAATGGACAGCACAATAATACCTAATTGTAATGTAATTATGTTAAAACACTGAATGAAGCTGCAAAAAAAAAATTAAATTGTTTGTTCTTTTGTTATTAAGTTGAATGATTTCTCTATATATTCTGGATATTAATCCTTCACCAGATGTGTGGTGTTCTAATTTGCTAGCTGCCTGAATGCAATATACCAGAAACTGAATAGCTTTTAAAAGGGGAAATTTAATAAGTTGCAACATATACAGTTCTAAGGCTGAGAAAATATCCCAATTAAAACAAGTCTATAGAAATGTCCGATCTAAGGCATCCAGGGAAAGATACCTTGGTTCAAGGAGGCCGATGACATTCAACGTTTCTTTCACCTGGAAAGGCACTTGGCGAGTATGGTGATAATCTGCTAGCTTTCTCTCCTGGCTTCCTGCTTCATGAAGCTCCCTGGGAGGAATTTTCCTTCTTCAGCTCCAAAGGTCGTTGGCTGGTGGACTCTCTGCTTCTTGGTTCTGTGGCGTTCCGAAGCTTTCTCATAGCTCTAAAAAGGGACTCTCTCGAAAATGTTTCCTCTTTTATTTTTTTTTTTTACATGGGGAGGCACCAGGAATTGAACCCGGGTCCTCTGGCACGGCAGGCAAGCATCCTTGCTTGCTGAGCCACCGTGGCCCGCCCTGTTTCCTCTTTTAAAGGATTAATAGGTGGAGTCACAACTTCATGGAAGCTATCTGATCAAAAACTACCACCCACAATTGGGTGGGTCACATCTCCATGGGAACAATCAAAATGTTCAAAATGCTTTAATCTTCATAGGATTAAAGGACATGGCTTTTATGGGGTTCAACGCAGATTCAAACCAGCACATGTGGTTTCCAAATATTTTCTCCCATTGCATAGGTTGTCATTTTACTTTCACAATAAAATCATTTAAGTCTTAAAAGATTTTAATTTTGGTGAGGGCCCATTTATCTATTTTTTTTTTTCATTTGTTGCTTGTGCTTTGGGTGTAAAGTCTAAGAAACCATTGTCTAACACAAGGTTCTGAAGATGGTGTACTACATTTTCTTCTGAGCCTTTGGTAGCTCTAGCTCTTAAGTTCTTTGAATGATTTTGAGTTGATTTTTCTATATGGTGTAAGGTAGGTGTTCTATTTTTTTGCAAATGGATATCTGATACTATTTGATGAATAGACTATTCTTTCTCAATTGAGTGGTCTTTGCCCCCTTGTCAAAATTAATTTGGCCATAAATGTTATGGGTGACTTCTAAGCCCTCCATTCAATTCCATTGGTTTATATGTCTGTCTGTGCCAGTACCGTGCTGCCTTGATTACTGTGGATTTGTAATAAGTTTTAAGATCTGGAAGTGTGAGTCCTCCAACTCCATTCCTTTTTAAATGGGTTTAGGTATACAGGGAGTCTTACCCTTTCATATAAATTTAATGATTGACCTGTCTATTTCTACAAAGAAAATTGTTGAGATTGTTGGGATATTTATTGGGATTGTGTTGAATCTATAAACTGCTTTGAGTAATATTGATATCCTAATGAGAGTCAGTCTTTCAATCTACGAACCTGGAATAGCTTTCCATTTATTTAGGTCTTCTTTGATTTCTTTTAGCAATGTTTGTAGGTTTCTGTGAATTAGTTCTTTTATATCCCTGGTAAGATTTATTCTTGGATATTTGATTATTTTAGTTGCTATTGTGAATAAGATTTTTATTGATTTCTTCTTCTGATTGTTCTTTACCTATGTATATAAACACTACTGATTTTAGATGTTGATCTTATACCCTGTCACTTTGCTGAATTCATTTATTAGCTCTAGGAGCTTTGTTGTGGACTTTTCAGGATTTTCTATATATTGGATTATATCATCTGCAAATAATGAACGTTTTCCCTCTTCCTTTCTAATTTAGATGTCTTTTATTTCTTGTTCTTATCTAATTGCTATGTGAAGATCTTCCAGTAAAATGTTGAATAATAGTGGTGACAGAGGACATGCTTTTCTTTTTCCTGATTTCAGAAGGAAAGGTTTCAGTCTTTCACCATTAAGTAGGATGTTAACTGAGGGCTTTTCATATTTGCACTTTTTCATGTTGATGAAGTTTCCTTCTATTCCTAGTGTTCTAAATGTTTTTTATCAAGAAATGGTGCTGTATTTAGTCAAACGCCTTTTTTTATTGATAAAATTTAACATAAAAACATACATTCTTTTTTATTTTAATATTTTTATTGTAAAAACTTGACATACAAACATTCTTAACATACAAACACTCCATACATGGTGTACAAACAATGACTCACAATATCAACACATAGCTGTGTATTCATCACCATGATCACTTTTAAATATTTGCATCACTCCAGCAAAAGAAAGAAAAAAGAAAAAACTCATACCTACCATACTCCTTACCCCTCCCTCTCATTGACCACTAGTATTTCAATCTACTCAATTTATTTTAATCTTTTTCCCCTATTATTTGTTTATTTTTTATCCATATTTTTTACCACTCTGTCCATACCAAAGATAAAAGGAGCATCAGACACAAGGTTTTTACAATCACAAAGTCACATTGTAAAAGCTATATCATTATACAATCATGCTGATGGTTTCCTTTTGAACATAGCTAATACATGCAATAGCAGTTTTCCCCCTGACCTTGGACTTCAACACTCTTTATATAAGAATTATATCTTTGAAGTAATTCTTACCAGAACTCATTCATATTTCTAGTGTGAGTCAGTGGGACACATAGGTCTATACAACCCCTTTCAAACTTGTTCATCTTCAATATGTGTATGAGCTATGTTCAAAAGGAAACCATCAGCACTACCACAGCAACAGCAGAGGTAAATAACGGGGTGAGAGACAAGAGTTAAGAGGAGGTTTAGATCTCCTATTTGGTGAGGGTGTGTTTATTGGTTTTTTGTCTCTTGGAAACAATGAAGTTATCTAAAATTGAGAATGTTGATGGACTGTGGACTTTGGACCCTTTTCATTATGCCCGATGAATGCAGGTGGCTGAAGGGATGCACTGATGGAGAAGTAGAATGGCAAACAATGGTGTATACTTATGGTTGAAGGCCGCACTGCTACAAAAAGGAACAATGTTGTGAGGCATGCAACAATGTGAATGAACATGGGGGACATTTGGTGAGACAAAATAATCCAGAAACAAAAAAAACAACAATGGTATGGTCACCTTTATAAACCGCTTATAAGAAAACAGGGGCCTAGATTGTAAGCTTTTAGAGCAGACAAATTAAGTCAAGAGTGGTGATTATTATTTCTGGATTTTGAGAGGTTGTTTTATATGTATGACCCGATATTTAGAGATAAGAATGAAGCTGAACAGTTTGGAGTTAAAGTCAGTCAGAAGATAGGAGTAAGGAAGACAGTGTCTATATTTTAGAACCACACATACTCTTTGTATGGAAGAAAGTTTTATTTGATCCAGAGCTGAAATTTTCTGTAGTGCAGAATTTAATCCAACCTATCTGTATAGCTCATTTGAACAACTGAAACACAGAGAGCACAGAATGAGAAAGAGGTCCTTCAATCCTTTATAGATTATTTTAATGCCTGGAAACACCCTAGAGTACCTAAAGCAGATAATCAAAAGTATTGGCAAAGTCCCCTGAGGGAGGGGAGAAAGATTATGGAACTATTAAACCTTACCATCTGGAAATCCCTTGACACTGCGTCAAACTTCAGGGTCACCCAAATCATTAGGCCATGCCCTTGATCATGAGGCTTACTCTTGTGAAGCTTATGTAGGTAGCATAGAAATTTAGTCTACCTACAGGCATGCCTAAGAGTTACTTCTGGAGGACCTCTGTTGTTGCTCGGATGTGGCCTCAGTCTTTGTAAACCCAACTCTGCAAGTGAAATCATTGCCCTCCCCCCTACATGGGACATGACATCCAGGGGTAAAAGTCTCCCTGGCAACATGGCAGAGGACTCCCAGGGATGAATCTAGACCTGGCACTGTGGGATCAACAATTACATCCTGACTGAATCGGGGGAAGGAAGTGTAATTAATAAAGTATCAGTGGCAAAGAGAGTTCAAATATAGTCGAGAGGCTACTCTGGAGGTTTTCTTATGCAAGCTTCAGGTAGATCTTGCTACCTATCATAACCTGCTAACCCCCAACCAGGACCATTCCAGCCAATCCTAAAGAACACCTAGGGCAATATATAAGATTCCACAAGGGTTCAAGGCACTAGAGTAACTTCCCAGAAACCTACAACATCCAGACGGGTCCCTGGTCCAGATAAGTCCTGATACCTGGCCCAGCCTCTCCAGAACATCAGATTGTTCCATCTCCCTACCCCACATTAGTGACAGACCCTTCCAATATCAAAAATTTAGAATTGCCATAGCCCAAACAACCTCAGTTAGAGGTATTGAAAGATCAAAGGTGATAGTGGAATTATATATAGAAGATAAGAACTTAACAAATGAAAATGAATACTGAATCATTACATTGATATCTTTTTTTAGTCTCCAGAATTTTACAGAAGCTAGAAGTAAAAACCTAAAATTGTGATATTGTAACCCATGTCAAAGTCTGAAAGATGTTCTACAACTAATTGTGGTGCTGTACTTGGAAATTTATAACTTTTTTGTATGTATGTAATTGTTCACAAAAAAAAGAAGGAAAAAAGTCTATTTTGATGATAAAAAGTATTTAAGCCCTCTAGCCTCCTATATTCTGGAGCAGCTAGAAGTTAAAATATGAGAGGATTGTATGGCAGCCCGTGACAAACTCTGGGATCTGTCCTGTAACCAGTTTTTGAAGAGTACTTTGAAAACTACTGCTTTTTTATTTCTTTGCTTTGTATATATGTTATACTATACAATAAAAAGCTTTTTAAAAATATTAGTTAAGTATAGACCCTAGCTTACATTAATTTGTACTTTTCCTATGTACCATCTATTTTCAACACACTGCAATAATGACATTCTTTTGTTCTTCCTAATACAAAAATATTTTTTAATTCATACCCTTAGTCACTATCATAGTCCATTCTAGGCATTCCTAGATTATACCATCTCAGTCTTTATCTTATGTCTTTCCTTCTGGTTTCATACGTACCCCCAGCCCTTCTCCCTCTATTACACTCACATGCAGCTACTCAAATGTCTTTTTTGCATCAATTGAGATAATCATGTAGGTTTTTTTTCCTTCATTCTGTTAACGTTGTGTATTATATTAAGTGATGTTTTATGTTGAACTGACCTTGCATATCAGTTATAAATCCCCCTTGATCATGGTGTATAATTCTTTTAAAATGCTGTTGGATTCAGTTTGCTAGTATTTTGTAGCGAATTTTTCATCTACATTCATAACACGTATTGGTCTGTAGTTTTCTTTTCTTGTAGTGTCTATTCAGCTTTGGTGTGAGGACAATGTTGACCACACAGAATGGGTTGGGGGGTGTTCATGCCTATTCACATTTTTTGGAAGAGTTTTAGCAGAACTGTAGTTATGTCCTCTTGAAATGTTTTGTTGAAATCACCTGTGAAGCCATCTGGGCCTGGGCCTTTTTGTTGGAAGCAAGGTTTTTGATTATTGATTCAAACTATTTACTAGTAATTGGTTTATTGAGGTCATCTATTTCTTCTTGTGTCAATGTATGAAGTTTGTGTGTTTCTAAGAATTTGTCCATTTCATCTAGGTTATCTAATTTATTGGCATGTGCTTGTTCATAGTATCCTCCTACAGTCCTTTTTATTTTGGTGGGGCTGGTAATAATGTTTCTTTTTTCATTTCTGATACTCATTATTTGCATCCTCTCTCTTTTTTTCTTTTTTTTCCAAAGAAAAAAGTTTCTTGGTTTTATTGACTTTCTTCAAGAACCAACTTTTTATTTTGCTGATTTTTTTCTGTGACTTTTTTTTGTTTGTTGTCTTTTTCCTTTATCTCCTCACTAGTCTTTGTTGTTTCCTTCCTTCTGCTTGCTGTGTGTTTAGTTTGCTCTTCTTTTTCTAGTTCTTTCAGTTTTGAGATTAAGGCTCCTATTTGGAGTCTTTCTTCTTTTTTAATATAAGCATTTGCAGCTATAAATTTCCCTCTTTAGCACTGCCTTTCTGCATCTCATTGGTGTTGGCATGTGGCATTTCCATTTACCTTAAGATATTTCCTAATTTTGTGTTTGGTTTCCTCTTGAACCTCTTGACTGTTCAAGAGTTTTAAGAGTATGTTGTTTAATTTCCACATATTTGTGAATTTTTCATTTCACCCTCTGTGGTTGATTTCTAGTTTTATTGTATGATTTCAATGTTTTTTATTTCTAGGTTTATTGTTTGATTTCAATATTTTTGAATTTATTGAGACATGTTTCCTGACCCAACATGCAGTCTATCCTAGAGAATGATCTATGTGCACTTGAGAAAACTATGTAATATTCTGTTTTCACTGTGTGCAGAGTTCTATATATGTGTTAGGTCTAGTTGTTTTAGTGTACAAATCAAAGCCTGTATTCCTTATTGATATTCTGACTAAATATCCTATCTGTTATTGAGAATGGTGTGTTAACATCTTCTACTATTATATAGAACAATCAATATCTCCCTTTAAATCTGTCAGTACTTGCTTCATATAATTTGGGGCTAAGATGTTAGATTCATGTATATTTATAATTGTTACATTTTCCTGTTGAATTATGCCCTTCATTGGTATGTAATGACTATCATTGTCCCTCACAACTTTTTGTCTTGAAGTCTATTTTATCTGATATTCACATAGCCACCCCATTCTCTTTTGATTACTACTTTTGTGGTATATTTTTTCCATCCCTTCACGCTCAACCTTCTTCAATTTTTGACTTTAAGATGAGTATCTTGCAGAGAGCTTATAGTTGGGTCATGCTTTTTCATCCATTCTGACAGCCTCTGCCTTTTAACTGGAGAGTTTAATCCATTTACATTTAAAGTGACTACTGATAGTACAGGACTTTCTCTTGCCATTTTGCTATTTAGCATTTGTAAGCCATGCCTTTTTTATCACTCACTTCAGTTAAAACCTACTCTTATAACTATTTGCTTTTTGTGTTGTACCATATTGAGTGTCTTCTCACTTCTATCTGGATACATTTTTCATCTATTTTCCTTGTGGTTACCATGGGCTTAATATTTAACATCCTAAATATATAACAATCATATTTGGTTTGATAACACTTTAACTTCAATAGCATACCCATATATTTTTACTATATCCTTCTCTCCCCTCACCATGTTTTTGTATTTGTTATCATTTGTATGTTTGTATGTCAAAAAACTTAGGTTTATGATTTCTTTTTATGCATTTGATTTTAGCACCTGTGGGAGGTAAGAAGTGAAGTTACATATGAAACAATACAATACATTAATATTGGCATTTATAATTACCCAAATGGCTACCTTTGCTGCAGGTCTTTATTTCTTTATGCTGCTTTAAACCACTGTCTAGTGTTGTTCCTTTAAATCTGCAGCACTCCTTTTAGCATTGCTGATAAGGCTGATCTTATCAGTGGTGATGAACTCCTTCAGCTTTTGTTTATCTGAGTATATCTTAATCTCTTCCTTTTTTTTGCATGGGAGGATCTGGGAAACAAACTCTCCCCCATTTTTTAAAGAAAATCGTGCCTAATATAAAATTCTTGGGTGACAATTGCTTTCCTTCATCACTTTAAATATTTCAATCCTTGCCTCTGTTGTTTCTAATAAGAAATTGGTACTCAATCTAATTGGAATTCTGTCATACATAATGTGATGCTTTTCTCTTGTAGCTTTCACAACTCTCTCCTTGTCCTTCATATTTGATAGTCTATTCAGTGTATCATGGGGTGTATTTTTCTTCATGTTTATCCTGTTTGGCGTTCCTTGAGTTTCTTGGGTGTGCATGTTCACCTTTCGTTAAATTTGGATTGTTCTTTGTCCCTATTTCTTTGACTGTTTCTTCTAAACTCTTTCTCTCTTTTTTCTCTTTCTAGGACTCCCATAATGTGTATATTGGCATGTTTAATGGTGTCTCAGAGGTGTCTTAGACTATTTTCACTTTTAATATTTCTTCTTTCTTCAGCCTGACTCATTTCAAGTGCCTTGTCTTCCAATTCACTGATACCTTCTTCTGCTAGCTCCAATCTGTTCTTGAAACGCTCTTGGACATTTATCATTTCCGTTATTGTGGTCTTCAATTTCAGTACTTCTGTTTGGTTCCTTTTAAAAATTTCCCTCTTAGACTCTCATATTGTTAATGACTGCTTTCCTGATATCCTTTAGTTCTTTCTGTAATTTCCTTCATCTTGTTGAGTATTTTTAAGATCATTTTTTTAAAGGCTTTGTTCAGTATGTCACATTCTCATCTCCTTTAGTGGTGTTTTCTGTATTTTTATTCTCTTCCCTTGGATGGGCCATCATTTCCTGTTTCTTTGTTTGCCTTGTACTCTTTTGTTACCTACTGTACATTTTGATATTTTAAAACGTTAACTCTGTGATTTATTCCCTGACATATCTGCTTCTTCACTTTGTAACCAGTTGATGATAAGCCAGGGCTTCAGCCCTCTATCAGGAATGTCCCCCCAAAGTGAATGCAATGTACAGGGATTTCCCTGTCTTTCTGTGCTCTGTCTTGTCCTGGGCTTTTGTTTGTTAGCTGTTTTGGAATTTCCTTGTTTACAGGAGTTTGGTGGTCTTCTCTGTTTCCCAGGAGACAGGCCTCCCTCTCCTAGGTATCTGATGCCAGCAGGCCTTTGTCCTGGATTGTCTGCCTGTTTTTTCACAGTCCTTTCATTGTTTTATCCTGCTTTTGCCTAGAGGACAAATTCAGGGAGGAGTGTCTTAGAGAGGACTTTCCCAAGTTGTTCTTACCCAACCAAAACAGGCGAGAGATCTACAAAGGGAATGCAGACAAGCTCTAACATACTCTGGGGAGGGGATCAGGAAGGACCCCAAAAGCTGATGGCTTCCCAAAGTTGAGCTTTCCTGGCCTGCCAAGCAAATGCAGCTCTTAGATAACTGTCCCCTGCAGCCCTGGGAAGTGCTGCACCTTTACACCTCCACCCCCCACCCCTGCCTCTGTTGAGGGAGGGTTGAAACAATGGTTTCCTTCACCTTTGTGGTGGGGTAGGGGGTGGGGGGTTCGGGGTAGGAGGAGGGTTGAAACAATAGCTGCCCTCAGAGCCCAAACCAAGCAATACAAATTTGCTAATCAAAAAACTTGATCAGCTGTGTCTACCCATCCGCTGTCCTTGGGGAGGAGGATTTTTGTGTCCCTTTCTGTCACCAGAAGCTAGCCAGTGAGCTGACCTGCCACAGTGGTCTGCTACAAGAGTGGGGGATGGGCAGCAGTAGCCTCTGCGGAGAGAGCAATTTAGAATTTTTTACTGTAATTTATCTGCTTGTCCTCCTGGTCTTCTCTGGATGCTCTACACTGTTCTTCTGGTCTCCCGAGTTCCAAATAGTTGTTTCAGGCAGTTCCCATCTGTTTACTAGTCATTCTGATGTGAGGACTCAGTTCTGGAGCTCCTTTCTTCACCATCTTCCCCAGAAGTGACGCCCAAGCCCATTCTTACCTGAGCACATTTCCCCTTGAAATGCTATTTCTGCAGATATCTATGTGCCTTGCTTTCTTGAACTCCTATAGGAAATGGAAATCTCTCTTTCTTCCCTGGACTTCTTATTTCCTTTTCCTACTTTACTTTCCTCCATATTGTTTGTCACCACCTGACCTATTATATATGTGTCTGTGTATTTGTTTACAGTCATCTCCTCCCACTAGAATGTAAGCTCCTTGAGGGCAGGGATTTGATATCGTTCCTTCACTGTTCTCCTCCAGCACTAGGATAGCAATTAACCTATTAACAGGCACTCAGTAAATACTCGTCAGATGAATCATGTCACCTGATACAGTAGAGATGCCATTGACTCACTTTTCTTTGAGGATCTACCTTACCCACAATTCTTGGCCCACCTCTTCCACATCTAGCTCAGCCATATTTGGGTATTTCATCAACAAAAAATCCCTCTTATCTGTAACAGGAACTTGGAGCACAAGCTGAGAGGCTGGATTCAGTTAGGTGATGGTGAAAAATAGACCCGGGTCAGATCCATAGCAACTTCAAGCCACATTCAGTTACAGAAGCAGAGAAGCCAAGAGTAGGTAGAAACAGCCAGTCCACCCACAGCAGCAGGTGAATGAAACAGTTACTCTTACCCCTCCCTGTTTGGGCAGAGGGAGGAGTAAAAGAGTACGTGACACTCCAGAGAAACTGAGGGACTTTCCAGACACCATCACTATGATCTGTCTGTGATTCCCTTCCCAACCTCAGATATTTTGAGACTGCCTCTTAGAAGCATTCAATACACCTTCTTTGAAACTAATTTAGTTTGAATGGGCTTCTGTACCTGGTCATAAATATTCCTTGGGCACAGCTTAGATGGCAGTTAGGTAGGGCTAGCCCAAAGAAGCCAAACCCAGGGGCCAGCTTGGCATCCTGCTTCCACTCACCCCACCCAGTAAGGACAACCATGTCCACATCATACCACAGCACCCCTGGGGCTCACTGGACCTGGGCTGGACCTCCTTGATCTTCTCTCCTCGAAATTTATCATTGGAACTCAAAGGTGCCAGACAGTACTGCCGGCTAGAGAAGGCCATGTGTTTGGAGAACCAGAGAAAATCTGAAAAAGAGAGGGAGAGAAAGAGAAGAAGCTGCCTAGTTTGCAGAAGACTTTGCAGGTCCCAGGTGTAGCCCTGCTGGAGCGGGTACACACTTTCCATCCTTACTCCCATAAAACCTTCCCTGTCCTTATATTAAACATGCTTATTTTGCTTCATCTCATTTGAATAGGTCTGTTATCTACAACTTAAAGCTCCTTGATTATACCATGACGGCATTCACTGGTAAGTGGGAAGTGCATCGCTGAGCCCTGCCCCACCTGGAAGTGAATAAAACGTTCAGAAGCCCGGGGAGCATGAGACAAGATTAGAGATACTATTCTCCAGGGGATACCGTATTTCATATTTGATGCCAACTCGTCAATTTCTCCTACCAGAATGAGGAACAGGAAGCCCGTCTAGCTAACGTGAGAACACTGCCTGGTCACCTGCATTGTCCTCAGCTCGTCTCACCTACCAGAGTCAGTCACAGGAATATCCCCAAGCCCCAGAGACTGTCACATCCTGCTCCCAGAAGCTGCATTTGCTCTAAGGCAGAGAGCCTCAATATATAAACCACCTATAGGTTGGACACTCATGGGCAGTTGGGGGCTTCCCTTAGTAAGGTGGCCCTCTTTTGCCCCTGTCTCTGCTCTGTCTCTCCCTTTGGGGATGATGCCTGACAGAGTCTGAGTGGAAGGTCAGGAAAGGGCCACTCCAGCTTTCTACCTCAGACACTGCCGAGAGCTTGCAGAGCTGCTAAATTCAGAGGGCCTCCCAGAGCTGCCTGCCAGAGCCTTTCCATGACACATCCCTGTTCCTGCTCTCAGCCTGGACTCAGCCCTGACAGATACACTGCCTGGTCATCAGACTGTTGCCATAAAATCTGTCTTTGATTGCCCATCTCTGCATATCTTATCACTGAGGGGATGGTGAAAGTCTGCGGGACAGACGGACAGGCACCTGGGGACTTCCGAGGCTTGAAGGTTCGTGAACTTTCAATGCAGATTCTCCAGAGGGAGTGTCTTCTCAGCAGCTCTTCCTAACCAGCAGTGGGTCTGCTCAGTTCTGCAAAGGCATCTGGCTTATCTGCTGAGGGGAGGGTTGCCCTGTTTATGCAGGCTTGAGGACAGAGTCTGGTTGCAGTGCTCCACTCTTTCCCCAGGTAAGCCCAGGTCCTTAGTAGGTCCTCAAGAGATATTTCCTGAATGAATTCTGCTTCCTATCCTGGCCACCCACTTAAGAAATTCCTCCTTTTGAAGGAATTTTCTTCCCATCGCCTGGCAAATCAGGGATCTCTACATGGAATCATCTAGTTTTCCACCTTCTACTCTGAAGCATGTTAGTCCTGTGTACACTGGAACCCAAGGAAGGTTGATGGAGGCACAGGAAAATGGGTACCCATCCCTTTATCTTCCTCCCACCACACAGGTTCTGCTCTCCTCTCTGAGAGTGCTGAGGGAGGCAAAGAGGCTATTCCCCCACCCTACTGGAACTTCCTGGGGACTACCTGCCTGCTCTCTGCACTCCAGCAACAGTAAGACTGCTTTGGGAGAAAGGAGACCTTCTCAACCTAAAACTTTCAGCAATTCTAAGTCAATGGCTCCAATGTAAAGCTTCATCTCTTTCTCTTCGAGGAATTTTTCCTTGTTCATGTGGTGAGATTCTCCCTCTATCCTTGGGTTAATTTGTCCATTTTCTTTCCATTTATCAGAGTCCAACACATGCACTTCCTGACATTTCAGTCCTCCACCTTCCCACCTCTCTCTATGCCAGTCAAAATGATCCTGAGCTTCTCTTCCTTCAAAAGTGAAGGCTACTTGCTTTGGGAAGAAGTTGTGACCCTTCTTTCTTTCTGAGGATCCTCTGTAGGAGGAAACACTCCATGTGTGTTAAGGTTTGGGTGGAGAGTGACACATTTCTTCTCATCAGTAAAGTCCTGCTTGGTTGTATTATGGAAAAATGAAAAATAAAATATGGTAGGTTTCTTAATTCCTTTGGATTCCATTTGATATTCTGTGTAGCCCAAGGGCATGGGTGTTTCACCATCCTAATTCTGGTGGCCACTAGATTCTCTAAGGAACAATCAGTTACAACTGAAGGTCTCACTACGTTTTGCTTAAATGCAAGCAACTGGCTATCTTTTACCCAAATCCCACTCCGCATACACCCCAGGAGAGCCACAGAGTATGCTAGAACAGTCTACCAGTTTCCACAGTAGTCTCCAGAAAAGGTTGAAAGTGTTTTACCACAAAACCTCCATCATCTTCCTGCACCCCACTCCCACCCCATCTGTCTTCATCAGGACATGTCTCATCCTTAATAACCTGAGAAAGTCCTCACAATCCCATCCTTCTTGCCAATGATGGTTTAGGAATGAGCAGGTGAGTTGATGCTTGTCAAGGTGACAGATAGGATGCCTACTACAGGTGTCCAAAATAGGCTTCTTTCCTCCTGAGAGAGATGCATGAGAAAGCCATGTTCTTTCCCTGGACATTGGTGTCTCTGAATGTCTCCTGGAACTGCTGTGGCATTGCCTGGAGCATAAGGCAGAGGACAGTGCAAAGAATACTGTAGAGAAGCAGAGCCAGCACCCTGCTCTTGGCTTCCTGTTGTGAGTGAGAATACATTTCCTTGTGGTTCAAGGCAGTTTGAACCGTGGTTTCTGTTACAGGCAGCTGAAAGCAAGCAATCTTGCTAGGTACGCCCTCACTTTTCATCTTGCTGAAAGGTCATCCCTACCAGGCTGGGTATTCCTTCCCTCCTTCCCTCCCTGCCAACCACCTCCTAAAAATAGAGCCTGAAAAATTCTGGATCTGAGCTAGGAGAATGGTGTGGGTGGCTGGGCTACCTTCTTTGGAGAGTGGTGGGGAGAGCGTCCGCTTTCTAACCTACTGTTCTTTAATGATTGAATGGAGTCCAGGATGCCTGGAGCCACTGCCCCCTGTCATCTTCATTAGGAAGAATTTCTGAATGAATTAGCATAGCCTGCGACCAGCATACACCATCTGGAACAAAGGCTTCTCGGTGTAGGTCAAGAAAAATCTCAGCCATTCAATTAAGGGCACAGGGGCTCCTGCCATATTAAAATAAAGAAGCAATTCCAATACAAGTTTAAAGAAATTTGAGTATAGTTTAAACATTTACAAATAAATGCGCTTTACATATCTCCTCCTCAATCCCTTTCCCTAAACACACACAAAATTCACTAGAGAAGTTTAAAGTTGTAGTTTGAATGTCTTCCTTTTCTAATCTTTTCAGAAATCGTCTGAATCAATAAGTATAATCTTATTTGGAAATAAGTAAAAACCTAAATTTGAGACTCTTCGTCAAACATAGGACTGACTCTTTGTGTGATACCATGGCAGTCTGCCAGAATCACAAAAGCATCACCTTTCCCCATCTGCCACTGAACACCAGTTCCCACCAAATCCGACTCTTATTGTTTGAGTGTCTAGTTATCAGAGAACTATGCAAAGTGGCAAAGGCTACTGTTGCAGTTCGCTAGCTGCCTGGATGAGATATACCAGAAACGGAATGGCTTTTTAAAAAGAGATATTTAATAAGTTGCAAGTTTTCAATTCTGAGGCCATAAAAATGTCCTAATCAAAGCAAGTCTATAGAAATGTGCAAATTAAGCTACTGACAAGAGGTTACCTTCACTCAAGAAAGGCCGATGACGTTCAGGGTTTCTCTCTCAACTGGAAAGGCACGTGGCAAACATGGTGACGTCTGCTGACTTTCTGTCCAGGACTCTAGTTTCATGAAGCTCCCCCAGGGGTGTTTTCCTTCTTCATCTCCAAAGGTCTCTGGCTATGTGACTCTCGTGGGTCTCATGGTTCTCTCGTTGCTCTCTCATTCTCTCCAAAATGCTTCCTCTTCTAAAGGATTCCAGTAAGCTGATCAAGACCCACCTGGAATGGGTGGAGTCACATCTCCCTCTAATCCAAGGTTAATACCCACAATTGGGTGAGTCACAGCTCCGTGGAGATAATCTCATCAAATATTCAAGCCTGTGTTATTGAATAGGACTTAAAAGAGACAGTTGCTCCCACAAGATTGGATCCCAATTAAAACATGGCTTTTATAGGGTGCATAGTCCTTTCAAACTATCATAGTTACCATGACAAAAGAAAACCAGTGAAACCTCCAGAAGCCTCTGGAGCAATACCCAGCAATGCACTGAGGACCCTCCAGGCTCTCAGGGTCCTGGGTCTGGACTGGAAACTATAACTAGAGGTTTCTGTCTGGCTCCAGGGCAGCCTTTACAGGGGTTTTCCCATAGAAAACTAGAGACAGAGACGATATAGCTCTCATTCTCACCTTGGAAAGAAAGAAATACTTTAGGGAAGAAAAGCTGGCCAGGTCTTGTTATTTACCTAAGGAGTTTATAACTCCTTTTCTGCCTAGCAGTTCTGGAACCAGCCCCTGTCACATATATAGCCATGTGAACTGGGGCAAATTACTTTACCTCTGTGCCTCAGTTTTCTCTCCTCTAAAGTGGGAATAGTGATAGAACCTAACTCATTGAGTTGATATGAGAATCAAATGAGTGGTTACATGTGAAGTGCTTAGAACAGTGTCTAGAGCATAGTAAATGCATGCACTAGTCGATATTGTCAGCATTATTGTATTATTATTACCCAGGAAGAAAGGAACTCGTATGGGGTGGTGTGAAGGCAGAATAATGCACACACACACGTACTAAAGTGTCCACAGTATACATGATGCCCAGTAAATGCAGGTGGCTGAAGGATGCACTGACTGAGAAGTAGAGTGGCGAACGATGGTGTATACTTATCAATGAAGGTTGTGATGTTACAAAAAGGAACAACAATGTGAAGGAACATATGGGACATTTAGTGAGACAAAATAAGCCAGAAACAAAAGAACAACAATGGTATAGTAACTTTCAGAAAATGCTTATAAGAAAATGGGGGTCTAGATTGTAAACTTTTAGAGCAGACACATTAAATCCGGAGTGGTGAGTATTATCTGTATAGCTCATTTGAACAATTGAAACACAGGGAGCCCAGAATAAAAGAGGTCCTTTAATTCTGTAGAGATTATTGTAATGCCTAGATACATCCTAGAGTACCTAAAGTAGATAATGAAAAAGCAGATAATGGCAAAGTCCCTTGAGGGATGGGAGAAAGAATATGAAAGTACTAAACCTTACCATCAGGGAATCCTCTGAAATTGTGTCAAATTTTAAGGGCACTCAAATCAATAGGCCATGCCATCAATCCTGAGGCTTACTCTTATGAAGCTTATGTAGGCAGTGGAGAAGCTTAGACTACCATTAGACATGCCTAAGAGTTACTTCTGGAGGACCTCTGTTGTTGCTCAGATGTGGCCTCAGTCTCTCTAAGCCCAACTCTGCAAGTGAAATCATTGCCCTCCCCGCTACATGGGACATGACATCCAGGGGTGAAAGTCTCCCTGGCGACATGGGAGATGACTCCTAGAGAGTCATCCAAGCCTGGCACTGTGGGATCCACAATTCCATCCTGACCAAAAGCCATAGTCCAAACGCCCCTAAAGAGAGAGATGTAAAGATCAAAGGTGATGGTGGTGTTATACAGAGAAGATAGGATTTAACAAATGAATAGGAATACTGAATCATTGAACTGGTATCTCTTTTAGTCTCCAGTATCTTAGAGCAGCTAGAAGTAAAAACCTAAAATTATGGAATTTTTACCCATATCAAAGTCTGAAATATGTTCTACAACTAATTGTGGTGCTGTGCTTTGAAATGTACTGCTTTTTTTTGTATATATGTTATTTTTCACAAAAAAAGAAAGAAAAACGTCAATTGTGATGATAAAAAAATATTTAAGCCCCCTAGCCTACTATATTTTGGAGCAGGTAGAAGGAAAAATATGAGAGAATCGTATGGCTTTGAAAACGGTTGCATTTTTATTTCTTTGCTTTGTATATGTGTTATACTATACAATAAAAAAGTTTTTTAAAAAAAGTGTTCACATCCTAATCCCTGGAACTTTTGCAATACATTAAGTGACTTCCAAAGATGGAATTAAGGTTGGTAATCAACCAGGTTTGAGGTGAGAAAATTATACCAGGTGGGGCAATGTAATCCTGGGGGTCCTTATAAAAGGAAGATGGATGCTAGAAAGAAAGGATCAGAGGGATGGTAGTGACAAGAACTTGGTGTGATGTTGCTGGCTTTGAAGAAAGAAGAATGGGGCCGAGAGCCCAGGAATGCAGGCAACCTCTAGAAGCAGAAAAATCAAGGAAATTGATTGTCCTAAGAGAAATACAGCCTCCAGGAGAAATACAGCCCTGTCAACACCTTGATTTTAGCTCAGTGAGACTCATTTTGGACTTCTGACTTCCAGAACTGAAGGATGATTAATTTTAAGTCACTAAATTTATGGTAATTTGTTATAGTAGCAGTAGGAAACTACTACAGCTGGCCTCTGGTTTCAGGCTGAAGCAGGTTTATAGCCATCACTTTTATTTTTTTTACATTTTTATTAATAAAACCTATCAACATACAAACATGAACATTGTTAACGTATGGACATTCCATACTTGGTGTGCAAGCAACGGCTCACAATATCATCACATAGTTCTATATTCATCACCAAAATAATTTCTTAGAACATTTACATCACTCTGGAAAAGCAATAAAAAGAAAAAACTCATACATACCATACCCCTTACCCCTCCCTCTCATTGACCACTAGTATTTCCCTCTACCCAATTTATTTTAACATTGTTCCCTCTATTATTTATTTATTTTTAATCCACATTTTTTACTCATCTGTCAATATCATAGATAAAAGGAGTATCAGACACAAGGTTTTCACAATCACATAGTCACATTGTAAAACCTATATCATTATACAATCATTTTCAAGAAACAAGGCTACTGGAACACAGCTCTACAGTTTCAGTCACCTCCCTCTAGCCACTGTAACACACCATAAACTGAAAAGGGAATATCTATAAAATGCATAAGTATAACCTCCAGGATAACCTCTTGACTCTGAAACTCTCAGCCATTGACACTTTATTTTGTCTCATTTCTCTCTTCCCCCTTTTGGTTGAGAAGGTTTTCTCAATCCTTTGGTCCTGAGTCCCAGCTCATTCTAGGATTTCTGTCCCATGATGCCAGGAAGGTCCACACCCCTGGGAGTCTTGTCCCGCGTAGAGAGGGGAGGGCAGTGAGTTTGCTTGTTGTGTTGGCTGGAGAGAGAGGCCACATCTGAGCAACAGAAGAGGTTCTCTTGGGGATGACTCTTAGACCTCATTTTAAGTAGGCTTAGCCTATCCTTTGTGAGGGTAAGTTTCATATAAACATACCCCAAGATTGAGAGGTCAGCCTATTGATTTTGTTGTCCCCACTGCTTGCGAGAATATCAGGCCTTCTCCAAATAGAGCACTTGAATTTTCATCCTTTCTTACCATTCCTCCAAGGGGACTTAGCAAATACTTTTTTATTCACTATTCAAATCATTCTGGAATTAATTGGGGCATCACTCTGGACAAACCTAGAAAATCTCATGCCCTACTCAAGGTTCCATGTATTTATGCTGTTCATTTAAACTGTTCATATAAGTTTTATTAGGAGATGCACTAGTTAGAATACAAATTTTGTATCAGATAAACATTTTTTGTATAGCTATGACTTTTTGAGGTCAGTGTTGATGGTTATCTTCCACAAAGAGTAGTGCTGTCTGGTGGACATTCGCTATGTCACCTGGTTGTCTGTCCCTTTATGACCACACCTGTGTGTTTAGGAAATTTTTAACCTTCTGAGTCCCACCATCCAAGAAAGAACCCTGGAATCTCCACCAGACTCCTTCTTTGTGTCTAGGTTCCAGGCAAGTGACCCTGGCTCTACCCATCAGAGGCACTTGTGCAGGGTTGTGGTTTTGAAATGAGCAACTTTAGATAGGAGGCTCAGCATACAGTCCTTTACCTCTCTCATATTATGATCAACACACATTCAAAGCAGTGTTCCTCGATCCCTACCTTTTATGAGAGGGCTTTGATTATTTGGGTCATGATGCACTCATATGTTTATTTGTTCAACAAATAAGTGAGTATGTCAGCGCTATGCTATGAGCTGTTTACAAAGATAAGATACCACATCTACCCTTAAGAAGGTTATCATATTGTGGAGGGACAGACAAATCAATACATATAAGCAGTATACCGAGCTTTCTCTGAGAATTACTGACATAGGCAAATCATCAAACTTGTTTAGTATAGGTTGGGGAAGAATAGATTAACACTGAGAAAAACCAAAATGCGAAGGATGATCAAAATTAATTTGGTGAGGAAATTCTTTTGGGAGAGAGATTGCAGAAACAGAATGTGGTATGGAAAAGAGTCCAGAGGCAAGAAAATATTCTGCAAGTAAAAGGAACTGCATAAAACTAGCCCACTGCTGAGCATTCACATAGAACCAGGGGCTGCATTAGTCAGGCAGAGTATTCCAACGGAGCAGTGCCAAAAGGCAGAGTAGTTAGTTTGGGCATCTTTGTATGAAATGAATGAATGTGTGGGCTCCTTTCTCCTATGGTATGCCCAGTGCAGAGCTAATGGTTGGAGATTGTCCATTGGAGATCCCGTGGAGCACACCAGATCTGAACAAGGCTCAGACGGGCCCGTGACTCAAGGCCCCGGGGGGGGGGATTTCTGCAGGCAGAGGACCCCACGGCACCCCTGGAGGGTGGGCATTGGGTTCTAGGGAGCAGCGACTCCACTTCCCATAAATGATGTGTGATGGGGCCCTACGAAACTATCAGCAACTCTGGAGGGTGATCACGGAAGGAGCAGGGGGACTTTTGTAATGTGGGAAGACTTCCTTTTTTTTTAATTTTTTTTTAAATTCTGGTCTATTCTTTTCTTTCTTTCTTTTTCCTTAATACAGGTCTATGAGTGGAAGGATGACCCCCCCTGGCTTGTTGCTGTATCCTTAACACCTATGAACTTAGGACACGGACCTCAATATCAGACCCCACAATATTAAAATCAGGTCAGTTAAGTGATTTGGGGATGGGGATTTAAATTAGTAGGTGTGCAACTTTCTACACAGTTAACCTAGGACGAAAGTGGCCATTGGCTCAGAGGTTAGGCATCAAGATTAAAAGGAAATCCCAACACAGTCACATAATTTAAAAGACACACACATGGCTTAGCATTGGTTAACTGTGCATCGGGCACTGCAGTGGATATTAACAAATTCAGTAAAGAAAAAAATGCAATTTTTTTTTTTGAAGAGCAAATGAGATAGGTAGTTGTAGCACACCTATTTAACACACAAATATAATGTAAACAGGACTTGTACCAGTTAGGTAAAATGTAAAACTAAGACCTTTCAGACAAATTAAATTAATGCAAATCACTGATGCAGATTAATTCAGACCACAGCACTGCCTCATGGCTCTTCAGTCAACTGTAGGGTGATTTTCTTTGGGATAGCCACAGATAGTCCTCGGTTTCTGCTTGATTCATAGACATGTATAAAGATAAGTTCAACATGTTTGGTTTCTTCCTTAACTTTCCCATTGTGTTTATAAGACATATATGAAAAGAATGAAACAGCCAAAATTAGTAAAGTTACTCAATGACAGCACTTTCTTAGATTAAAGCATGCACACACACACAAATACTCACGGGTCTCATTTCCAGGAGGGTTCAAATAATTTATTGCAGACAACATTTATATGAAATCAGCTGGTGACAATTATCATCATCCTCGTTTTTTATGGATGTGGAAATAAATGCATGAGTCTTTCAGTTATTCTAGGTATTTTGCTATGTTTCAAACATTTCATTACAGAAGAAAAGTGGCCATACAAATTCACATTTCAAATATCAATACCAGGGCAGAAAATGAACCCAGGCCATCTAATCCTAACACAGAATTTGGTTTCCCTTGTAATAGGGCTCCTATCTTGGCATTTTTTTTCACAGTTTTTATATTTTTATTCTTTTTTTTTTTTTTTTTCACATAGGCAGGCACCAGGAATCGAACCCAGGTCTCTGGCATGGCAGGCAAGAACTCTGCCTGCTGAGCCACTGTGGCCTGCCCAATAGATTCTTGATATATGGAATATTCTGATTCCCTTAGAAAAAACTATGAAAAGCAAATGGTTTATAAAAACTGTGAAGGTGGGCCACAGTGGCTCAGCAGGCAGAGTTCTCGTCTGCCATGCCGGAGACCCGGTTTGATTCCCGGTGTCTGCCCATGCAAAAAACAAAAAAAGAACCTATTATTATATAGGTTCTATATAGAGCTCAGAGTTCTGTATGTGGTGGGCCATGACAAATGTGAGCTTAGGCACTACATTTTAATTGTCTTTGTATCCCCAGTGCCTTATAGGATAGTTTACAAATAGTAGAAACTCAATATTGTACTGAGAGAAAGATTTCAGGACATTACTCCAAGTCTGTCTGCTAGACAATCTGGGGAATACCCAATAATAGGATAGGTGAGTCCCATTTTTTGATGAGGGAAGCAGGAAAGGTTTATGGGGCCATGGTGAGGGCAGGGAGTTGGGCAAAGGGAGTGTCTCTTATTTGTCTTGATCTTGGAGTGAATATTTGGATTATAACCACAGGCAGTTTCAGGTTGAACATCTAGAACTGTGCTCTAGACACCACATGGTTAATAAATATTGAATGAATGAAACATGAATTTAGCCACTGATTAACTGCATGATCCTCAGCCAGTTTCATCATTAATGGGAATGGGTTGTCACATGGCGTCACATACTGTGTCAGTTTGAAAGTATTATGTACCCTAGAAAAGCCATGCTTTAATCCTAATCCAACTTTGTGAGAGCACCTGATTCAATACTGTAGGTTGGAAATTTTGGTTAGATTATCTCCAAGGAGATGTGACACACCTAATTGTGGGTGTGACCCTTTGATTATATGGCGATACAATTCTACCCATTCCAGGTGATTCTTGATTAGTTTACTGGAATCATTTAAAAGAGGAAACATTTTGGAGAGAGCCAGAGCCGAAAAGGAGAAACGACAGAAATGACAGAGCTGACAAAGCAGAGCTGACACAGAGACAGAGATGTTTGGAGATGCTTGGAGCCCAGCAGTCGTCGCCTTAAGATATTAAGCAAGCCAGAACCTGGAGAGAGCCAGAGGAAGCCAAGAGATGAAAGCCAGCCCTGAAGAAGTAAAGTGAGGAACCCCCACAGAAACAGAGGCTGAAAGCAACGGAGCCCAGGAGCAAGGGACCAGCAGATGCCAGCCACGCGACTTCCCAGCTCACAGAGGTGTTCCTGACCCATTGGCCTTCCTTGAGTGAAGGTTATCTCTTATTGGTGCCTAATTTGGACACTTTCACTTCCTTAGATCTATAAATTTGTAATGTATTAAATTCCCCTTTTTGAAAAGTTATTCCAATTGTGGTGTATTGCATTCTGGTAAACTAAGACATATATTATTTTATTTAAGCCTCATACCAACCCTATACTCACTAATTGTTGGCTTATATTGCTTCCTTCCTGAAGACAGACAAAATGAGCAAACCTGAAGATCTGGATGGCTGTCAGGACATCAGCATATGATTTTTCCCTCCTCCAAAGCCTAGATGTGCTTGGGGTGGGCCTATTTAAAGAGACTAGGGAATGGTAAATAGCTACTCTCGGAGTTTACAGCCTAATTTCCTCAGGGACCCAATTGATCTCTGCCTCTCACCCTTGACTCCCCAATGCTTGGCTTTAAACCAATCCTCAATCCGCAAGAACATTTCAGTAATTAATAGTAATGGTGGCTTTGTGTACAGGGAAGGTTGTGAGGGATAGCACGTATTTGTCTTAAGTGATGTGCTACTGAAAATGAAAACACTAGGAAAGTCCCTTTTTGTCTACTGAAGTAATAATCTAGAAAACGAATCTAGTATTGTCCACTACACTTGATGTTAGCCAAAATGTTGAGAAGCAATTAGTATTCTCTATTGAGACATTTTCCAAATCAAGTGACCGGCATCGCTGGATGTAAAAGAAAACAACACAGCACCATAAATTGGTAGAAAGATGGGCCAATAAATGGCAATTCTGATTCCCCTAACTAAAAGAAAAATGTTTGCTTTAAATTGTAGGTAAGCAACTTGCAAAATGTCCAACAGTGGGAAGGAACTGTAGTGCCATGTTAAGACACCTGGCCTAGGAAGATGGAGCATCTGATGCCCCGAGCCTGGGCCTTACCAACAAGAGCACAGGGGTTAGAAGACAGATCATGAGTTGGTTCCTCAAGGAGAACTCAGTTTCTTGAAGGGTCATCAAACAGGCTTCATTGATAGATCAACTTTGAACTATCAGCTGTGGCTCTATGCAGCAGTAGGGGAGAATGTTGGGTGAGGTCTTACCCAGGCCCACCGGAGAGGGCTGCAACAATGAGCAAGGTCTGTAAGGGGTTTTGTCCCACCTGCCACCTACTTGCCACTCCACGAGAGAGTGGGATATCAGGTGGGCAGGGCCGAGCTTCACCCTCAGAGGACTCTAAGCCTGGAGATTGGACTGCATAAGCTCATGGGCACTGTCGATGCCTTGTGCTCGTGTTGGCCTGGAGACCATCATTTCTTCCATAATCTTTGAGTTGGGCATGCTTCCTTTCATTCTGTTTCAAATGTTTAAATCAGAAAAAAAATCTTCACTGAGATGTGTAGGGTATCCGAGAATCTCCAGATTGTTCCTTTATATCAAACCTTCTCTGTGGGAAGAAAATTTGAGTTCAACACTCACCACTCATTCAAGAATTACCCACTTTTCCAGGTTTTTCACTGAAAGCTTTCGTTCCAGGGGAAAATAATATATATTTTGAAGGGCTAGTGTGAGGCTTTAAAACAATATACATAAAGCATATGTTGGCAATTGGTGTTCTGTAAGCTGAATTCAGCCCTCAAATATGGCTTTTTAATAGACTTTATGTTCTATATATAGAAACTGCTGATTATTATGTTAAAATCTGGACCATCCGACTGTCTTTGAAAAACTGTAAGATCTGGTACAACTTTATTCATGTGGGTCAGAGTGTCCCCATTATATTCTCACGGGGTTATGAGGCGCTGTTGATGTCTTTCTTATTTTAAAAGCAACAAAGAAAGTACAAGAGTGAAGCCTAGAGGGCCCAGCCTCTCCAGAACATCAGCTAGTTCCATCTCTCTACCCTACATTATTGACAGACCCTTCCAACATGAAAAAGTTAGATTGGCCATAGCCCAAATACCCCTAAAGAGTGGGATGGAAAGATCAAAGGTGATGGTGGAGTTATACAAAGATAGGGTTTAACAAATGAATATGATTGCTTAATCATTATTTTGATATTTCTTTCAGTCTCCAGTATCTTAGAGCAGCTAAGAAGTAAAAACCTAAAATTGTGGAATTGTAACCCATACCAAACTCTGAAAGCTGTTCTACAACTAATTGCGGTGCTGTGTTTTGACATTTATTGGTTTTTTTTTATATATATGTTATTTTTCACATGCAAAAAAAAAAACAAAAAACAAAAAAAAGTTGATTGTAATGATGAAGAAAATTATTTATTCTTCCTAGCCTCCTATATTCTGGAGCAACTAGAAGGAAAAATCTGAGAGGATCTTATGGTAGCCCATGGCAAACTCTGGGATCTGTCCTGTAACTACTTGTTGAAGAGTACTTTGAAAACTATTGCTTTTTTCTTTGTTTTGCATATATGCAATCTTATTCAATTAAAAAGTTAAAAAAAAAAAAGTACAAAATAGTTCAGCAGTGAATCTGTGGGACAGGGCTAGGCAAGAGATCTAAATTTCACATAACCACTTGGCTGCCATGACTGAAAACTTGGGATGCTTACTGGTGTCTGGTGGGTAGAAGCCAAGGGTATTGCTAAACATCCTACAATCCACTGTACAGTTCCCCCACACTAAGGAATTATCTGGTCAAAAATGTCAGTAGCGAGGGCTTAAAGCCATACTCATCCTGGTAGTTTTAAACAATGAGCTTTATCGGCACTGAGGATGATGGGGCAGCCTCTACAATCTCCACTGATGAAGAGTTTTTCAAGTTCATATGCTATGAAGGCTGTTGAAAAGGTAATCCCACTATCAGAATCAGATTTAAAGACAGCATTGTCTCCGAGGTAGAAAAATTAGTCCTTTCTAAACTTTATGAAGGTTCTAACAAATGACTTTTTAATGTCGATCGGCATGTTGGAAAGGTGGTAGTAGGTTTGTTGGCAGATGCTCATTCTTTAGCAGGCATAGCAAAGGAAGCTTCCAGCTTTGGATGGAACTCAGGCTGTAACATTCTACTAAAGCAACTTGCAGACAGTGTCCATGCATGTTTGTGCGTACACACTCAGCAGGTTAGACCTTTTGGCTGCAGTCTTATGCTCGGGTCTTACAACTCTACATGACTGATCCATGAGGTGTTTCACAGCTTTATTGGGAGCTGTGCCATTGGTAAACTCAGCAAGCTGCAAAGACAGAAATAGAAAAGTTTCAGATCAAAGCAATGACTTGCTGTGATGCAGTTAAGGAAGTTACCAAAATAATGTACATAGTATGTGATGAAGTTAAGGATAAAGCTTTTAACTAGGGTCAGCTGAGCTGGTGAATTAACTAAAGGAATTGTTCCATAAAGATATAAGGGAAGAAGCAGAGAAATATGCTGAGGAATCTTTGAAGGAAGAAGATGAATCTGGCAATGATAATATGCAACATTTACATCTACATCTATTTTGTTCTTAAGATCGTAACCACTGTTAAAATTTTAGAAAAATGTTTCAGGTTAGGATAGTTTTTCAAAAACAGATTCTACAAAATATGTGAGTCATGAATATTTCCTTTCTCCTTTATTATGGTGAGGAGTGGACTTAAGGATCAATAAAAATCCTATTATCTCTTTTAAAATGTGCTCATCTGTACAATGAAAGGAAGTGGCAAGGGGAATATGAAAAAAAAATAGGGGGAACAAAAGAGGGAAATTCTAGTGGCCAATGAGAGAAAAGGGGTAAGGGGCATAGTATGTAAGAGTTTTTTCTTTTTTCTTTTTCCAGAGTGATGCAAATGCTTTAAGAAATGATCATGGTGATAAATATACAACTATGTGATGATATTGTGAGCCATTGATTGTACACCAAGTATGGAATGTTCATATGCTAAGAATGTTGGTCTTTGTACGTGGTTTTGTCAATAAAAATATTTTTTTTTAAATTTGCTGATCTGTAGAGTTCAAATAAAAGTACCCACCAGACTGCCTTTATGTTAACAAGTTAGACTATATGTGTGAAATAACAACAACAAAGTTGATAGAGATTGAGAATCCCTGCCTTAGAGGATGATTTGGTTAAGAAAAACAAATAAACTAAAAAAGAATCCAGAGGCTCTGCTAATAGTCTGACTTCTGGCTTCACTTTTTTTTCTTCTCTAGCTCCTAAAGTAAATAACATTTATGACTCAGGCTTCAGCAGGAAGCAGGACATGGATGGCCAAGGGCCAGAGACAAAAGCAATAATAAATGGTTTTGCCCATCTTGTCTTTTTTGGAGTCAGGGATGGAATGAAATGACCAGTAATTATCATTTAAACTGTTTAAATTATCATTTAAACAGTTTAAATGATATCAGAGCTATTCATTCTGGTTACTCACAGACACTTGGCCTGAAACCACAGTAAATCAGGGTCACAACCAGTGAGAATATATAAGGCCTGCCTCTTTACCATGTAAATCTTAATGACCTGGGCTGAGCATCAATGGCAAGTTTCCA
The DNA here is from genome assembly GCF_023851605.1 of Tamandua tetradactyla. NCBI lineage: Eukaryota > Metazoa > Chordata > Mammalia > Pilosa > Myrmecophagidae > Tamandua > Tamandua tetradactyla. The sequence goes on along the minus strand of NC_135347.1, from coordinate 3,170,256 downwards.
TGAAAAAGCCATCTAAGATCCTAATCTAGGAATAAATGGTTCTATATGGAGCCTATTGCCTTGTTTTTAATGTTCTTTTTTCAATGGTACTGCACAGCTGTAAAGAACTCTTCACTCCTATTGCTCCATGAAGTTAATTTGCACTGTGTCAGCACTGCAGGCTTTTTGCATATGTTCAGGACAAGCTGATATGAGCAGGCTTGGAATGAATAATGCTTAGTAAAATCAATAAAGCCTATTATTAGTCACTAAGGGAACTGATTTTATGTCTATAAAAGTAAAACAATTAGAACCGTATTAATGGCAGATTCATCATAGTAACATAATGGAGCCAAGTATGCTTGCCTTTTGGGAATCTTTAATTTACCATTCGGTACTATGTACTCAGCCAGGGAAATGGCACAATGAATATAAACAAACTCTGACCTTCAGCAATTCATGCTGTCATCAGCAAAGACAACACTGTAATAGCAAGGGGAAGAAACAAAACTTCGTTAGTGATTAATGTAAGCCAGTCACGAATAATGTTCCATTAAAAACCTGGGGGCAGGGGGGAGAACTATTCAAATCACATTGTGCATTTGGTCATATATCTCTGTATTTATCAACATTCCTGTTTATTACAGTAGTCAATAAGGATGGTCTAATGCATCTCCTTATAACCCCATCTATTGAGCAGCCTAACTAGAAATGATTAAAAGCCTCACACCTAAAAAACATATGTTCAATCATTTTGTGACTGAAAGGTGATTGGCTTTAGTATGACTTAGAAGAAAATCTATTACTAAAAGCAGAGAAATCAGCAGGAATTCTCAGTATTTCCCAACCACAACAGGAACCTGATAATTCGGTGGTGAAGGGGTAAATGGCCTCGTTCTCCAGAGTTTCCCCAGCTAAGGGGTTGGTCCATTTGAGCAACAACAGGAGCAGTGAGGAGGCAGCCATTAGATGACAGTCACAGCTTCAACCATACGTGAAACGGAAGGAAACACGTTTATCTGGTATAAGAGATCTCTAGTGAAATTACGTCAAGTCTTCAAGGGTACGTCAAGATGTGATACAAGAACTCGATAAATTCGATAGAGTGACACAATGATGAAAAGAATGTGAAACACCCTTTATGTGCAAGAGTAAACACCACACAGTGCTTTTTTGTAAAAGATAACATGGGTGAAGTTTAGAAGTAAAGGAAATTGAAAATTAGGAGAAAATTATCCTCCTGTGGAAATCTGTTACACTTCTGAAATAGACCCACAAAATAAGCAGCAAATTCCAGAACCGAAGGTGGTCTTTCCAAGGTAAGTTGGAGGTAAAAATAAAAAAGAGAAAAACAAAAAAACCAACATGAATGAATCTCAAGGACACTATGCTAGTGGAGTAAATCAGATGCAGGACAGATTTTGTATGATCTCACTATTATGAACTAACTTTAAAATGCAAACTCAAAAACATAAAGTCTCAAATATAGGCTATCAGGACATAGAATGAGGCTGAAGAATGGGGAGCAGTTGCTTAATATATGCACAATGTTTAACTAGGTCGAACTGAAACGTTTGGTGATGGAGAGAGGTGACAGTGGCACGTTATTGTGAGACTATTTAACCATGCTGAATTGTGGGTGAACGTGGAGGAGAGGGGCAGTTTAGACTCGTGTATGTCACCAACAGGAAAGTTGGAGCTTGAAACATGGGAATGTATTTCTTTTAGTCTCCAATGACTTGAAGCAGCTAAGAGGAAAAACCTGCAACTGTGGAACTGTAACCCACATGAAACTGAAATCTGTTCTATAACCACTTGCAACAACGTACTTTGAAATTTATTGCTTTTTTGCTGTATGTTGTATTTCATAATAAAAAAATCTTAAAAAAAAACATGGGAATGTACAACACAGTGAATCTTGTGGTGTATAGTGACTGTGATTACCTGTACAAATATAGAAAAATTCTTTTTATGAACTTTTAAAACAAATGCATGACACAAAGAGTTAATGAGGAATGAAAGAGGATCCATACCTCATTTCCTATAGAAAAATTAACTTAAAATGGATCAAAACCCTAGACATTAGAGCTGAGATCATAAGACATTTAGAAGAAAATATAGGGAAATATCTTCTAAATCTTATAGTAGCAGGCAGTTTACTAGACCTTATATACCCAAAGCATGGGCATTGAAAAAAGAAAGAAATGGGATCCCCTCAAAAGTAAACACTTTTGTGCCTCAAAGAACTTTGTCAGGAAAGTAAAAAGACAGCCTGCACAATGGGAGAAAATATTGGGAAACCACGTATCAGATAAGTGTTTAGTATGCAGAATATATAAAGAGATTCTTCAGCTCAGCAACAAAAAAACAAACAACCCAACTAAAAAATGGGCAAAAGACATGAACAGACACTTTTCAAAAGAGGAAATACAAATGTCTAAAAGGCACATGAAAAGATGCTCAGCTTCACTGGCTATTAGGGAAATGCAAATCAAAACCACAATGAGATGAAATACCATCTGACACCCACTAGAATGGCCATAACGAAAACAAAAATGAAAACAGAAAATGACAAGTGCTGGAGAAGATGTGAAGAAAGAGGCACACAACCACTGTTGGTGGGAATATAAAATGGTACAACCACTCTGGAAGGCAGTTTGGTGGTACCTCAGGAAGCTAAATATAAAATTGCCACATAATCCAGCAATCCCACTACTAGGAATATATTCAGCGGAACTGATGGCAAGGACACAAACTGATATTTGCACACCGATGTTTATAGCAGCATTATTTATGATTGCCAAGAGATAGAAACAGCCCAAATGTCTAGCGATGGACAAGTGGCTAAATAAGCTGGGGTATATACATATGATGGAATATTGCACAGCTGTAAGACAGAATAAAGTCATGAAGCGTGTACCAACATAGATGAAACTTGAGGATAACAACATAGATGAAACTCGAGGATAGTATGCTGAGTGAAATTAGCCAGGAACAAAAGGACGCATACTGTATGGTCTCTTTAATGTGAACTAACATTAAGAGTGAACCTTGAAAGTTGAAGTTAAGAACACAGGTTATCAGGAGGTAGAAATAAGGTAGAAATTCGGCATTTGGTGCTGAAGGAATACAGACAATGCAACAGAACTGACTGTAAAAATTCAGAAATGGATAGCACAATACTACCTGATTGCAGCACGATAATTTAAGTACACTGAATTAAGCTGAATGTGAGGATGACAGAGGGAGAAAGGCTGGGGGGCACGTATGAAACCAGAAGGAAAGATAGAGGACCAAGACTGAGATGGTATAACTTAGGAATGCCTAGAGTGGACAATGATGGTGATCAAATGTGCAAACAGAACAACGTTTTTGCATGAGGGAAAACAAACGAATGTCAACATTGCAAGGTGTTGAGAATGGATGGTAAAAAAAGTACAACCAATGGAAGCTAGGGCCTGTAGTCAACAGTAACATTGTAATAAGCTTCCAAAAAAATTCATAAAAGTGTATGTGGGAGAATGTGTGCCTATTACAAACAAGGACTTCAGCCAACAGACCAGCTTAATATTCTTTCCCAACAGTAACAAAGGTGCCGCCCCAAAACTAGGGATCAATAATAGGGGAGGATTAAGAGGCATGTTTGGGGTTTTCTTTCGTATTTTTTTTCTTTTTCTGGAGTAATGAAAATGTTCTGAAATGGATCATGATTGATGAATGCACAACTATGTGATGATACTGTGAGCCAATGATCGTATACTTTGGATGGATTGTATGATGTGTGAATGTGTCTCAATAAAATTGCATTAAAAAAAAAGTAGTCAGAGGGCAGACATTTCCTTTTGATTGCGAAATTCTATTCATTGATGAAGCAAGGGCCTGTAAGTAGGAGAACTAGCCAAATGTAGCCAAATCCTTCTAGGAGAAAGGAGAAAGGAGAAACCAAGCGGTAGAAACGTCATTAGTAATTGTAAAAACCATAAACATTTACAGCTGGAATGCATCACTGAAATCAACTAGCATAAACTCACCAGGCACACGTCCAGTGCCGGGCCCTTTGCACTGGCTTCTCTATCCATCTGGAATACTCTTTCCCCCAGAGAAGACCCCTTCCTCATCTCTTTTATCAAGGCCTTACCTGACCATTCTATTTAGTTACAAATGCCCACATATATTCCCCATGTCCCATGTCCTCTTTTTCTCTGTAGCATTTATCAGTCACCTAACATACACTATTTTATTCATGTATTTTATTATATACGTTCACTCTATGCCCCTACTATAAAATGCAAACTCTATAAAATACAGGGATTTTTGTCTGCTTTGTTCATTGCTGTATACAGGCACCTATTACAGGACCTGGCATAAAATAGGTGATTTCTAAGTATGAGTCGGGTGAATGATTGAAACAGTTAATTTTGCAAGTCAAATAAATGGCTAGCTAAGTGATTATTTACACATTTTTTCTACTGTTCAAGTGTCACGAGATTTACATCTTTGGAATACCATAAATACCTGTACCTATCAATTTGTAGCAGTAACATGGTCCATGTTTGGACATAAACATAGTAAATAGTCTGTATATATGCACAGATCCACTGAAACAAACACACTATTTGGTAAAACCTGCATATAACATAAGAAACGTTTGGATCTGTGAAACACATCTTCCACACTGGACATTCATAATATTAAGAAACCTTAAGTGATTTGGGCACTGAATAAAGAAGTATTTGCAAGGTTCCCTTAGGGGACTGAGGAGAAAGGAAGAACTATTCAATTTCCCATTTGGAGAATTTCTGATATTCTCGCAAGCAGTTGGGCCAACCAAATCAATAGGCCAAGCCCTCGATCTTGGGGTTCACCCGTATGAAACTTATTCCTGCAAAGGATAGGCTAAGCCTACTTAATATCAGGCCTGAGTCATCCCCAGAAAACTTCTTTTGTTGGTCAGATGTGGTCTCTCTATCTCCAAGCCAACTCGGCAGGTGAACTCAATGCCTTCTCCTCTACACGGGTCATGACTCCCAGGATTGTAAACATCCTTGGCAATGTGGGACAGAAAACGCAGGATTCACCAGGACCTGGCATCAGGCGATTAAGAAAGGCTTCTTGACCAAAAGGGGGAAGAGAGAAATGAGACAAAATAAAGTTTCAGTGGCTGAGAAACTTCAAACAGAGAGGCTATCTCAGAGGTTATTCTTATGCATTATATAGATATCCCTTTTTAATTTATGATGTTTTGGAGCGGCTGGAGGGAAGTACCTGATACTATTGAGCTGTGTTCCTAGCCTTGATTCTTGAAGGTGACTACATAAAGATTTAACTTTCACAATGTGACCTTGTGACTGTGAAAACCTTGTGTCTGATGCTCCTTTTATCCAGGGTATGGACAGAGGAGTAAAAAAATATGGATTAAAAAAATAAATAAACAATGGGGGGACAAAACAAAGAAGACAAAAAAACAAAACAAAAAATGGCGGGGTGGTAAGGGGTAAAATAAATTAGGTAGATAGAAATAATAGTGGTCAGTGAGGGAGAGGTGTAAGGGATATGGGTTTTTTTCCTTTTTTCTTTTTCTTTCTTTTTCTGGAGTGATGCGAATGTTCTAAAAAATGATCATGGTGATGAATACACTACTATGTGATGATATTGTGAGCCACCGATTGTACACCATGTACGTATGGACTGTATGTGAGTGAAGATTTGTCAATAAAAATATTTAAAAAAACAAAACAAAACAAAAACCCTTCTTCAAAACTCAGGATCACTATCAGCCAGCTAGAAATAACGAGACAGACAAGAATTACAAAAAAAAAAACCCTTTTTTAATTCTGATTGCCAAATTATTTAAGGCAGGTATAAAAAAGGAAAGCATTCAATATACATTTTACATAAAATAAACTAGATTACAGCATAAAACAAGTAACCAGGCAATGGCATTAAAGTCTCTCTCTTCTAAAACTGGGTAATTGTAAACATTAAAAAAAAAAAAAAAAAAAAGACTGCAGGACTATTCAAGTAATAGAACAATCACAGATGTCTCTGGTACACAGGCTATTGGGTTATTTGCCATTCAAGATCATCAAAAAGTGACACCTCATTATTCACAGATGCTCATTATTTCCCCATTTTACTCTTTACATTATATACAACACAGTTTTTGTGGTACTGGCAACCCCATGCCTTCCAAAGGTATATTTTCCACAATACACAAGTACAATGAAACAGTGACTACAGGAACATTTTACACTGATGCGTCTTTAACAGGAGCCACCAAATAGACATCTAAATTGTACCAAAGTGTCATCATCACAGTTAGCCTTTGTGAGGGGCTTACGGGAAATATCTGAAGGGTATGCAAGGTTCAGGCACACTGATACATAACATTATTTATTTACAATTTAAAAGGAAAAGGAAAAGAAAGTAAACAGCCTTTTTGTGGCGAACACTTTTCAACATGACAAATACATTTTTTATTTCCTTTTACTGAGTGGTTTGCAACTTGGCAGCAGACCCTGTGTGTGCGAGCCTGGTTACTGATACAAAAAGTAAAGAATATATATATATATGTATATATACATATATGTATACGTATATATATATAAAACAGAAGTTTAATTACAGCAACATTTGTTACTCTGTGATAAAATCTGTAATTTACAAAAATGAAATGACTGGTTTTTGCCTGCCATTAAGGCATTTCAAATTAACACCATGGAACTGATGTCTGTATAAAGCGCTTCCCCATGTGACCCAGTCACATGACAAGGTACATTTTTCCAATCTTGTTATTCTCTGCAAAAGAAAAGAAAAGCTTAGCATAGGTTTCTAGCAACATTAACAACAGAAGCAGGAAGCTGTTAGGGCTGACAGGTTTTTAATTCTATTCATTCAGTTCTGTAGAAGGGAAGTAAACAGGTAATAATATACATGCTGAAAAATAATTTCCGTTTTTAAAACAATTTATAGGCTAATAAAAATATCAGAGAAAAAACTATTTTTAGCATTATCAAAATAAACTTCTCCATTTGCAACTTCATTTTTAACTGCCTTTTCTTTTTTTTTTTTTTTTCTTTACATGGGCAGGCACCAGGAAATCAAACCCAGGTCTCTGGCATGGCAGGCGAGAACTCTGTCACTGAGCCACTATCGCACCGTCCTATTTTTAAATGCATTTTTAAGAAAGGGAGTAGTGGTGCATTATTATAACAAAGTTGTAAGGATAATCTAAGAAAATGTGAACTGTTTTGAAAACTAATCAGTTGATTACTAACTCACATTACAGTACTGGAGTGAGGTTTATGGGCTATAAGCTGCATGTGAAGGATACAGTAATAATAAGTACCTTCCTTACAATGATAATAAAAACAAACAAAAAAACTAGGAACAAAATTTTTCATCTGAAAAGACTATAGTTTACTTCTCCCACCCGCCCCTTTCTCCATTAAGATGTGCCTCTGTCTAGAAAACTAATTTAAAACATAGAAGATGTTTACCTTCTTTGCGCAGGAAACATTCCTGATGCAGATGCCTGGGCAGCCACCTGCTGAGAGGCAACGAGGGCAGCAGAGGTCAAGCCTAATGGGGGGAAATGCAGGGTTTTTGTGACATTGAGAAAGAAAGAATATGTACAGACCCAGTGGTGAAGGGCTGCGGACCCAAAAGCAGCAATATATCCTTGTTCTAAACACACAAGAGAGATGTGTCATGCAGCAAGGATGGCGTACAAACTGCTTGACGTGCACAACACCTATCTATCCCTTTATCGAATATGCTGCAGTTTTCTCAATAGCTATTCAAAGAGAATATATGAATTCCATCTCTCGGGCTCTGCATGGTGCTAAACGGTTTGCATGCATTCCTGAACAGGGAGCTCAGGAGACATAATAGGTACCAGGTAACAACAGGAATCAAAAGTCACAGTGAATTATAGAAGTGACTTGCTATTTGCTTAGGAGACAATACTTTTCTAATAACTTGTTTCACTTTAACATTTTCCCCAGTGATTGAACTTAATGCATCCCATAAGGTACATGGAATCAGCCAATCAAATTTAGAAACAGTCTCAAATTTAGAAATAGTCTCAAGTTTAACCCTGGAAGAGAAAGGGAGCAGTCAGAAAATGTAATCGCTCCAAAAGGAATGAAGTTGCCTACTAGGAAATTTCTTATAATTCAACAGAAAACAGGCCTGGGAGAAAAAGAGAGGAAACAAATGCAGAGATTACTCTGTTCTTATAGGTTTTTTATTTGTATATATTTTTTCTTTCCAGAGGCAACTTAATATGTTCTGTCTTACACATATTTATATACAGAGGCCATGTGTTAGAAATAACCCACTATTTCCCTTAGAAGTCCTTCAGAGATGCTCTCTTTGGATCAGCAGTAGACAGGGGATGAGGCAACTTGGCAAGATCCTAACATGGTGGTCACAGCCCTACTGGTCTCCAAGGTGCTATGAGGAGACAGAGCTGGACACAGCGCTAGTGCTCAGCTAACACACTAAGAACTGAAGGGTCCCTTGTGTCAAGTCGATGGCTTTAAAAAAAAAATGCCTCTCTTTCTCAACCTCCCTCCTTAGTGGAGGAGTCACCGCACTGAAGAGCTGTGAAGAATCCTTGAATCAGGTTATGAAAAAGTATTAGACCTAAATCATGTCAACCCCAATATTTCCATGGAAAAACAGCAACTTAAATGGCTTGCAGAAATCAGGATGATGTCACCACGGCCCCACCATCCATCCCCCTCCCTCCCTTGAGGGTTCCTCAGGAGCACACAGTGGATCTTCCGATTGCTCTACTCAGGACCACAGAGACTGGCCCCCATGTCCACCCACGCAGTATACGAGGTGGCAGTACTCTGCTGATAGCATCACCTGTGACAGCTATGAAGTGGGAGCCATTCCACATCTCAGAAGCTTGGCTGTGTTTTGAGACACGAAAGGCAGATTTAGCAAGGCAGAATTCTGCAGAGCAGAATGAAGGCAGGCAGAATAACAATAGAGCTGCTGACCTTGGAAAGGGTCGTATTGACCGGGAATCAGCGGGTACCCCATGCCCACATGGGTGTGGTGGTGCGTGTGTAGGTGCCGCTGGCCGAAGGGCGAGTGGCGGTCCCTCTCCCTCTCTGCTTCCCGCTCCCGCTCAGCTGCAGCCTTCTCCACAGGCTGCAAGAGAAAACATTATCCCCCTCAACCACCTGAAAAACAGCCGGGAAGAGCGCCAAGCCACCTATGTCAATGTCGCGGTAATGATTAGAAAGTGGATCCGTGAATAGTTAAGATCCTTTATTCACGGAAGATAATTTCAAAAGGCATGCATTAATTTCTGTAGGAATTAAGCCAACACTAAAGAACCGCCCCAACCAAAGCGAACCAGGTGACACCGACGCTTTCCCCAAACATCTGAACACAAGGGGACTTCTCTGCATGATCACTCCTTCCTACAGGCTCCACCAGACTTCTTCCCAGAAACGGCCTTTACGTAAGGGTGAAGTCATTTTTGTGATTCCTTTGGTGTCAAGTTTTCTAAACACATCTTCACTTTATTTATATTCTTTGGGGAGAACTTTCTTGTGGCTTTAAATACATCAGCATCATCCATTTTTCTCCCCCTTGAGGATGCACATTTCCATATTATATAAAGTATAGGAAACCATCGCCATTCGCAAGAAGTGCCTCAGGAGGTATTAAGGAATCTTTTAACCGCTTGAACACTCACAGAGAAGCTTCGGGTCTCCCAAATGACAGGTTAGTTAAGGATCGGGTGTTTCCTATATATTTCTACCCACTAGAACTTAACCACCTTTTCATTCAAGCTCTCTGTTTCACTTGCGGGGAGAAAAAAAAACAACTTTGCCCAGGAGTACTCACTAAAACTGACTCATGAATCACCTTTTCCAGTTTCTCTATAGAGTCTCCAATGGACTCGCATCACAGGTCCTGCATTTTAACTTATGACAAACTTCTCTTTTCTAGTCCAGAACCATCACATCTCTTCTTTAGTCTCTCTTTACAACAGTCTTGTAGAACTAGCAGCTGCCCTGGGGGTGGAGGGGGGTGGGGTGGGAAGCAGAGCTATCTCCCCATCTTTTACAAAGACACAATGTTTGCATTACATCAGCGGAGTTATAGGGACATGACCATGAGTCAAGGCCAAAAACAGCAGATGCAGCCATTACTCTTTAGCTAAGTGACTCATTCTCGCATATGAGAGAAGCTCGTATGTGCAAGGCTCAAACTGGTACCTGAATAAAGCTACCAGACATTACATTCATGTACCTCTGGCGTTGCTCAAGGAGCCCCAATCCATGACCATTAAACATGGGACAAGGGTGAACACAAAGAGCTGAAAACTCAAATCCCTATAGAAGTCAGGCCAACAAAATAGATGAGGAAATGCAGGGAGGGTAGGTTTTCTTTCTATAAATGCTTACACTGTTGGGCAGCATGACACACTGCCTACACAAAGGGCTATGTGCGCCCATCAATTCCTGCTATGTGATTCTGAACCAGATTTTCGACTGTCCTAAGAAAAAGAGGGCACTGAATTTGCATGTAAAATCTCTGATTTTTAAAAGCTGTCTCAAAAGACATTTTTTTAAAAGCTCAACTTATTTCAAAGTCAACACTTTGTGGCCTCTGAACTACTTAGTCACAGGATGCTGCTCTGTTATCTTTTAATTTCTCAGTGTTTTATCAAAAATATTTTGCACCATCGCCACTGTGGAATAGTTGGGCCATTTCTCAAAAAATGTTAAACTCAGAATTACCATAGGACCTGACAATCCTACTTGTAGGTATACACCCAGCGGAACTGAGGGCAGGGACTCACACAGATACTTGTACACATTAATGTTCAAAGCAGCGTTATTCGCCACAGGCAAAAAGGAAACCGCCCATGTCCATCAGTAGATGAAAGGCTAAACAAAACATGGATGTACACATGATGGATTATCATTCAGCTATAGAAAGGAATGGAGTACTTATATATGCTACAACCATGGATGACTCATGAAAACATCATGCTGAGTAAAATAAGCTAGATGCGTAAGTTCAAATAGTACATAATTCCACTTACATGCAATATCTAGAATTAGCAAATTCATAGAGAAAGAAAGCAGATTATAGCTTGCTAGGTGCCAGGGCAAGGGTGGGATGGAAAGCTATTGCTTAATGGGTACAGGGTTTCTTTATGGTGAGATGAAATATCATTTCAGTTACAAATGGGGGTGAAAATGGCAAAACATTGTGAATTTAACAAGTAACACTATATTGTCCATTTAAAAATTATTAAAATGGCAAGTTTTATGTTATATGTATGTAAAGTAAACGAATGGAGTAAATTACAAATACATATTGCCACACTTCAGTTTCTCTGAATTTAAATTTCCACCTAATAAGCACCATCCTGGGCATGCAAGCTATATAGATCTTGTGATAGAAAAGCTTGCTACCACACATGCTTTTAGCAATTTTTTTCTCCTCATGTGTGAAAGCATCTTACTTTTGAATACTCCATTCTTTACATATTAAGATAAAACAGTATTCTGAAATCACAGCTGGGTTCTAAAACTACTTTTATTTCAAGAATGTCCTCTAGCTTATCCCCTTTTCTCCCCCAGAGCATAACTCTTTAAAACCAACAAAAGGAGGCTTACAGCAGGAGACTTGCTGCGGTACTGGTTGGCATGCTGTTGGAGCAGATCCAGTGCTTTAGATTCAGTGGCTGCTTTTGTGTTGATGCTAGGGCTGGTAGTGACTTTCTCTGCCTCTTCTCTCCCCGACATCTTCCCATAAACAGGATAATGAAATCCTGGAGAGAGATAGGCCCCTGCAGACAAACAACAAATGCCTCATCAAGTTATGGGTTATGTTTAAATAAAAAAAAAGTCATTTGGGTTCCATGAATTTGGAGTAAGTCGCATACTTGAAAACAGGGATTACATTAAGAATGGGCTACATCACTGTTAAGCTGTATCTAGGTTCTCCGATTTTCTTCTCCCAGTTAATTCATCCTGATGAACGGAGGTTATAAACAGAATTGAGCTTACAGCCATTTCATACATTTATGTGTTCGCTTAAGTGAAAGGAATAGTAAATATAATGATTCTGACAGTAAGTGCTTAGAATATTTTCATAGGTAATAAAGTATCTGTTAGTCTAACAGCTACAGCAGACCATCAGAGACCACGGAAACAGGTCCGAGCAGAGGACTCTCGGGACTTCATGTGGAAACAAAACAGAACAAAACAAAAAAAACATCTTTTATCAGTTTCACCTTTGGGATTTTTAGCAGCATAATAACAAGCAAGACAAACGTGATACTCTTGAAGCATCTAGTTTATCCTGAGTTTTTAACAGCTAATATTTAAAGAATGCCTCTCCCCTCCAACACAGTTAGAACCCACAACACGTACCAGGGTAGCTGTGCATGAGGACGGGAGAAACGGCCCGGTATGCAGGGTGGCTGGGGTCATACATCTGTGGGTAAGGATAAGCATGCAGGTATTGGATGTATGACTGATGCTGGCTCATGGGCGAGGACACCGCCACTCTTGCTCCCCGAGAGTCCTTCCAGTTTACAGGAGTCTTTCGATCATCATTTTTCAGCTTGCTGTCTTCCACTGATTGAGAATCAGAACGCCTGGCCTCCTTGGGCTCTTCTTTGATACTTGTTAACGATACAGGGAGGCTAGGCATACCACTCTCTTTATTAGGAGTTTTCCTCGGACTATCCTCTTTCAATTTTTTCTCTCTGTCAAGTTCTTCTGACTTTTGCGGGTCCAGGTATTTGGGTTGGTACACATAGTGATGCCATGTCCTTGAATCTGGATCCTGATAGAAAAACATACTTGTTGTAAAGTTTCAATTTTTAAGAAAAACCCCTCCATCAACACGACTATTACTATTATCTCCGACACCAAGCTAACACTCATTTGTGCGCCAGGCACCGTGCTGATGGCTTTACTTCCCTTTCTCACAAAGGAACAATGTCAGAAGTGGGCCTGGTTATTGATCCTTTTCACAGAAGAAGAAAGCACAAAACCTTTAACGGTCAAGCAATATCAGGGAGGACCACACTGCCGGGCAGCTGTGGAGCTGGACGTCACACTAAGAATTCAGAGCTGGCCCTTAATGCCATCTCAGCATTAAATAGCACCCTCAGTCCATCAGTCCAAGCCGCATTTTCCTTTTATATCACACTTAGGTACATGGATATTTTTAAAACTCAAACCCAAGCTATTGATGGTAAATTTAAGTAATTATTATAGCTATTAACATCATCGAGGGAAAAACTCTTGGTTTCTCAATACAATTTCTTCATCTAGTGCAGCTGAGGTTGAATATATTGGCTCACTTCTCATTATGTGCTAACACCTTAATCAAAACAAGATTTCAAATTAATAGCACACATTATGGCTTTTCTATTAGAAAACAGAGCCATCGTTAAGCCATAAAAATTATGTAGTTTTACTACATCCCTCTGAAGAAGAAACAGCCTGATTCAGGCCAGGTGAAGTGAGGGATTCTCAGGATCCTAAATGGCCTCTGAGATGTCCAGACCCTGTGACAGTGGGGTCTCAGAGCTTAAGTAAACCCTCAGAGCTGGGTCTCGGTCCACAAGGCAGAAATCTACGTGAGGACAGATTTCATTGCTGTGATTCACTGGGGATTTCTAAGCATGGGGCACTTGGGAATACCAAAATTAACGCTCACGGGGCTACCATGAGTCCGAATGTCTGAACCGTGACAGAAAGCACTAGTAACAAGTGTGGTTACACGGTGACCGACTTAAAGGTGTACACATATCCCACTTCAGGCTGGCTGGCCGTCACTGAAACCACTTCCTTAGACGCTTGATGCCGAGTGCCTGGGGCAGTCTGCATATAGCATAAAACAGAACTCGAGGCGTCTCAGACCCTAAAGGAAAGACATCTGGGCCCCAGGTTTAATTAAAAAGAGGAAATGTGAAATGTGAACTTGGGGACCCAGTCTTCATATTCCTAGAAGATGCTAACAGAAATTTGGAAATATAAAAAAGAACACATTTTTAGAGACCAGACTTGGAGTACCAGAGTAGGAAGGGAATAGCAGTGGCCACTGCAAATGAGGGGACCACCCTCATCTCAGACCAAATGGTAGATTAAGGGAACTGGTCAGCATCAGAATTACTCAGTGGTATGGCCGCAAGTCTGCAAACCACATGTCCTTTTTTTTTTTAACCATACAACATGACGAGAACAGTGAGGAACATAAACTTTAGAACCATACAATGACTTCTGAGAATCTCTTCAAATGTTTTTCAAAAGAAAAGAAAAACATGTAACGTTGGTTTATTTCCTTTTTAAGAAGTCTAACCAGATCAAGCCCAGACAGGTACAAATACTCAGACTGCTCTCTTTCTCTGTCTCTCTCTCTCTGTAGGGGCCACGCTCCACAATCTTACTTGTTTAAATCTCGAGGTTGGGTCTACACCTGTCTGCTTCATAGAGTCCATGACAGATTTCATTTCAACAGCCTCCTTAATAAGCTGGTGGTTTTCCATCTGCTTAGCTTTGAAGCTGTCGGCCTGAAGCTGCTGCTGGTGATTGGAGAGAAGCTGCGATTTACCTGTCTCCTCAGTTTTATTAGGCACTGACTGCCCTAGCTTAGAATGGTTTTTGTTAGGCTCTGGAGTAGAAGGAGCTTTTGAGATTGTGGCTGATGGCACATTTTTCTGTTTACTGTCATCCTTGCCCAGCTCCTTCAAGGGGAGCTCGTTTTTCCTTTCACAGTCTGCTGCTCTCCCAGTTTGGGCCATTTTCTGCTCTGCCAGCCTCTGGTCCTCATAGTACTTTTCATACTGTTGTCTGTAGGCAGGGCTGGTGGCCATCAGAGACTTCTGGTCCATGTAGAGTCCGTAGGCATACTGACCGTAATAAAGTGACTGAGCCAGGGCAGGGTGTCTCTGCGTGATCACTGACTGGTGCTGAGGCGGTAAGGATGCAGAACTGTGGTCTACTTTCTTCGAGTCTAACTGCTCGACCTTGTCTTTCTTTTCTGCATCATCCTCAGACTCCTTCTTGATCTTCATTCCCTGGGTGTTCCCGCCGGTCCCAGCTGCGGGGGCGCCGACCTGTCCAGGGTGCATGTAACTCGGAGAATAATAAGGATCGTAGCCATGGTAATAGGGAGAATGGGACTCTTTCATTTGAGATGCCTGTGCCGTCGTTGAAGAATGCCCTTTTACAATACCGTCCTTACTAGAAATAAGATCCGATGGAGAACTGGCCTTTGAGCGCATGCCCTCTGACCTGCTGTCGGAGCCGCCGTCATCAGCAGCGTCCGATATATCCGAATAGGCAGGGCTGTTGGTCTTCGCCGCTGAACTCTCTGCCCCATTTTGTGTCAACACGTGCAGCGGCGCCATGGGCGCCTGCCCGTTCACCAAAGTGCTGCATTCCATTCTCGAGGCACTCCCAATGGAAGGGCTCGGAGCGTTGTCTGTGAACGTGTAAACCTTATCGGCTTCGGCTTTGATACTGGCCATTCGGCTCTCCTGAGACTCCGACAGTCCATTAGCCAGCCCTTCATTCTTGTGGAGATGGTCTTTTAAAAAATGCCCAGATAAATCTTTCCCGGCCCCCTTGGAGTCCTCTAGCTTCCCCAGCTTAGCATCCAGTTTTGGGCTCCCAGTCTCTTTCCCTTCTTTGTCCTTTAGCTTTCGCTTCTCCTTTTTCTTTTTGTCTTTGAGTGACACGAGAGCTGGGTTCACGGCAATGGGCTCTCCCATGATCGTGGGCTTTGGTTGAATGGGTTTTAATGGGGGGCTCTTTGGTGTAGCCTGGACGACCGTGGTGGTGAGGGAGGGCAGCCCAGGTATTGCGCCCGCGGTGCTGGCTGTGAAGGCTGCAGTGGGAATAGCGATCAGCTGCGGCGGGGTGGGTGCCGGAGCAGGTGCAATGGGCCGGGCAGTTTTAAGTTTGGAGAGGTTCTTGTCCATTTTGCAATTGTTGCCCTTTTTGCCCTTTTCCTTGTCTCCCAACGTTTTCTTGTCAATCAGTCCTTCGGCTTCCAGCTTGGGCATCTCGGCGGCCAGGTTGCCATCCGCTACTGTGCAGCTGTCTAATGTGGCGGTCATGTTGGAGATGACTGGAAGGTTGCTCAGGTCGCCGCTGAGGCCCTTCTTTTTGCCAGAGCTCTTCCCAGCTTTAGGCCCCAGGACAGAAGCCGGGCCATTGCTCATCAGCTCTCTCTTTCCTTTGGGGGTCCCAGGGGGGTTTCCGGAACCCGGAGATGCTGGTGCCTTCACCTGCTCATAAGTGGACACGCTTGTGCTCGGTTCACTGCATTCGAGTGCCACATTACTTAATGCTTCCTCGCAGTCTGAGATCTTGTCCTCACTATCAGGCTCAAACTCCAGCTTGTTTTCAGGGTCTAAGTGTGCGTGAGCCTGGTGGTACCTCAGGCCGTTGATGTGCTTGTACTTTTTGTTGCAGTTGGGGTGGGGACAGTCGATTAATACTGGAGAAGAGCAGCCTTGGTCCAAAAAAGTGGTCTCTGGTTTCCCTTGGGGGGTGGTGGGAGTGCTTCTAGAGTTTGTGCGGACACGCTTCCCAGGCTTACTGTCCTCTGAGCTGGAGTTGAGGTCCAGCTCCATCGGAGGCTTGTTTTTCCTTTTATTGGTGGAGGAGGGGCTGGCCTTGATGTCCTCGGCAGCACAGTTTGGGGGCGTCCTTCGTCCACTGGCATTGAGGCTGCCCCGCCTCCCCTTCCCGTTGCCCCCACCCCTGTTCTTGCTCTGCAGCCCGCGGGACTCGGTGAAGCTGGCCTCTGAGCCCGGGGCAGCCGCAGCAGACCTCGCTCTCTTCCCTCTGCCACGGCCTCCTCTCATCTCCAGGTCACTTGTTGGTGACTCACAAAACCTAGGGAAGCAAGTAACAGAAATCAAAATGGGTGTCCTCCAAAGGGCCAGGTAGAATCACGAGGTGCACAATGCGGCAAAGAGCAGTTAGCTCCCCAATAATGTCCTTTGGCGGACTGGACCCGGCCAAAGGTGGGGAACTCTATTTATAATTTAGACTTCCACTGGTCATTTCGACACTGGCAAAAGAACAGGCCAGCAACAGCTTATATTCTTTCACGGAAGACTAAAGGAAAACTGCTCCAGTAACTCGTTTCAAATCCAGTTCAAATTCCCATTTTGAGAAAAGAAAACAAAAGAGGGAGAAGGGCTGGGGAGGAGAGTTCTCCTGATAAGAAAAGAAGTCCAGCATCTGCATTTCACTGGGATTTGTCCTGAACTGCTCATTTCTCTTTTGCCTGGTTTCAATTATAGGCAGACTTTTATGTATTATTAATCACCCTCTATAGTTTCCTTGCGAAGAGAGGAACGGGGAGGGAAAGAGGAAGGAGAAGGAAAGAAGAGAGAAAACGGGGCCTGAAATAAAAGTCCGCATGCAGACCTGGGAGGGGCCCAGTCGTGCTTGGTGCAGTCCAGGAGGGTCCCGACGTAAGTCTTGTTCCGCCACGTGACATTGACCACGAGGACACCTGCAGGGGTGGAGAACGAAGAGGGAATACAGTGAGCGCCCATTATTCTGTTTCCGGTGTATTTATTTATATATTTTTACCAGCAAGGTTCTGTTCTCATTTGCTTTCAAACGCTGCGGTTTGCTTTCTTCTTCTTTCTGGTTTCACTGACCTCAGGTTAAAAACCCACAGGAAACTCTGTGTGTGTGTGTGTGTGTGTGTGTGTGTGCATGCGCATGCGTGCATGCATGCACTACAAAAGGGTGAGACTGAGTGTGAGAGTGTAATCAAGATGCCGCTGACAGAAGGAAATAGGTTTTGCCATGTCCTGCTGTAAAACAGCAACACTCACCTCTTAATTTTTCTATTATTACACATAATTGCTTTCGTTTGGCAAGCAGCCAACATAAACTTAGCGCCAGTTACCAGTGCTTAAACCAGAAGGTGACAGAAAGGAGTCGGTCTTGTTTTCAAGCCAATAATTTAAAAAAACAGTGATTTTTATTTATTAAAAAATCATATAGAGTCATAAAAATAGGTATAGAGGAGAAAGTGAGGACTCAGACAGGGTCCACGTAAACAGTCGGCTACGCTTTCTCTTTCTAAATCCCCCCCTTCCAGGACTTTGTGAGACAAGAATCAGCTTTGGAATGGTATCTGTTTCACTGTTTGGTCTTGTTTCATATTAAGGGATTCTAAAACAGCCCTCTTAAGAAAATAAATGTGCACAATAGATGTGCTCTTGGGGTTATCTTCAGAATCAACTTTAGTAAGCATTTGCCACAGAGGATTAGGACAAAAAAAAAAATGTCTAAACCAACACACTTGTTTCCTGCAAGCCATTCTGCTTTTCCCTACTGCTTTACAGAAAGACAATCTAATTTACCACTGCATCTGTGACTTACTAAACTTAAGTGCACCTAATATACCAAATGACACAGAGAAAGAAAATAAACATCCTCTTTGTTTCTCTAGTGTATGAATACCATATCGATTGTATCTTTAAAAAATACCATATAGATATATATCTTTAAATAATTCCTTTGAAGCATATATTAAAGGGGCCTAGATTTTGAAATATATATACCATCTTTAGATAAAGAAATCTCTAAAAGCAAGTCTTTGTTTTCTTTTCTGCAGTTACTCCCCATTCTTCCTTGGAAACATCAGGGGACATTACTCAAAGTCTCTTTAGTTGTCTGCTTACTTGCTTTTCCACTGCCCTTTTGAATTTTATAGAAAACCTGTATTGTGTTCCTTTATGGTGAGGGAAATCAAACAAGGTAGGACTCATTTCCTTGGGAATGTTTTAACAGCAGGTAAAATATTTGAATGGTTGGGACTCAAGTACAGGGGACGGAGGGATTTCTTTCAAAAGTTTCAAAAGGAGATTTTTAAATTGTTTCCCATATGGTCTATGTTGCTATTGCTTAGATGACAGCTGGATTTACTCGCTGCAGTAGAGCAAATATATATATTTGGTTGGATGAAGCAAAGCAAGCATTTCCTCAAATCACAGTTGAGTCTATTGTAATCCCCTCAGGAAAATGTTTTAATCCATGAAGTATAAAAATTCCTATTGAGATGAGAATCAATGGAAATTAGGCATTTGGTCAAATTTCGCAGAAGACAGAACAATTGGAGGAAAGGATTCTTTATGAGCACAGCCCTTCAGGAAAAGGGAGGGAGGTGGGAGGGGAGGAGAAGGGGAAGGCTCCGTTGGTTTTCTCATCATCTGCTCTCTGGGGCACTGTGTGTGGTGTCGAAGACCTTTGCAGCTGCTTAAAATTCTTTAGCATGTCAGCGATATTTACAGTGCAGGAATAGATCTGCCAGATTACTGCCGGAAGGGTGCTGCGTTGTTAGATGCAATAGGCTGAAGCACTGCGTTCCAGAGTCCTTGATGTAGCACCAATGTATAATTAAAATTGCTTGAAAGGAAACATGAAAGAAACAACAAACCTTCCATTCTTGCAGTAATAAAATTAAAAACAGGAAAAGTCTGCACAGACACTTAACATTTGTCTGCAGTGAAAGGCTTTTGTTACTGCTTTTCCCCCAAGGGTTTCGCGTTTCCAGCGAAGCCCGGCCGCGGATTGGCCAGCGCCTGCCGCTCACGCTCGCGCCTGATTGGCCGGGCCGCGACGGGGCAGGGCCAGCTCAGCGGAGGGCCGGGCCCGGTTGGGGCCGCGCGGGCAGCGGGGCCTGGCGTGGGGGGTGCCCGGCCATGGAGGCCCGCTGCCCTGCTTGGTAAGCGAGCACCGGGTCGGAGGCCCGCGCCCGCCGCCGTGGTGACTGGGCGCCGCCTGCGCGGCCGCACGGGACAGAGGCCTGGGGCTGGGTGCGAGGCCGCCGCCCAAACGGGCGGTTCCTCCCTGGTCATCGAGCCGCACAGTGTGAAGCCACGGGAAAGGCTGACCTGAGGCTGCAACTTCCACGCTGTGAAACTAGCCACATCTCCTGCTATTTCTAGAAGCCACACAAGCAACCTGTTATCCAAGTCCAAGCAGTCTTTTAGTTGTTTATGATTACTGTTATTCTTACCCTCGGGGGGATAGAATATAGTAACGAAAAGCCACTTTCAGCTTCACATCAGGCCACCTAGATTTATCTAGAAGCCCTCGGTGTGCAGCGGCCAACACACGCACCGCTGCAGGCGGAGGCTGACCAGGCCCGTCCGGCAGCGTCCGGCAGCGCCGACTGGGGTGGGCCTCTGGGCCCCGAGTTGCTATCAGAGCTCCTGCGCCCAGACGCACTTCACGGCCAGGTCAGTGCTTCTCACAGGAGCTACGCAGGTGTACTGTTTCATTTAGGGACATCGATGGCTAGCCAGCATCGTGTTGGGAGGTGCCAAGGAGAGAGGTGATTGAAGTTTTACCTCCAAAAGATGCAAATGATTTGTCATTTTACTGGATTCTCTAAATCTTGAACTTCCGAAACCCATGGTCATCTGAAGCAGACTGTACTGTTTAAAGGAGTAAATGCCCAAAATGAAAAAGTCCTTGTAAAAGAGGACTCATTTGAATTTTATAAATCTGAGCATATTATACTTCTCACTTAAACAAATTGAAAACAAATAGACACTTATTCCAAAATGATTTAAATATTTTCTTTTAATGCACATCTGTTCACTCAACTGCCTAGCCTGTGAGCCATACAAATCCTTTCGGTCTCTGCAGTCCCAAGTCCCACACAGCGGGTCATTATCCTTCCCTCTCCATCCATGGACAGGGCATGGTCTCCTCCAGTGATGCCTGTCCTGTCAATTTTTATATCTGAAAACCATTTGAAGATTGTTACTAATAAAGAATACAGCTGAGGGAAGAATGGATGGTTTGAGAATATGCTCCCCACAGTGGTTTTTCTTCTTTGTACTGTTAACATTTTTGTTTCAAATATGGATACAGAATCTAAGATGCCCCCCCGGAAGACACAATTACCACCGGAACACTTAACAGGAACATGGCCTTTATTAGTATATAACCTGAGCCCCTTACTGTATAACCTAGAAATTAGGATTTAAGGGATGTTTTTGAGAACTGGATCATTATATAGATATGCCTTGCTGCTTTCTGGTATACTGGAGTAGACAGAGTGAAATACCTAAAACCTCTGAACTGTATAATCCAGCTGTCTGGATCCCTGATAATGGTTGTATACTCTTTATCTTGTGCCCGTGATTGTAAAAACCTTGTGACTAACCTTCACTTGTACACAGTTACCCAGTTTTTCGACTTTAGACTCTTGTAATCACTAGACAGCCCCTAATGTTTATTAATGAAGGGCCCTGAGTCAGTCCAGAACTAACCCACCCCAAGAACAAAGGTAGCTTGATAACTGAGTGTGGATCTAACCAACCTGGGCCTGCCTGACATGCGCAGTAGCTTAGACTTTAACCTACAAGTCACCTATACTTCACTATAATACTAAAATTCACTATAATAATAAAATACTAAGCATCAATCACCTTTATACTTGGCACCTCCCAATAGGATGCTGGCTAGCCACAGATGTCCCTACAATGAAACAATACACTTTGCCACCATCTTCTTACATACGTTCTGTGACTAAGCATGTAATCAATCAATCTGCGCATCCTCAATGATTAGATCACCTCCAACTGCATCATCTAGGGCCATATGCTGATTAACCTAAAACCTGCCCATCTTTTGATGCTATAAAACTATCAGGATTACTGCAGTTCAGGGAGACAGAATTGGGGAGCAATAGGCCAAGTGATCTCCTGCTATGTGCCTAGTACTAAACATTTTTCTCCCTTTGGAATGCTGGTGTCTCAGGAATTGGTCATTTGAGTGCAAGGGGCAAAAGAATCCACTGCCTTTGTCGGTAACATTACCTCTAGGCAAAGTAGCCTGAGGTTTCAAAGTATTCCACAGTGATTATGTTCTAATTCTCACTGCCTCCTGTCAATACTTAGCGGGTTAATTGTTCTCGGGAGGGGGTTGTGGGGTGGATGGCCAGGTCCGTCAAGCCTTTACTTGTATCTACCGGGTACACACTAAGTAAATGTCTGGTGCTATGGAATCCATACTGTTTTGGCAGGACCACCAACCAATCTGTATTCCAAGAGTCTGCAATACAGAAGTGGAAGTATAGCTCTACATATCATCCAGTTTGTAGAGCAGACCCTTTATTCCATCACATTAGACCACACCCTTCATGTGCAGTCCCGACGCCTGCCCTAACCACTCTGCAACCCCTATGAGATGGTACAAAGGCCCTCAACACTTGTGTGCCCCTCTTCCCTCCTGCTTCATCACTGATGCCCAGTTATCTTCTAGTTATCTTAAGGGTTTATATGTGTTGAACTAAAGCCTGTCTTTGAAAAGATTGGTCTGGCTGTACCCTCTGATACACTGCAGAGGCAGTCTACCGCATTTTGCACTTGACAGCCTTTTATCCAGGCAAGGACAATTTCCATGTTGACATTTCTCTCCCCTCCGGAGGAAAGACTCCTTGGTTGTTTTTTTCCCCCCTCCGCCCTAAAAAAACTTTCACCAACCATTCTTCACGTCACACTTTTACCTCCCCTGAAAGAAATCTTAAATTTGCCCTAGTCTAAACCCCCAAGGCAAATTTAAGACTCCTAATGAATTAGGGCTAAAGGGAGTCAAATTCCAACGTTGCCTCTTCTCTGAATTCCCTCCAATCACATGCACACCATCCACACCACTTAAAAAACGGTCACTCCCACCTGTCCCCACTGCACACTCCATAAGCAATCCTCTCACCTATGGATGCCTACCCAAATCCATGTTTTCCTCTCCTTTCTGAGTCCACAGTTACATTGCCTTTCTCCGCCTCCCTCCCGGTTAGATGTGGCCATGTGACTGGGTTCTTTGGAAAGAAAAGGAGTTAACTGATGTTGCAACTTCTACTCATAAATAAAGGATGCCTCTCTCCTCCAACTAGACCATACAAGAGCAGTGTTTGCTCCGATAGCCCCTGTGGGGGCAGTGCGTTGCACTCAGGAGGGTTCAGTCAATAATTGGTACAACTAACTAGATGACAACCAAAGAGAGTCCAGATCTGAATCCTAGTGGGTGAATGCTTTTCACTATCACCATGTGTTTTCAATAAGCAAAATCTCCGACTAGCTTACAGATGATAGAAATTCTCTATGGAGAGATTTTACTGTGAAGATGCTATAAATATGGTTTATGAATTATTATTTCTGGTATTTGTGAGGCTGTTTCCTCAAGAACTGGGCAAATGCCTGATTTCCCAGAAGATTAGCTTGACTCTGTTTGTATTACAGTTTAAAGACTGTTTCAGAGTCTTTAAAGTGCCTCATCTCTGGGACAGAAATCTTTGCCAAGCATTGCAAATGCTGAATTTGGAATCAGATATAGGGCTTTTTTTTTGAACGCTTATTCAAACTACCACATCTGGATGGGCTTGGTGTGCACTCGTGCAGGAAACATAAACCTCACTCTAATAACACCAAAATAAAACCCATTTATGCCAGAATCCTTTTTTTAAGTTTACACATTTTTTTCCCAGTAGAAACATCAGTGACAATAAAAATGCCACAATGTGCTCGTTTCATGAGTATAGGATAAAGTTCATATATTTCAGGTATCCTATTACCCAACATTTTTACACAATGTGACTATTGTACAAGGTATCATTTATCACCATTCATTTGTACAGGACTTCCTACCCCCAGTATTTTTTGTTGTTGCTCTGTTTTATTCAATACTGGTGCTTTTAAAATGCTGGGTCTTGAATAGTACACTAGTTCCGTGTTCCAGCTTTAGAGCTTTTACCTTCAGACAGATCTTTCCTCAAGAGACAAAATGAATTTATAATTACTGAGGGATAATTTTAATTTACAACTAAAATTGCCCATAAAATACTTGTTAGCCAAAAAGTGGAGGAACTTTTCTATTGCCTGGGACTGGTATATGCAGCACTATGACAAGAAAACTAAGTGTTGTCACATGACCAGAAAATGCTGTATTTTTTAAAAAGAGCCCTACTGCTGGGCCGAATGTTTGAAGAGTCACTTTAACCACATCCTGTAATCAAACCATCTGGAACACAGAGCTGCGATTAGTCACCCTGAACATTGGGCTTTATCTGAACAAATAGTGTACGGCAATGGAGCTCGGGAGATAGGGCAGAACTAACAAAGGGAAGTGTAATGAAACACTTTATGCCCTAGTGTGCCGCCACCCCAGACATAAACCCCAGAGACACACTGCTCTGCTGCTCTGGTGTTAATGTACTACTTTATAAAAGCACAGTGAGCTTCAAGATTAAAGAACTAGAGGGCTAAAAATTGCTGGTTTGGATAGATCTTCTCTGTCAGTGGCTGGAATATCTTGGCATCACTCTATCTACATTAATTATAACCTCTCAGATGACAGTTCAGCATTCCTATTAGGGTTTGGTGTTATTTTCAAGACATTATAAATCGGGTTCATTTACAGGAGGATAGTTATGATTCTTTATTTGCCAGAGGTTAAGCTGAACACTGAGGCTTTCCTTTTGCTTCACCTAAACTCTGTCCATAAATAAGAAAATAAAGAAATCTTAATCCAAATAAATATACTAAGCCAATACCAAAAAGCAAAAAACAAGGCCAAATGCTGTTCTAATCTATTTGACTGCACTTATTTCTTTCAAAAGTATACCTGATCATTAGGAGTCATCTATGGAGATCGTTTAAAAAAAAATTCTGAAAGAATTTTCTTCCCTAAATACACTGACTGAGCCCTCAAGCACACAAACACACACACACACACACACACACACACACAGCTAAAGAAACCTTGTTTCCCTGTGGGCCTTATGGTTTAATACACAAAAGAACACAGAGCCACTTCCATCACTGTCACCCCCCACCCACCCCTCACCCGGCAGTCTTTGTTCTGAGGCCTGATGAGCTGTATTGATTTGGGAAAATCATTGAGCTTCTTGGAAAACTAGACTCTCGCTTATTCACCGCCATTTATTTCTTTCCCATGAAGACAGGTGGTCAATATCCAGATGACTGGTCAGCTAAAAGAAGGTCTTACTGCTTTCCTTTTTCTTGCTTCCCTAAGTAACATTATCCTTTCCCACTTCTAGAAAATACAACGGGCCAGTAAGAAGGCTTGTGGGTAAGAAGAGGGATCAGAAATAAGGCTTTTGTAAGGCATGGCGAGGAACACTGAAACGCTGTCCCATACATCTGCGTGGGAGTCTGACCCACATGTGTGGTAAATGCTGACAGTATTTCCACAGACCCGCTATTACTTACACAAGTTTAAGCGTTCATGAAAACTTTGATAGTCCAAGATATGACTAAAAAATATATCAAATCTGAGCAAGTCATTAGAACTGAATTGATGTTTAATGCAGAGAGAGATAACGTCACTCCTTTTAAAGAAGCAGCACATAAGTTTTAACAACTTTCCCAGTTATTAAATGTTTCAGGTTAGAAACATTTGGTGGAACACAGAGCATAATGACATGGAGTATCTTTAGGAAGTAATTTTTTAAATGATCAGTAACAAAAGAACACTTCCTTTTATGTTAACATACATTCAGAAAGCAACACTGCCCTACATGGCTTTAGACTACTATCTACCTCTCTCTATCGATCTATCTACCCACCCATCCATCCATATCACTCACACCATAATGTGTAGCCCTTCACAGCTGCTCTACTAGTTTCTGCTTAAGTGCCCAGAGTTCCCACTGGGAGACAGGCAGGAGGACAGACTTACAAGGTCACTAGCTCTCCAGTGACAGAGTATGTGTGTGGACAGGGTAGGAGGAAGCCCCCTGAGCTTGCTTCAGCAAGGGCAGCAAGGCACTAGACATTTAGCCTGCCGGCATCGAAAGCCAACCCAAGCCCCCAAGGGGGAGGTTTTTAGGCAGTGGTCCATCAAGGCTCAGCCAACACACAGCAGGATGTAGTGATAAGCCAGTAAAAGCCAAAAGATAAAGGAAGGGGAAGAGACAGAGAGGGAGACAAAGAAGGATAGGGGAAGACAGGATAGAAAAAATACCAGGTTTTGTGAGACAGGCATTTGGAGCAATTTGAATGCCTAAACTGTATACACAGAAGGCATAAAACGTATATACAAAGTCTATGTATGTGTGTATACATTTGTATAAAGGAGCTTCAATTCTTGTCTTTGATTAAACTTTCCAGTAAATAACCACCTTCCCTTGAGGCTCGGTGGCAGGAGATAAGGAATAGCGCCACTCTGATCTCTGGCCCAGTTCTAAACTTGAGTTTTCACCTGCTCTTTGATTAGGTACCCATTGATTTATCTGACATCTGATAAGTCTAAATAAGTTTCTAGTACCAGCAGGTGTCCCATCCCCCCCCCTTTTTTTCCCTTTTTTTATTGTATAGTATAACATACATACAAAGCAAAGAAATAAAAAAAGCAATAGTTTTAAAGCACTCTTCAACAAGTGGTTACAGGACAGATCCCAGAGTTTGTCAAGGGCTACCATACGATCCTCTCAGATTTTTCCTTCTAGCTGCTCCAGAATATAGGAGGCTAGAGGGCTTAAATACTTTTTTATCATCACAATCGACTTTTTTTCCTTCTTTTTTTTGTAAAAAATAACATACATACAAAAAAGCAATAAAAAAGCACAGCACCACAATTAGTTGTAGAACATATTTCTGAGTTTTGACATGGGTTACAATTCTACAATTATAGGTTTTATTTCTAGGTGCTCTAAGATACTGGAGACTAAAAGATATAAATTTAATGATTCAGCAATCATATTCATTTGTTAAATCCTATCTTCACTGTATAACTCCACCATCACCTTTGATCTTTCCATCCCTCTTTTTAGGGTTATTTGGTCTACGGCAATTCTAAATTTCTCATATTGGAAGGGTCTGTCACTAATATGGGGAAGGGAGATGGAACTATCTGATGTTCTGGAGAGGCTGGGCTAGGTTTCAGGACTTATCTGGACCAGGGACCCATCTGGAGGTTGTAGATTTCTGGAAAATTACTCTAGTGCCTTGAACCCTTGTGGAATCTTATATATTGCTTTAGGTGTTCATTAGGATTGGCTGGAATGGCCCTGGTTGGGGGTTGGCAGGTTATGATAGGTAGCAAGGTCTACCTGAAGCTTGCGTAAGAAAACCTCCAGAGTAGCCTCTTGACTCTAGTTGAACTCTCTCTGCCACTGATACTCTATTAATTACACTTCTTTTCCCCTTTTGGTCAGGATGGAATTGTTGATCCTCCATTCCTCTTTTATAAAGTACAATTTCCTCGTTCACAGTAGCAGGATGGTTTCTCATTCCCCTCCTCCCTTTCTTCATGGGAAGTTGGGGATTCAATGCCAACTGCAACAGAATTGACTTCCCTCCCCCAAGTCAGCCTTAAGCACTTTTAGAATTAGCTATTAGAAGATCATTTATTTCTTCCTTTAAATAAAAACACTAAAAATTTGGGAAAGATCCTCCATACACATTTATTGAACTGGGCCTACTATGGGCCATAATACTGACAAGGTGCTCCTCTTATTCCCTCCTAATACACTGTGCCTTTCTTAGAGGGTAACTGTGGAGGACAGCTGTATACAGGGCACCCCAGCCACACACACAAGCCAGGGGACACCAGAGGTAGGGGGAAGTAGCCTTCACTCACTCCCACTTTCAGACACATATCACTTTAGATAAGTGACTGAAAGAATGCAGGCCTTTCAAATCATCTGTCCCAGTCGTTTCCTGCAGTTAATATAAATTACAGGATCTTTTCAGCTAACGACTTCTGTATCCACAATTGTTATTTCTCCAACTTGAAAATTAGGTTAAGAGAACCACAAAAACAGACAAAAACTATCCTTAAGGCAAAAAACAACACATGGCACTCCACCTCCGCCCCTCACTCCGAAGAGGGCGTAGTCTAAAGCTAAAAGGGGGCAGCAGGGTGCAAACTGCTATGGTGTGGAAAAGCAGGGGTCTGTTTCTTGCCAAATTCTTCTCACATGGCAGGAACAGGAGGAGGAACAGAACAGGAAAGAAGCAAAGTAAATACTGAGATGGATGAAACTAAACAATGCAAAGGAAGCGAAAGAATGAAAAACCTCATATACCTTTGGGGGTGGGGGGCAGCGAGGAAAACGGAATGTGGAGGTATCCAAAGTTCCCAAACCTCACACTCCCACTGCCTCTTGTAGATCAGCCACCAGCCTAGGTCATGGGTGATTAGCAGAGTTTCACGATTAAACACTATTGAATTGCTTGTCAAAATATGTGTAATATAACTAGAGATTATAGGGCTGTGTTTTAAAGTAATTTCATACCAGCCCCAGTCCTTGAGATATAAGGAGACAGTGGGAACCAATTGACAATTATGCTCCACATCAAAACGCTGCTGCTGCTCCACGTATCTCACCAGGATTGAAGAGCCAGGCTTCATATAAATTATGATGCTTTATTTAAAGTCAGAGCACTTATTTGCTTTTTGTGCCAGCTCTGGGTCCTTTTCATCTCGAGCTGTACTGGGCCCAGGAGAGCATACATTCCTACAGCTCTGCTGGCCACCAGCTGTGTCCTCTGTAAATCATAAAACCTCTGAACAAGCCATTCTTTACAAAGGCCAATAGCATTTACTGAAGATGATCACTCTGCTATTATTCCACTCTCTGAAATTTAAAACAGCAATTTGCAACAGCAGCTGAAAACAGGGACTGCCTCTGTGTGTGTGTGTGTGTGTGTGTGTGTGTGTGTGTGTGTAAAAGGGAGGGCTGTGCATGTATATGGTACCCAAAGGGGTACACTTGTGTGCCATGACAAAGCAGCATCCTGGCAAATCTGGCAGGGAGACAGAGGTGTGGGTGTCTGTCGCTCTTCAGTGCCCTCACAAAGAAAGGCGTCAGGGTGAAATGTGCTTGCCTGGAGGTAGCCATGCCCGCAGGCAGCGTGGGAGGTGGTTTACACACACTGGTAAACACCACATAATTGTGGCTCAGGTTCAGAAAGTAAGAAGGAAAACTGGAGGAATGAAATCTAATCGAGTCTAGTCTGCAGTCAGTTTACTTTGAGGATGAGGGAGGCAGAAAGACTCTTTTTAAGAGTGCCCCATAGTAATGAGGCATCCTAAGTGTCTGAAAACGGCTGTGGAGACAGACCGACTTAGTTTGAAGCTCACTTTGTAGCACTGCTCCTCTTGGGCTGACCAAACCTCTCTGTGCCTCAGTTTCCTCATCTATAAAACAGGGGTAATGGAAACATTGAGTAAAATGTGACTTATGTAAGGCATTTAACAATTAGACTGGCATAAAATAGCTGCACAGCAAGTGTCCTTTGTCTTTTTCATCTTTAAACTCTCCTTTAACCGGTCAGAAGCTGAAGAATGGAGGGAGATGCTGAAATCGCAGTAATTCCACATTCAGAAATGCTGCCAGCAGCCAGCCCTCCTGCATTCCTTCCAAGTGAAGCAGCCTCAGATCTGAGCAATTGCCCTAATTATCCTATATTCCTGGTGACCAGGGCTTAATGTTGACACGTGTATGTTTATCATTTAGAACCTTTTGGAATTTTAAGGGCTGCAAATTCTATCCTTAAGAAAGTTTTATTTTTTTCTACACCTGCCACCAATTTCAACCAATATAAAGTTACTTTTCCTAACACATTCATTGCTTGAAGCAAACACTTTCTCATCTGACCACTAGTAAATGATAAAGCCACGTCTTCTGACCACTGATAGTAAAGCCAATGGTGAGCAGGAGGCTCTAAATCACTGAAGCCTTCTCACTGGACTATTTAAGCATAAAGAGGCTTCATTTCAAGTTTTCAGGAACAAGCTAAGTGAATGCCTCACATTTTGTTTAAACTAGAAAAGATTAAATTAAAGCTCTTCAACACCGTGACTACAGAAATGGTGAAGGGCTGGGGGGGCAGGGCGCGGGGAGGGGGTGGGTAGGGTAGAAAGGAAGGGGAAGCAGAGAGAGCAGTTTGAATGCAAACTCATCTTTACAATCCCCACCTGAACAGTCGAGTTTTTCTTGACAATGGTCACAGGCTGGCTTTCCCACCCTCCCCCATTCCACATTCCACAGTTCTTATCTTGCAGGGAAGAAAAAAGCCCAACAGAGTTACAAGTATTTCAATAACGCGCTTAGAGACCAGCTCTTTTCTGTAAACAAGCCTAATGAAGTGTGACTAATAGTGCTCTCACCTAGAGCAGGGCCAAGGTAAAAAGGCCTTTGTTAGCACTTACTGGGGCAAAGTCGTCATTTTGCTGGAGCAGAACAAAACTTGGCTGGTTATTGATTGACCAGCCTCGCTTGGTGTCATTGCCTGGCTGTCTGTTTCTATGTGCTGTGTGTATAAATATAGACACAGAGATGATACCCACGAATGCACACACACATACCCCCAAGCTAAATTTTGGTTATGTCTCTCAGCAAACAGGATGAAGCACCCAAGCGTCTAACTGAAATCTAATTCCTCTGATATTTCTGTCTCCTCTAGTGCTTGATATTACCTAAATAACATTTCCCTAAATGTCAGTACCATGGACCTCAATTTCAGAGCCTGTAAACCGACACTCCCCATGGACACTTAATAGCTTCTGAAGCCACTATGATTCAACCTGACCCGGTGATGACATTCCAGAGGTGATTTACTCTTCTTTGTTTAATAAATTCAAAATTGCTGTCGTTTCCTTTGCTCAAAGCAGGATCGCACCAATTGATTCTGAATTTGGTTCCAAATGACAACTGCTAAGTGAGCATTTGGTGATGACGAAGCACATGTCTTAGTGTTATTAATATACATAGCCATGGTGCTGGCCCAGATTAATTTTTTTTTGGACAGACAGCGAATTCAAGTCCAAACCTCCTGTCCTGGGAATCTAAGCACCAATTTCCATATTAATTATCGACTGCACTCTGGTCTCCTCTGAAACATTAGCCCCCAAGCTGGTAAGTTCTGACCCCAGGAGGCACAGCAACAGTCTCAAACAAGGACTAAGGCGCGAGAGCCCCTCAATCAAGCCCTCCGACAGCTTTTACGGCTCTGCGCATTAGGCCCAAATCAAACTCCAAGACCCCTATTGTTGGCATTCTTCTCTTCTCCTACACCCTGATGAAGTTAGGGTTAAGTCCAAGGCTCCAGCGAGAGAGAAGGGCTATTGTTAGTAACTCCGTCTTTATTGAC
Source organism: Tamandua tetradactyla (assembly GCF_023851605.1). Lineage (NCBI taxonomy): Eukaryota > Metazoa > Chordata > Mammalia > Pilosa > Myrmecophagidae > Tamandua > Tamandua tetradactyla. Next base: position 3,139,106 of record NC_135347.1, on the reverse strand, counting down.
TCTGACCTGCAGGGCAGCCGCCTTCAAGTCTTTTCCAGAAAGCAATGCACGGTTAATTGCAGCCCATCATCTGGGTGTGCTTTACACACCCCTTTGTCCCTGAAAGAAGACCTGACTTGACATTTCAACATTTTCCCGGGTTACCTTGGAATTCTCTCAACAGTGTGAAAAACAAAAAACAAAACAACCATTCTGGACAAAAACCTGATCTGTACCCACCACAGTCCCTGAATCACGAAATCTAACACCAATCCAAACATGGAATGTTGGGCTGAACGACACTTGGGAGTTGGCAGATATTTAGAGCATTAAATAAATATTTTATTTTCGTGGCAATTATCTGTGGAGACCAGTACATGTAGCAGAAAATAAGTTTGATGGAGGCATGAGATCGAATCTATTATATTCTTTCTGATGTCCTTTGCTTAAAATAACTAAAAAATCTTTTTCAGATGAAACTCTGAGTGGTTTCTGAGAAAGGGAAGAGACTTGTAGCTGTATTTGTGAACAGACAGCAACAGACGAGATGGCCTCAGGCTGAAGAGAGAACAAAATTCTACTCAGGCTTCCTTTGAAGAAATCAGCACTCTAAAAGGAGTTGCAGAATTATTGGTCCAGAGGCTTTCCAGTTTTCTCTGAAAACAGGTGCACCATTATCTTTCTTACCCAAAGTGGCTGCTTTTAAGAGAGGGAGAGGGGAAAGACAAGTAGCCTGGCAGAGAGTCAGCCAGAGAGCCTGGGCCTTGTCTGTGCCATCAAGTGAGCACCAGAAAAAGCTGGTCGCAAGGTGCTGAATGACTAGCTAGACGCTGAATGCTCTGAAGGAGAGATACGATGTCGACATTTGGGGAAACAATTTTCTTGGATCCAAAAAAGTACAAAGACCAAATGGCACGGTTTTTAACTTAGCTTTTGATTTAGACATTTTCTGCCACACAATCCATCAACATTTAGCTAAGGAATTATCCGATTTTAATATATCCCAATATATGAATTAGTGCACACTCTTCCAAATATGTGAGTAGAAAGCCATTTTTTTCTATTTAAATCTGCTCCCTGTATGTATTTGAACATGTACCAACACTAAAATATGTGAATGCAGTACTAGATTTCACTAGCTTTCTGAAAAGGCCCTGATTAAGAGAACAGTGTTTGCAGTGCTGGTAGTCTCATGGTGCATTTTCTGGTGCCATTCAGTCCAGCATAACTTTAATATTAGAGGCAATTACAGCAAGAAAAACTAAAATTTGCAATTAACCTTTTCCTTAAATTGACGTCTTAAATCTTCTTTAAGTCCTCAATTTTTAACAACTGAGTATGCATGGTTATGCACGTTAATCTCATAATGTGCACCAGGGCCAAAACATTTTGTAAGGTAGTCAAAACAAAGATGAATGTATAACCAGTTCTTATGTAAAAGGATTTCCCTGAGTAGTCCCATTTCTGATATCTTACGTTAGGAAAAGATTCAGAGAAAAGCAAAATCAAAATACTCAAGAAGACGCTGTATAAAGATAGGTTACAAATTAGAACTCTCGAATCAGTAAAGATGGAAACAGCAAGGGGACAAAAAACTTGAAACCTACGGATAAGATGAACTCAAGAGGTGCTCACTGAATCTTGGTGACTGAATTTGGGGCCTATGAAGCTTCAGAGAAGACCGTTCAAAAACTAATAAAAGAAGCCCTGTTCTACACAACATGTAGTTAACATCTGCATTACGGTCTCCAGGGGGTAAAGATGGAAAAGAAATATAAGGAACACTGACTGAGTTGAGTGCTTTACTCGGTGCTGGTCACAAGAAGAACTGTCTTTACACAAATTATCTCATTTATTCCTCAGAGCTTCTGTGGCACGTTCTTTTTTTTTTTTTTTAATTTATTTTTTGGCAAGTTCTTTTATTATCACTATTTTACTGATGAGGAAATTAACTCTAAGAAAGCTTAATCGACTTGGCCCAGGAGTTAAAAAGTCCAGGAGCTGAACATAGTCTGATCTCTAATATCATGATCCTAAAAACATTCTCTAAGTGTACATAAGTTTCTCAATAACGCAGTTTCGTAAAGGCATATAAACTCACGGGTGGGGAGCTTTGAGGGGAGGTCCGGCTATGACCGGTTATGGGCACTGGGGGCACCTGATTTCTCCCCCGCTCCATGTTCCATGATGTCACCTTGATTGTGGCCACAGTGGGGTGTATACACCCACTGAGAACAAACGCCACAAGTCAGGGCTCTTCTCTATGGCCAAAAGGCCTGCTGTTAAACAGTCGCCAGCACACCAATGGTCATACGTACCCTTGTTCAAGAAACGAGTGGTCTGGGAGAAGCACGGAACCTGGAGACCCTCCATTCTCATGTGGAACTGCTCAGAAATATCCACAGCATAAAACTGAGGGGGTTCTGGAACTCACTGCACACTATTAATTTCTGCGGTTCTAACTTCTTATCATTTCAATTATTGTTTCACAATCCCAGGCCATTCCTGGCTGATGCCTCACACCTAACGGGTAATCAAGTCATGCCTCTTTTGGTCTCCTAGTAAATTTCGACTCTATTCACTCCTCTTCGGGTACCACCACTGTCCAAATGCAAGCTTAGTTCATCTTCCCCTGTTCCCACTTACCCTCCTCTCCTCACACTTCACAATGCCTTTGGAAGTCCCTGACAGAACAGGCACTTCATACTTACATGCTTTTGCTCCTAACTTTCACCAAGAAAACTCTGCCCATCCTTGCCTGGCTTGATCTTCTGGGCCTGAGTTCAGGTGTCCTGAATGCCAAGAAGCCTTCCTGAAAGCCCTGACACTGCTGGCTGGATACTCTACCGTAAGTAACCGATTCAGGATGTCTGATTTTCATCCCTCAGCTTCCCTTGGTAGACTAAACAGCTTTCTTAGTGTCTTTCAAAGTGCCTGGCAAAGAGTAGGTGCTCAATCTTTCATGAAGGCAAATGAAATGGCAATACTAATAAAAGTATAAAATATCTCATGTACTATAACTGTGCACCCAGATCAGAACACTAAAAATGAAGACTGCCAAGCTGAAAATTATTTGTCACCTGATTCAGGGATCTGCTAAGTAAAAGAGCCCATCCCAGTTCATTCTTCCCATTTTTTAAATAATTTGACTGATAATGGCTTAATGTATCTTCTTATCTTTTTTATTACAAATTTTTGTGAAATAAGTAACTTTACAAGTTAAACAGAAATCAGGAAACCTTCCTCTGGGGTTTGGAAAGCCATCTACTTTTATTGAACTATTACAAAAGCGACTGGCCAAGTACATTTGTGCCTCACCCGACGCAGAAGCTCTGAACACAGAGCATAACCCACCCAGCCACAGCAGATGCTGACTGCTGGCCTCTCCTACTACTCCTTGCAATTTAATGAACAGTCATACCCAACAAATAGCCTCCCAATAGCCTGCCAGTGGTTCTTTTTCCAGACGCTGGGCCCTGAAGAGAGATTTGTCATTGCTTAAATAAATTTTACAGATGTAACAGATAAAGGCAATAAAGAAAACAGAGCTTTTATAAAACAAAATTGACAGAGCAGAAAGTTATCTCTCCATAATGGGCACGTACTTTTGTGGGTGGAGGCTGCTTGTGTATACCAAAGGGAAACAGACAATGAAAGGTAAGAAGCATGAAATGACAGCCTTCTTTGCCTTTCAGGGAACGTAAATTTTATTTGCTGAATGTAAATCTTCAAGCCATGGTTTTCAATCTGCATGTGTGATCACCAGAAATTGATATCAAGGAGATATAAAATTATTTAAATTATTGCTCAGCAATGCAAATCCCAGGTTACATATTCAGGATTATTAATAGTGAAAAACTCAGGTGATGTTTTCCTGTTTGCAGTTCCTGTTGGCACTTATTATTTCATCAGACTTTCTGCTGATGTGGGCACATGCATCACATGTCCTCAACAAGTGGCCCGTGACTTCTAATAGGGACTTTTTGAGCTATTAGGAATCATTTGCCTGGTTCCTAATATAAGGAAAGGAAATCACTTCAATATTCTTGCCTTCATAAAAGAGTAAAGGCATTACTTTTTCCCCAGGAGATTGGCAACTCATTTTTACTAGTCTCTTTACAACTCAAATGATCGAAATACAAATTGCACTGGCAGTGTGTGTGTGTGTGTGTGTTAATCTGTTTAACAACACATGGTGGCCTTCAACATTTAATTCTATTTAATTAAATAAGCCTAATTTTATATGCTAAGGAGTATTTTTCAACAGAAACTTGGCAAATATGTAAAAATCATAGAATGCAGGCAAATAGTCTACAAAGCAGAGAAAGAAATATTAGAAAAACTTTATAAAAATTGCTATTCTACAAAAATGGCTATAATAGCAACAATGTAAAATGGCAGTTATGGACACATGAGCAAGCGCAGCTGCCATGGGCACATCCACAGTGTCCTCTGCAGCAGGAGGTTAGAGATATGTAAATTTTTATTTACTTAATATAAATCAGCATTTCAATTCAAAGTAAAAATGAACTGCCTGATCTCTGAGCGCATGAGGTATTTAGGACCAACCCTTCCATATCACTTCTACTTAAAGAGTATTCACAAATCTAGTCGTTACTTAATAGAAATAAAAGAAATTTATTGTTACAGGTTGGGGGTGGGCAATAAATATTTTTTACAATGCATTTACACCAAAAAAGCACTGTTCCCAGCCAGGCATTATCCTGTCATTTACATTCACTCTGATCCCAGAGGAAAGCTGCTTTTGATAAGTGGTGAAGCCGGCTCCTGGGAATGGGGTGCTCCTTCACCACAGATGCTGCAATGCATTCATTCCCTCAACTATCTCCTAACAGGAAGCCACAGCTTCCCCCCTGCCCTCGTGATCACCCCTAGTGGAAGGTCCTGCAGTTCGACACCAGAGAGTCTGATGCAGCTGATGGTCAGAAGGGACTCACAAGCCAACATCAGAACCATGATTGATAATGTAAAAAAAAAAGATTTGCAAGTATGAGTGTCTTCACATCTTCTAGGTTGGGATCCCAAATTTTAGAGAATGTGCTGACAGGTTAAAGCAGACCCTCTCTCTGCCTAGAACAAGTACCATGACACTGAGAATTGTACTTTCATTTATTTGTTTGTTAATTTAACAGGTGTGCATAGTGCTGACCACATGCCAAGGCACTGTTAAATGTTTCACGAATACTAACATAAATATTCCTTATAATGACCCAGTGAAGTGGATACTATACTATTTCTATTTTACAGATGAGGAACTGAGGCACAAAAAAGGCAGTAAGCTCCTGCCCAAGACAACACAAGGAGGGAATTGGAGCTGGCTCCAGTTTGTGACAATTACCAAGTAGTCCCATGAAAAATACACTATGGGAAAATACAGAAAAGTGAAAATACACCCCTGACTGTCAATTCAAGAAATGTGATCCTGCCTCTAGTTCATTAGGTGCTAAATAGACACAACAAGGTACATGATTCACTCATAAGCTGCACCATGTTATGTCTAGAACTCCCCAAAATAAGCAAACCAAGAAAAAATCATGGGATTTTCAAGCAGAGAAAAATCAGGAAGATCATTGAGACCAAACCCGGTCTCTTTGTTGAGAAGGAAACTGAGGCCTGGAGAGGTTAAATGGCCGGTCTCCGACTACGTAGAACACAGCTGAAGCCACAACTGGGTCAGGACTCTCTTCTCTTCCAGTGAACCTTTCCTTCCGCATAGGACCTTGTAGGGTGAGCTGTGCTAGGACACCCATCTGCCGCCTGCAGGTGCTTCTCCAGTGAGCGTGAGGGTCCCTTAAACCCATCACAATGGGTGGCCTGGCCAACAACCAGGAGCCAACTGGGAATTCTGCTCCAGTGAGACTAACACACATCCTAACTAGGGATCAGGAGAAGGCTTCCTTGTGAGCTGACTGAGGAAGGAGCCAGCACACTGAGCGATAACCAAAGTTCTGAGGAAGTCACTCTGGAGCCAGCAACTCCTCTTTTCATTTTATCAATCCTAAACTTCTTGGCCTACCCAAGGGCCTGCGCGGCAAACTAAACATGAAGACTCAAATTTACGGCACATAAAGTGACTGAAAAGAATGAATCAGATGACTACCTATTGGAAAGGCCACCCTGCTAAAGCACAATCCATTTAGTGCCATATTTAGTGGACTAGAGAAGGAAAAAAACATAGTGAATGAAGCAGCACGGAGGGACAAGACTGTGTCTGGGGAAAATGAGCACAGATGTCCTGGGATGGTGCCTGGACAGGAGGAGAGTGGGCAAATGGTAGAGAACAGAGAAGACCAAGGACCTTGGTGAGCGGCTCGCCCCCCCCACCCCCCACCATCTGTCTGTTGGAATGGCGTGCATCTCTCTGCTGTTACAAAACAGAGTCTGCCTAAATGTGCACTGTGAGCCTCTTCGTATACTTGCTTTACTTCATCACAAGGTTCAAAAAGTGGCTTACAATAGAGGAAGAGTAGGGCTGCACGCTGAGGCATTTACCACGTGTGCTTTCCAAAACGGATGAGACAGTGTGGGCAGGATGTAACTGAGAGGGGGCGCAACTGAGAGGGTACACTGCCAAGAGGCCTGGCAGGGGCAGCCTTACTGAAAGGGATGCCATAGGCTGCAAGGCTCTGGTTTTTTTCTTAACACTAAGAATCAGGGTTCCATTTGTGAAGGAAATACAAAGTGGGGTTCCTGACCTTGATCCCGGGTAAGGCTATAGAGATTGTGTTTCAAACCCAGGCCGTAAGAGACATCGTATTTTCCCAAACTCACCTGATAATAAAAGTTCCCTTTGATTGCTTATTAAATATACTGATCCCTAGGCCCTACCCCAGGCATATTCTCAGGGGAACCATGGAATCCGTTTGTAACAAGCCACTAAGGATATTCTTATCAGAGCCACTAGGCTTTGTTAAGCCACTTTAAAGACATGATATGAAATAATATATGCATAAACCATGTTGAGTTCTTCCAGGAAAGTAATGGAGACTAATGATTTTGACTGATTACTCTCCAACATTCTGGGACAGGGGTTTGTGGTGGAGATAGGAGGGGTATGCTATTCTTTTGGAAAAGGTCACCAAGGAGCCTGGAATGCAGCTGAGAACTTTTTATCTGCCTTAGCCCTTTGACAGGAGTATTAATATAAGAGCTTTACTTGATTTAAAGAAAGAATTATTTTACCATCTACTCTAATCTTTTCTGGCAAGAGGCAGAATTCTGCTGTGGCTACTCACAAAAATGATGGAGCCTAGCAATCGTTTTTTTCATAGTGGGGAATTGGGCTTCACAAAATATTAATATAATCTCACTTATTAAGATAAAATGATGTGCTAAAGCACAGGAAATTCTCACTCTGGAATGCTATCTATTTTCTTTTACTTTTTTTTTTTTTAATGGAAGAGATCTATATTTACATGTCTACTTTCACATCATAGCCTAAAATATTATCATCTTGATATGCTACATAATTGTGTTTTCTTTTACCAAAAGTGAAATAATTGAAATAATTGGACAGCTAGCGGGTGTGAAATAAAATAAACCACAGATGATAGACAAGACTAATGGCAAAGCGAGGTTAGCTTGTACAGAGTTACAGGCATGATTCATCTGCAGGGGCCTCTGTGCACGTGAGGTGGGTGCACCTGAGTGTAACTTCCCCTTTGACTTGATCACCCTACATTACACTTAACCGTCACCTTTTTCATTAAATCCATTGAAGTCCTTTTCATTTAAACTGATAGAAGAGAAAGAAAAGAAAGAAAGAGGGGAGGGAGGGAAGCTTGCCTTTTCTACACTGTTCCACCACAAAAACCTCTTGTGAGGTCTTCAAAAATAACAATTCGGCAAAAAGTAACAGCACAGCAACCACTGGGTCAGCCCTTAAGTCCTTTTCAAAAAGCTGCTTTCGGTGAATCAATTTTCAATGTTGTTTCAGTTATTCTTAGACAGAAAACTTTCTAACCCCTCCCTTTCTCCTTTGGAAATTTGGTAACCATAGATTCTGTATCCTGCTGAGACTTGATATGTGGAGCTGCATTCTACCTGCTATTAAGCTGCTGATAGCAGTGTTTCTCTTGCAATTTATGAGCAATGTCAGTTGAAGGCACAGAGTATTGTACACACTATATTTTCCCAGCTGGAGATCTCCGTGAATGGAAAGCAAAAACATGAATACACATGCACTGTGGGCTTGAGGGAATAAAAAGGCAGAAAGAGTCAGCAGGCTAAAATCACGTGGGTGGTCTTGATTGTAATCCAAGCAGATAATAAAATATTCAGAGGAAGCTCAACTAAATGATCAGGAAACAAGAGATACACAACATAAAGAGAAACCCAGAAAGGTCTTTGCCTGCCCGATTCCTGGATGAGTAATATGCCAAGACTTACCTTGCCACCTGGGGTTTGAAATAACTTGCCATTTCCAAAAGGTCATTTGAAACCACAAAAACAAATCCTATTCAAAATTAAGTCTAATAGACAGCACATAGCAAGTACAACTGATTCCATTCCCAACCTTCTCTTCTAAATGTCTCACCCGCACAATACTACAAAAGTCAAATTTATCTCCCTTCTCTTTACCAAAACAATTTTAATAAAGAGACACAAATTGGGTTTCATTTATGTGGCTAAGAAATAAACGCACTGTACCATCCTTAGGTTCCTTTATCATTGAACACACGGAAGAGGTAACAGTCCTCATAAATAATGAACCAAGAAATTATCCAGCAAAATTATTAAAAAGCAGAAAGACTCTTACCCTAAAAACTCTGCTGAGGAATACAACATAAAATATTAATCGATGCCTAGTTAAGTAAAATTGATTTAACTCTTCCTCGGCTAAATAAAACAGGGTTCTCAATCTTGCTGTACATTAGAATAATAGCCTGATCCCTTATTGTGATTCAGTTGATCTGCGTCCCAGGCCTAGCACTTAAAAAAGAAAGAAAAAAAAGGGATTCTAATGTATAACCATAAATTGAAAACCCCTAGAAAGAATGAATCTCTAAAGGGCCAATCTAACTATGTCCTCAATTACAACGAAAAGATAATCTGACTGGGATAACTGTCTCTGGGATACTAAAGGGAAAATGCATGTAAAATGGGTAATTGCAAAAAGCAAATGGATCATTAGCTTACTTTCACTGGCTCATAGTTTAAAATGTTCCCCAAATAACAATCAAACAGATCCTCACTCTAGATGTGTTGACCCTCAACTATCTTCTTAATCAGAACTTTGTTGATTTAGACACTTACCTCATAGCATCAACAATAAAAAATAAAAATACTGAACCTGTGAAAGTTGTGATAATAGACGATGGTGATAGCTGTACAGTAAGGCATGGGCAACGTTATTATCAGCCCTGAATAATATCTGAATGTGGTTAAAAGAGGAAATTTTAGATTGCATATATGTTACTAAAATTAAAAAATAAATAATAATACTGAGCCTGTAAAATTTACCAAGCCCAGCGCTAAACCAGGGGATAAGTAATTACCACTTAGATAGCAACGTGAAGTTCTTTGAAGTAACAGCCTTTTGATGTTAGCATCTCAAATACTAAAAAGGCAAAAATCTCAGATCTTGACATTGTTCAGAGGAGGCCCAGAGAAAACAAATATGTCACCAAAAAATTCTTTCATCAAAAAGAAGTTTAAAACAAAACAAAACAAAAAGAAGTTCACCCAAGTGTTTATCACAGGTTTGGGGTCAGCACATGCTGACAACAGTAAGGTCCTACACTAAATTAAGATGACTCTCTTATTTTAAAAAAAGAGAAGAAAGAGAAATGTAATAGATTGGCTAGACACAAACTGCAGGAAAAATTATATATAACCAGAAACTGGGCACATGCACATAATCAATAAATTTCTGAAACTTCCAATATCCAATGAAGGGGACCAAACTGTAATCTAACAATTCTGGCACCCTGCCCAACCCCCACCTTCAGGGTGAGCCTCGATTGCACATCTTTCAAATGGATTCTGTACAAAGCTGGGAATGCCTGTTCTTAAAACTCAGTTTCTCAATTCACATTGAAGGTAACTTTCTCCTACAAATGACTGGAAATGCCACGCAGTATGGCGTGTGCGTGTGCGTGTGTGTGTGTGTGTGTGTATACACACATATACCCACTCTCAATTATTGTGCAAGTAATTAACCAGTTCGTAGATTATACAACTTAGGTACTGTAAAATATTTAAATTTATCCTCCTACTACTACAGATAGTCTAATAATTTTAATTTCTCTTTTGATGACTGACACAATGTTGGGCCCCTGGCTTTTCATCTTTTCCCCCCCTTAAAAAAATTATATCTTAGTAGCTCCACAAGACAAAAAGAATCATGAAAATGCAATAGGGTGAAACACAAACCAGAAAACTTTTTCATAGCTCCAAATTTTAAAAATAATTCCACAGAAGGGGGTGCGGAAGTGGGGGGAATAAGGACTAGAGTTCAACGAGATTTTTTCATCAGCTTTGGCTTTTAATTATCCTTGATAACCCTACTCATTATAATATACAATTGAGGATTTGCTATTTTCCCATGATCAAATGTGTATCTTTGAATAGGTTGTTTATTTCAAGAATTTATGCAGCACGTAGTTTACGATCATTTAACTACAGAAAGAAAGCAATTATAATTGTTCACTGAAATGGCATAATTGCCTTTTGCTGCTTATAGCCTAAATCTGAAAGTCTTTTTTATTTGTTTGTTTTAATCATTCAAAAGGCAGTTAGTGCCTGCAAAGCAGATTTCTCTGCTCAGAGACAAACCAGGTAAATTACGAGAAAATTAAAAATTCACCCATCAACCATAATATAAGCATTGGAATATTTACTGAGTTAGAGCCATGTTCCCTGAACTTGTCTTACACAAAAATCACCTGAGGAGCTTGGGATTCCTACAATTCCTTTGGAACGTGTGGAGTGGTGTCCAGAAATACGCATTTTAGCAGGCATTCCAGTTAAACTGTGTCACCAGGCACATCCGGAAAGCCCTGAAGCACTGTATCTGGCGCTGTGTTCAAGGAGCCTACATAATGGAGTGCAGTAGTTAGAAAACTCTGTTACACATTAGAATCACTCCACTCTAATTTAAACCAGAATCTCTGGGAGTACATTTTACCTTTCCCCAGGTAATTCCGAAGGGCAGCCACATCCCAGAGGCTGTGTTCTCTTCTAGTTTTACTGGTTCTCAAACCAGCCTGTAGGAAGTTCGGAAAAATGGAACAAAAACTCGATGCCCAAACTGAATCAGAACGTTTGGATGTGGAGGTCCAAGCAACTGTTATTTTGTTTGTTTGGTTGGTTGTTTTTTAAAGCGCCTAAGGTAATCTTAGAGTACAGCCCAGTTGCTGAACTCGGCTAGTAGATTCTAAGGTTAAAAAAAAAAGTCTTTAAACATCATAATAAGCTTTTATGGAAACACCCTTTCTCTGCAGAGGACATGACTTTGTCAAATACAATAACAAATTTAAATATAAAGTCTCTACTCTGAAGAAGGCTGCAACTGAGCTTGTTAGATAAATAATTCATCCAGAAAAAATAACAAGAATGTTACAAAGTATTAGCAAGGGTATATTTTATAGAACTTGGAATACCTAATTTAAGTGTTGAGAAGAAAAAAGTAACATGTTTTTAGTAAATTTCTACTTCATTTCAGTCAATTGCACAAATGGTTTGTTCAGAAACATGCAGACTATCTCCATCTCAGCCAGCAAGCAAACTCACTGCCCTCCCCGTCTCTACCTGGGACATGACTCCCAGTGGTGTAAATCTCCCTGGCAATGTGGGACAGAAATCCTAGAATGAGCTCAGACTCAGCATCAAGGGATTGAGAAAACCTTCTCAACCAACAGTGGGAAGAGAAATGAGACAAAATTAAGTGTCAGTGGCTGAGAGATTTCAGAGGCAAGAGGTTTTCTTGGAGGTTATACTTATACATTTAATAGATATCCCCTTTTTAGTTTAAGTTGCATTAGAGAGGCTAGAGGCAAGTGCCTGAAACTGTAGAGGTGTGTTCCAGAAGTCATGTTTCTTAAAGATGAATGTATAATAATATAGCTTTTGCAATGTGACTATGTGATTGTGAAAACCTCGTATCTGACGCTCCTTTTATCTACAATATTGACAGACGAGTAAAACATATGGATTAAAAATAAATAAATAATAAGGGGAAGAAATGTTAAAATAAATTGAGTAGACTGAAATACTAATGAACAATGAAAGGTACTGGTAAGGGGTACAGAAAGAAAAATAGAGGAAACAAAAGTTAAAATCTATTGAGTAGATGGAAATACTAGTGGTCAATGAGAGGGAGGAGTAAGGGATATTGTATGTGTATTTTCTTTCATATTTTTATTTCTTTTTCAGGAGTGATGCAAATGTTTTAAAAAATGATCATGGTGATGAATATACTACTATGTGATGATATTGTGAGCCCTGGTGGTACACCATACATGGAATGTTTGTATGCTAAGAATGTTTATGTTTGTATTTTGTTTTGGTTTGATAATACAAGATAAGTTAAATTAAAAAAAAATGTGCAGACTCTTGTTGAAATTTACTGCAGTTGAACTGGACTCACAGGTTTGATAGAAGTAAAGTCTTGAGCCTTCCAACCTGATCTGTGCTTCATCTTTGAGGACTGCTGTTTTTAAACAACAAAATTCTAAAACACTTTTGATCCAAGCACCCTTCAACAACATTTAGGACTCGTGTAGTCAGTGGCAGTTTATGTCACATCAACAACAGAGAAAATAATAACACATCTTCTCCATTTTTAAAAAAAAGCGCTTTTATATACATTCGCATTTTCCATTTACCACATCCATTTTCCCCATTATAGAGATGAGGCAGATAAGGTCTAAGGAGTTTAATGAGTTGCTTAAAATTCTCCTGTCCCTACCAAAGTTGGTTCCACAAACAACAGGCATCCTTTTAGAGACATCCTCAATCTACCTGTTATGGAAAACTCATTTATTCAGAATGTATTTGTGGTGCTCCTCCTCCGAGTCCTTCCCCTAGGTCCTGGGCTGCAAAAGAACCATGAACAGGATGAGGGAGATAATAAACAAGGAGCAAGAATAATTATAGATAAGTTCTGTGAATGAATGAATGAATGAACAAACAAATGAATAAAGCAGGAGAAGGGTTTGGGGGGTAAGAAGGGAGAGGCTTCTTTGGAGATGGGAGTCGAGGAACGTCCATCTGGGAGAGTATCTGAGCTGAGAACTGAAGGGTGTGAGACATCTGGGAGAACAGGGCTGTGGGCAGGGAAAAGACCTGAGTCAAAGGCCCACAGGCAACAAGGAGATGAGGGTGCAGAAGTAGTATTCAACTTCTTCACACAGTGGGTCCTGGGAGATGTACTTGATGAGAGGTATGCTATTTGGTGAGAACCTAGTGTGTCTTCACTTGATATGAAGCTAAGGAGATGCCATGCTAGGGCCTCAGTTAATGCTGCTGGAGAAACTTGGCCAGAGCCCCAAAGTCCTTTAAGAGGCATGTGCAGGGCAGGCCACGGTGGCTCAGCAGGCAAGAATGCTTGCCTGCCATGCCAGAGGACCCAGGTTCGATTCCTGGTCCCTGCCCATGTAAAAAAAAAAAAGTTAAAAAAAAGAGGCATGTGCAAAGAGTACAAGCTTTGTGAACTCGGGATGGAATAGGTAAATGCAGCGGCAGAGGTAAATGAGGTAGGCATTCCTTGTTGGTAGTCTTTTATGCTGGAGTTTTAACAAACATTAAGGTAAGACATTTTGCAGCAGCAATGACTTTTATGTGCAATGCTATTAAGAGAAGAAGAAGAAAGCTACTCTTCCCTTATACTCTTGCCTTTCTTTGAAGTGTGTGATACACGGTCACTCTATAATCTATAATACCTGGAATGTTTTGTGGCAGACCCTCTTAGCAAAACAAACCTTGAAAATATATCAGCATACTGTTTAAAATAGATTGTTTGCTTTAGAACTGACTCAAAATATCAGGAGACACGTGTAAGAATGTTCACAGGAACAATGTTGGAAATAGCAAAGAAATGGCCACTCTCCAAATGTCCGTGGCATAAGAATGGGTAATTAGTAATGGTATATGGTCAAGTGACCCCATGCAGCGGTGAAAATGAACTCCAGCTATACGGACAGAGCGCAATGTTGAGTGAAAAAAAAAAAGCAAGCCGAGAAAACCTATTCATTGCATATGATTCCATTTAGATAAAGTACAAAAATATGCAAAACTAAATAATGTATTATTTAGGAATTCACAGGCATGTGATAAAACATGGGAATAAAAAACACAAAATTCAGGGTAATGGCTAGTCAGGGAGAGAAGGAAAGAGGAACGGGATTGAGGAAGGGTAACCAGGGGTCTTCAAAGGTACTGAAACTGAAATTTTCTATTTCTTAATGTGGAGGGCGAGAAAAATATGTTTGTTTTTTTCATGTTATTCTTTCTGCCTCATATATATGTTAAGAATTTTTTTTTGCTTGTGTTTAATGTTTAGCCAATCAAGTTTTTTAACTGCTTAGGGAAGAACTCAGATTTTCTTCACCCTAATGCAGCTCCGGCTTATTTCATATTTATATATAAATTCCTTTTTTAACCTTAAGTTTTGCATCTCTTCTTCCTTTTACTCAATATTTTGATGAACAAAGCCTAAAGAAAAGGAAAAGTAATCCTACCCTTTGAGAAGGGAAAACTAAAACACTTAGCAAACTGTGAATGAAAACCATTTTCCCCTGAAAAGCCAGGGGAAACTGAGGCTTTTACAGAACATCGAGTCTATGACGTCCTGATCTGACACCACACAGGGTTTGCGAGGTGTGCTGCAGCAAAACACGCCTACAAGTGTATACTTTCCAGGAAACCAAGGATTAATTTTCCCAAATCTCATAGGCAAGTACTTCCAAAAAAGGGAAAACTAAAACTATTACATATCCATGCAAATCAAAATTCATAGAACAGTGGCAGGCAGCCAACCCAACTATTTCTGGTCTGCTTTCCCATCTGCTTGGCCTGTTAACTGTTGGAAAATACAAGCAAATCACTTCTTCTGCAACTAATTCTCAATGGGGCTCCTAAAAACCAGACTCCATGATGCAACTTTAATAAGACAGAACAGCTTATTATGATCAATAAAGCGAAGCCTTCCAGTAGTTGCAGAGCCAAAAGCCGGCTCAAATGCAGCCCTGATGGACACAGAGCATGAGTGCTCTTCTTCTCCAGCACGGCCCAGGCCCCGGGCCAGGAGATGCTCAGAAACCAGGAAAAGGCCTGTCCGAACTTCTCTCTGCAGATGAACCCAAAAGGGCCTCATCCTGCTACGTTTTATTATCCTCAGTATATGGTAATTAATTTACTGAAGGCTCTTAATTCATAAATGGAAGAAATAAAGCTTTCCATGGCTTCTGGCAACTAGCCTTTACTAAATCATGGTGACTGGAAGTTCGTTCAGATACTGCCCATATGTCAGCCCCTTCAGCTTATAAAGTTCAATCAGAGTTCTTAGCTTATTGTGTGTCTTACAGCTTCAAAGAAGGCACTATTCATGCATTTTTCCATTGCCAAAAAAGGAAAGCTGGGAATAAAACAATTCCTAGAATGTCGATCCAGGCATTACCAAGAAATTTTAAAACTTCGACTGTCAGTACCCAAAGGCCTTCACTTTGGAACAAAATCTCCATGAACTGTAACAGAGGAAAAATAATCTAATTAATGATGGAGATCTACATAATAATGTGAAATTTCCAACCATGTATAGGTTTCGGTAAGCACAACCAAAGGCCAAAAGGGACATCTGGGACCCCTGTGTCCACCAAAACCCACCTCTAGATCTGAGAGTCAAGGCCAGGGGTAAAACCTGTCAAAGGTGTGACGTTGACTAGCATTTTCGGAGGTGTGGTGTTAGTTGCTGTGTGTGCATGTGCGTGCCATCTTCACCTTCAGGCAGGGCTAACGATAGTTCTGCCCAGGCCTGCCAAGCCAAGAACTTGCACTCTGCTGCTTCTGTCCCGCAGGGAAGTGACTGGACCCAAGTTCTCCTTCCCAAGGGCGATTCTGTGGTCATCCTCAGATATGAAAAGGCCTCGGTGTATTTTCCAAGGTATGCAGTCAAGTCAGAAAAGTCTCAGGCAGTGAATCTCCATGCTGATCCACAAAAGAAGATTCTGGTCTCCTGCTAGTCAGTAAACATCCTGGCATTTCCTATCGCTGTGCAAGGACTTAGATGAAGGAGCAGGAAAACAATTCCACAGTGAGCTACTGCCAGGGAGGTCATGGCACTAAATCTCCTTGAAGCTGAAAACAAATTAGCAGCTTTGCCTGCATCAAGCTGGCCATCGGAAAGAAGGCTTCTTTCCACTCCAGCGTTACAAACTGTGCTCCTCTAAGACAACACTTTTAAGGATATAAAAACATTTCCTTCAGCTTACTGCCCATCACCTTATTGACTCGGCTGACAGAACAGCGTGTGCCTCACATGAGTGCCCTCGGAGGGCCTCAGGCAGAGGCTGAGCTACACTGGGGAGGGGAGTCTAGACAGGAGGGAAGGCGCGTTTCTAATTGCAGCTTTTGCAGTTGAAGGACACAGTCGTGTGTGTTTTAAGGACACAGTTATGGGTTAACCTGACCCCCTTTCTCTTCACCAGACAACACAGATTTAATGGTGGCTGCCCAGATGTTCGGCTCTAGAGATACATCAGTGAAAAAGACAGACCAAAACTCTGTGATGTTTATAATTTTTACAGTCTTCAAACTCAAGGAAAGAAAGTAAGTAATCTTTATTCTTCTAAAGTAGATGAACTAAAGGAAAAAGCACCTTTCTGGGCTGAAAAAAGAAAACCTTGAAAATACCAGTAATTGCACGTGCTTTGGTGAAGTGGACAGGGTGCTTGGGGGCACTGGCCATACACCCCGCTTGAGGACTTCAGAACACAAGCACTGGGCCTGGGTTTTAACAAGGTGTCTTCAATGCATCTGTCCCCTGTGGGTGGAAAATGCTTATGAGACCCATCTCAGCTTCCACTTCTTAGAGGCGCAAGTACTAAAGGATGATGAAGCAAGAAGGGAATGAGAGTTTTGCTAAAAAATTTTGAAAAGAATTAGAAAAATGAAGCTTGGTAAACAACTCAGGTTGCTGGGTAAGGTTGAAATGAACAGAGCTCAAGCCCAAAATAATGATCTGGCAAGCAAGGATCAATTCCAGTTTTCTAAGGGAGGAAGGCTGGGGTTAGAAAGGCTGTCAAATCCAAAAAGCTACTGGATTATTTTTTAGCTTTTTAAAAATGACCAATTATGAAATAAAATGCAGAGTTGTGTCTCTGAAGCTTCATTTATATGCTGGATGTTTTACGTCCCCCTCATCTATCTATAGTCAGTCTCTAAGCCACACAAAACTATAGTCAGTCTCTAAGCCACACAAAACTAAAGCCGCATTTGTAAAAAAAAAAAAAAGGCCAAGTAAATCTAGTGACAAAATGAATTAAATGACTTAA
Source organism: Tamandua tetradactyla (assembly GCF_023851605.1). Lineage (NCBI taxonomy): Eukaryota > Metazoa > Chordata > Mammalia > Pilosa > Myrmecophagidae > Tamandua > Tamandua tetradactyla. Next base: position 3,121,614 of record NC_135347.1, on the reverse strand, counting down.
TTAGAAGTAAAATGATCATCGTGATGGTTCATTCCACATTGAATGAAACTACCTCGATTTTTCAGGTGATGAAATAAATGGCATCTACCAAGATATCTCAACAAAGGAATCTAAGGCTCTTTTAAGTGTGGTCTCATCTGTAAAATGAGGATAATATTATAGTCACTAAAAGACAGGAAGATAAAGTCAAAGTTCATATAATGGAGAGTGAAATTTTAACCTTTTTTTTTACCCAACTTGCTCCAAGAAAATGGGTCGCCAGGAAACTACAGAGGGCCTTTCTAGGGGAAATCGAATGAAACTAAGAGGAGAGGCATACCTTTTGCCACAGCTGGGACCTCCATAGAAAAATGACCCGCCTGGATCTCCTTATACCATAAACAAGCTCCACACCCAGGAACGTTCCACTTCAGACCAGCTGCTTAGCACATCTCATACACCCAGACCGCCAAGGATCACCAGGCATTTGAGGAAAGTCTCCAAAACAAAACACAGAGGCCAAAGCAAACAAAAAGGAACCTGGAGGAAACAGAAACAATGCTGAGAGGGGGAAGAACCGTCATTAATATCCTCAGCATTCATGAAATTAGAATAGAAGGCAAGAGAAAAGGAACAATTCCTATGGTTAAAAAAAAAAGGGGATTTTATAAATGAAATGAGAGGAGAAATTATTTTCTCAGCTTAAAAATTGAAAGATGAAGTTGAGAAAATCTCCCCAAAAGAAAATATGTAAGCACACCTACAAACCAGAGATTTGAAACAGGAGAGGAAAGATCTGAAAAGTAGAGGATTGGTACAGGAAGATCAACATGTCTTAGTTTGCCCGAATGCCATAGAAAAGTTTAAGACTAGTTGGCTTAAACAGAAATTTGTTTTGTCACAGTATTTGGGGGGCACTAACAGTCTGAAATCAAGGCACTGATGGGACCATGCTTCCTCTTAAAGGGAAGAGGCCATTCCATGCCTCGGCCCCAGAGCCTGAGGAGTGTGCCAGAAAACTCCTTTCTGCTCCCATCACATAACACACATGTGTGCCTCGTGCCCATGCTCCACCTCTCCCTCTCTCCAAGTATCCTCTCCTTATAAGGACACCAGTCATGTTGAATTAGGGTTCACTAATCCACTTTTGCCTTTTGTTAACTAATAACATCTTCAAAGATCCTATTTACAAATAAGGTAACAATCAGAGGGCCAGGGGTCAGGACTTGAACATGTCTTCTACAGGGGACACAACTCAATCCATAACAATGTCTGCATAAAAAAAGCCCCAGAAAAAAGGCTGTCGAAATAGAAATTACCTACTCTCTAGAGAAATACTTACTCAATTTCCAAAATTACATGGCCTGAATTTCTGAGGAAAGAACCAACTCATGTAATTAACCTACTAGATGATAAAAGACACACACCAAAGGATGCCACTGCAATGTGTCAGAATGCTGGACATAAAGACAAGACTAAGGCTTGGGAAGTAGGGGGGAAACATCTAGCAAAAGATCTCAAATCAGGACGGCATCGAAATTCTCAAAGGCAACACCCAGAGCTCAAAGCAATGGAGCAACACCTTCAAAAGTCTAAAGAAAAATGATTTTCAAGCAATTTTAGCCATATTGTCAATATTATCAATCAAGTGTGAGAGTAGAAGAGAGGCATTTTCAGATATTCAAGATTTCAAAAACGCACCCTAAGAAAAGAAGCTATCAGAAAATGTGCTCCACCCCAGTGAAGGGACAGACTAAGAAAGAAGGGCACATAAGTCCAGGAAATAGATTAGCCCACACAGGAGGCAAATGGAATCCTCAGGCTATGCATTAGGCCTAAAAGAACAACCAGTTCAGACCGGAGCACATCAGAACACAGTAGCGGAGAGACTACTCCAAAAAATGAAATTATGAAATACCCGATGTACTTAAACATACTGAAGAGCAGTAATTCTGGCAGAATAGCTGATGATGAATTAGTGATCGATACACAAAAAAACTGAGCAAAGAAAAAATAATAATTGACTCTAGGGAGAAAATTATAAGATAAATGTAATTTTAGTATATGGCTATGCTGTAGTAATATATACAGTCATAATAATGTAAGCACTGAATATCGACCTAACCAAAAGTTACTTATGATAGGCAGCCTCTCAAATGGTGAGCCACATCTCTTGGTACTCACATTTTTGTGTAATGATTTCCTGTTAAGCATGAGATAGACTTATTCACTTTTAATGAAAAGAATAAGTGGTGGAAGTGAAGGGCTGTAACTTAAAAGGTGATACTATGAAAATCCTGTGATTTCCATCTTGGGCTTGTCCTTTTGTGGATCACTGATGCTGGAGAAACAAGCGGCTATGTTACAAAAAGCTCTATGGAGAGGCCCTTGTGGCACAGTTAAGGAACTGAGGATCTCAGTCCAACAGCACGTGAGGAATTAAAACCTGCCAACAACCACATATGCAAGCTTAGAAGCAGGTCCTTCAGCCCTAGTCAAGTCTTCAGATGACCACAGCGCCAGACAAAAGCTCAACTAAAACCTCATGAGAGAACCTGAGCCAGAAGCATCCAGCTAAGCTGCTCCTGGGTTCCTAACCCACAGAAACTGTGAGATAGTACACATTTGTTGTTTTATGGTACAAAGTTTTGGAGCAATTTGTCACACAGCAATAGATAACTCATACATTAGTATATACTTGTAGTGGGAGCATGGATAGTAGTAATAATATATTTATGGTTGTTTTTTGTTTGTTTGTTTTGAGGGGATGCAAGGATTGGTGGCTGAAGGATCTAAATCAAATTGGGTAGACTGAACTACTATGGGTCAATGAGAGGGAGGGGTAACGGGAATGGGATGTATGAGCTCTCTTTTCTTTTCATTGATTTTTTTGGAGTGATGCAAATGTTCTGAAAATGATCATGGTGAAGAATACACAACTATGTGATGATATTGTGAGCGACTGATTGTATAATATAGTTGGACTATGTATGTGGATATTTCTCAATAAAAATATATTTTTTTAAAGAGCTAAATCATTATAGAAAGCAATTTAGCTTCCTTGTTGCTAAAGCAATTATCATGCAAGGAGTTGGCTTAAACAATGGAAATTTACTGGCTCACAATTTTGATGTTAGGAGAAATGCAAATCAAGGTTTCATCAAGGCAATGCTTTCTTCCCCAAAGACGAGCACTCTAGGGTTGACTGCTGGTGATCTTTGGTCCTTGGCTCCTCTGCCACATGGCAGTACACATAGCCTGGCGGCCTCTCCCTTCTCTTCCAGTTTCCACCAACTTTCAGCCTCTGGCTGCCCTCTCTGGCTTTTTTTTCCCCCCTCCCTCTCTGTGACTTCTGGATAATAGGATTAAGACCCATTCAGATTCAGCTGGGCCACACCTTATCTGAAGTCCACCCATCAAAGGGTCCTAGTTACAAGAGTTCACACCCGTAAAGATGGATTAAGAATTAAGAAGTTAATATGAAATACTAAAACTAAAAAAAAAAATGAAGAAGTAACCATATAAATATGTTTTTAAAATACCGTTAAAAATACCAGCTATCACAATTATAATAGGGTGGCATATGGGAATCCTGTATTTTATGCATAATATCTTTTGGGAACTCATTCTTCCTTAGAGGGTATCAAGGCATTAAAAAAAACCAACTCACTCAGACCAGACCTCACCTTACCTATAAAAGTGTTAATTGTTCAATAAATGAATTAAGTAAATAAAATAGTCCTAGAAATAGATCCATTTTTGGAGATTCAAGTCATGCCTATTTTTTCTATTATTATTTAAAGATCAAGCTCTCATGGCCCACCCTTTGCTAAGCATTTTGTACAGAATCCTTCTAGTCTGAAGTGATTCTGGCATGAAGAACACCCTAAGATCTTCACACTCCTTTGCTATCCAAACTTCAAGTATCTTTAAGAGATGTACTCCAAACTTCACTTTACACATGAGGAAAGTGAGGCCGAGAGCCAAGGAAACACAGCTAGATGGTGAGAAAAGTAAGATTACAGCCCAGTTCTCTTGACATCTAGACCAGCACTTTCTTCCAGGCCTCTTGCTTTCCCTTGTACACTATCAAACTTCTCCGTAATTTTTGAATTATGTCATGTTATTCAGCTTGTGTAAAATGTTAGTGTTCCCAGTGAACAGAGGATAATCTCAGCAAAAGCAGAGAAAGCAGCAGGAATTTCCAAAGGGAACTTCATTAGGCAGGTGTCTGTGTATGTTTTAATATATGTATAATACAAATGGGGATGGTGGGAAGTGAATGTTTCCAACAAAAGTCACATAGCTTTCCTTTTTTCCATTAACAGGTTTCCACCTCTCTTAGGACCAATACTCTATACGAACTTCAAAGTTATAACAATCACTTCATACACTCTGACTTAATTGGAGTTTCCTCATGGTACAGCTGCAGGTCTTCTCTCAAAACATTTGTGCAATAGTAGTCCCGACGGCAATACCAACAACTCTTGTGATTCCTGCAATAATATCTTCTTTAAAATCTGCTGAATGGATAACCATTAAGACTTTTCAACCAAGAAGAATTTTTAATCAAATAACCATTAAGACATTTCAACCAAGAAGAATTTTTAACCAAAGTATAACAGACACAACCTCTTGTTTCACGTGATCGTGCCCTTTCAGAAAGTCTTATTAAACGCAATATCTTGCATGGACTAGAAGAGGTAGCACTTGCTTAGTTATCACAGTGCACTGTGAGGAAGCCTAACTTCTCACATGCTCTTTCTGTTGTCTACCGACACTTAAGATACCACTGTTCAAGTAGTCCCAAACCAAAAAGAAGCTCATGTGCAACATGGGAAAGGTTCTGGATGCTTTAAAGCCAATTTAATATTTTCATTTTTGGTTCCAATCAATCTCAGGTTGCTTATTAACTGGCCTGGCACTCCTGATATCTCTGTATCACTTTGCATTAATGATCAGAATGAAATAAATGGGAGAATTAACTCTCAACACTGAACATTCACTAATGGAAACCACCAGAACAACACAAAGTAAGGCTCCCCTGACGATTTATGCTGAGTAAATGCATATTCAGTTAAAGGTTTGTGGGTTCCCTGTGGAGTATCTGCATTTCCCTCTGGTCAGACTGGGGTCTGAAATCTGTAGCATACTTAGCAAGGAGCCTAAATCCAGTCCTGGCTAAGCTGCAAGGGTCTGACTCTTCAGAGTCTAGAAAAGACCAGCATGGTCTGGCCTACTTCATACACAAACCTTGAACTGAACACTGGACAAGATGACTAGATCCCTCCCAAGCCATCACTGAAATTTTGTGGCTTTTAATTCTCCTTTAGACCCTGCCTTGCTTTCTGCAAGTCCTATTTTACCCACACCTTATTTCCCCCACTATGAGAACATGAGGGTGGTGGTATTAACTAGTCTCAAATAGTTAAGTCACTCTCGACATACTGAGATGCTCTGATGAAATTCCATACCTAGAGATGTGCTACAGAAACCTGCTAAACCACAAACTCAGGACTGGGAAAGCCACTGATGATGATGATGATGATGATGATGATGATTATTATTATTAGCTGTATGGTGGGATCACATTTCATTATTTTTCCATGTGAGTATCCTGTTATTGCAGCACCATTTGTTGAATTATTGTTTGTTTGATTCTTTGTTTGTTTTTTGGGAAATGCATGGACTGGGAATTGAACCCAGGTCTCCTGCTTGGAAGGTGAGAATTCTACCACTGAACTACCCTTGCACCTCCTGATATTTATTTTTAGAAGACATTTAGTTTAAAAGTCAGGTATATAAAGAAATACGTCCTACACGGTGTACACTTCAGGACTCTCTAGTAAACAGGAAACTGACTGGTGATGGTATGTGTTCTAGTTTGTGAGCTGCTGGAATGCAATATACCAGGAACAGAATGGCTTTTTTTTACTTTTTTTTTTACTGTTCTAAGGCCGGGAAAATGTCCCAATTAAAACAAGTCTATAGAAATGTCCAATCAAAGGCACCCAGGAAAAGATACCTTGGTTCAAGAAGGCCAGCAAAGTTCAGGGTTTCTCTCTCAAGTGAGAAGGTACGTGGTGAAAACGGCATCATCTGCTAGCTTTCTCTCCTGGCTTCCAGTTTCATGAAGGTCCCCGGGAGGCATTTTCCTTCTTCATCTCTAAAGGTCACTCGCTGGCTCGTGGAGTCTCACTTTGTGGTGCTGCAGCATTCTCTGCTGTCTCCGAATCTCCTTCATTCTCCAAAATGTTTCCTCTTTTATAGGACTCCAGAAATTTATCAAGATCCACCCAAATGGGTGGAGACACTCCATCACCTAATCCAGCTTAACAACCACTCTTGATTAAATCACATATCTAATTACAGTTTCAAACATAATAGGGATTATTCTGAATGGGATTTTGATTAAAACATGGCTTTTCTAGGATCCATACATCCTTTCAAATCAGCACAGTATGTAGTACTCCTTTCCCTTTCAATCACTGAAGATGAATGTGTAAATATAAGCATCTCACTGCATTCTACTTCTTTGAAAACAGACCCCCCATTTCCCTAAAATCTCACTGTGTAATCTGTCCTACCATCAACTCAGACCTTCACCCAGATTTTTTTTATTATTATTATTTTAAATATTTTTATTATGAACAACAAAAACATACAAACATTCTTGACATAGTTACAATCAATGGCTCACAATATCATCACATAGTTGTGTATTCATCACCATGATCATTTTTTTTTTTGCACGTTTGCTTCTCTTCCGCAGAAGATAGAAAAAAGAAAAAAAGGAAAACTCATACCCACCATACCCCTTACCCCTTCCTCTCATTGGCCACTAGTATTTCAATCTACTCAATTTATTTTAAGCTTTATTCCCCTTATAATTTATTTCTTATCCATATTTTTTACTCATCTGTCCATAACATAGATAAAAGGAGTATATTAGTTAGGGTTCTCTAGAGAAACAGAATCAACAGGGAACACTCACAAATATAAAATTTATAAAAGTATCTCAGGTGATCGCAGGAATGCAGAGTCCAAAATCCGCAGGGAAGGCTGTGAAGCCAACGATTTCGATGGAGGGTCTGGACGAACTCCACAGGAGAGGCTCGCCAGCCAAAGCACGAAGAGAGCCTGTCTCTTCTGAATCCTCCTTAAAAGGCTTACAGTGATTAGACTGAGCATCACTCATTGCAGAAGACACTCCCCTTGGCTGATTACAAATGGAATCAGCTGTGGATGCAACTGACGTGATCATGATCTAATTCTATGAAATGTCCTCATTGCAACAGACTGGCCAGCACTTGCCCAACCAGACAAATAGGTACCACCACTTGGCCAAGTTGACACATGAACCTGGCCATGACAAGGAGTATCAGACACAAGGTTTTCACAGTCACACAATCACATTTTCACCCAGATTTTTAACAACTCTCTATGAATGTAATAAGACCTTTCAGCCTCCCTCACTCTACCAAGCAAGGGACTACATGAAGAAACAAGTTCAAGATGGTGGCGGTTGTTGGCCATGGAGAGTATCACACCTCAGATCCGTGGGCTCCTAACCTGTCTGCCTTTGAGCATTCACAGACTTACTGAAGTCGAAACACCTCTCACATGCTTGCCTCCTGCAGCCAGTTTATGTCCTATGAGTGCTGATACCACTATAGCTATGTTTCTTCCACACTTCTAGCATTCACCCCCTAAATGTTTGCTTGGACAAGAAATAATTTTATATGTGTATGCGTGAAGTGCTGGTAAGCAGCAGCCAACTGTGTGCATACTACACGCCAGCTTTTCACATTCTGAAAAACTACTCTGTCTTCTCAGGAAGCTGAGGAGAGCAGTGGAATGCAGCCTTTGTTGATTCCCTTAGAGCAAGATGACCTATACTGTTCAAGCGAAATAAGACAGCAAACGTTCTCAGCCAGCTCTTTCAACTTGAAAACTTGAACTTGAGCTGTCTATCATCGCAAATATCAAGAGGACAATTGCATGACAACATACGAACTGTGCAAATGTACAGGCAAGTCCCTGAGGAACTGGCAGGACACAAGCTGCCCAATGAGCCAGGGGAATATGTGACATAGGAAGGGGTTGGACATTTCTTTTTCATGTCATGAAATACATGATGTAAAACTATTGGGGGGATTTTTTTATAAAAATATCGAGTGATTATTACATTTTAAAAACAGGTCAATCTATAAGCTGAATTAAATTCCCACATTTCATTCCAAACCTCAAACTGACAAGCAAATTTTCTCTTTTAGCATATTTTTTAAATAATTGGTTGAGTTTACACACACATATACACACTCAAAATTAGGAAGGGTTGATCACCTTAGGTAGCAATCAGAAATCCAGAAAAGACACATTCCACAAAGCCATTCTATTTAGTTGGTCTTATACCTCAGTTTTTCCATAAGAATGATAAAATTAATTACAGGAGTCGTCCATCTAAAGAAGATGCTTAAGAACAGTTAGATGGCATCTATAAAGCAACCTAAGTTTCCCCCAGGTAAAAGTGTTCAATCGTTCAGATGCACCAAATGTGTCATGTGTCACGTAAAGAAAACAGCCCAAGGACTGAAAAGGTGCCTCAAATATGGAGTCAGAATGTTTAATTATGACATGAATATAGTGTGTGTGTGTGTGTGTGTGTGTGTGTGTGTGTGTGTGAAGTAGATACAATTGTTCAATTTACTATTCAATTATAAACAAGTATCAAAAGAGCAATAAAGGTCTTGCCTACCTCAGCACTTTTTATCCATCCCTCTCTTGGGTCTCCTGATTGGTTTGTGTTCCAGACTTTGCTAGATACTCTGCAATTGTGCCCATGAGCCTAATTCTCCAAACTTTTTTTTTTTCCGCTGGGAAGAGCTATTTGAAGCCTACGGTATACCTTCTCCCACATTATAGCTTATTTTCCTTTTGCCAGGGAAAAATTAGCCAGACTTATTTGAGGATAGGACAAAGACTGAGAAAAGGTATATATGGGAATACTTTGGTAGATATGACTTTTATAAGCAACCTGAATTGCTTCTTCCTCCTGCTGTAACTATACATAGAAGCAGCCAGAGAAGAAGCGAGACTATGGGAAGAAGTAAATGTTGGAAGCAGGGGTACAGTGCAGAGCTGGGGTATGCCAGGGAAGAATATGCAAAATTGCCCAAATACGTCAACTGACAAATTATACATTATAAATAAATCATAAAAAAAAAGGGTGTTCTAGGGCGGGCCGCGGTGGCTCAGCGGGCAAAGTGCTTGCCTGCTATGCCGGAGGACCTCGGTTCGATTCCCGGCCCCAGCCCATGTAACAAAAACGGAGAAACAGAATACAATAAAACAAGAAAATGTTTAAAAATGTTTCCCTTTCTTCCTTCCTTCCTTCCTTCTATCCTTCCTTCCTTCTCTCTGTCTTTCCTTTAAAAAAAAAAAAAAAAAAAAAAGGGTGTTCTACTTGGATCCTGTCCTTTGTCCTTCCAAAAGAAATATGTTCGCAGAAAAAGAAACAGAGTTGCTACAATTCATTCCAGTTCAGAGTGGATGCTTAACAAGCTAATTTTCTCCCTTAGGTGCTTGAATTTCTCATATTTAAAAGTCTTTTTAACTTCTTTGGCTTGGGGCAAAAAAAAAGCTGCAAAATGTCATTCTAGACACAAGCGTTAGTGACATGCAAACGTTTTTATCATTCAGAGTGAAGCCCTCCACAAAGACAGAGCCCCAACTACGTGCTCTCTAGAGGTGGGAGGGGGTCCCCTGCCAACTTGCTGAACAATTTTGATTTCTACTACTAGAAATCATTCCCTTTCTATCCAGGGTAGAACCCTGCATATGGGCATTGCAAGCTAAGCATATGACCCATAACCTCATCCCTTTTGTCATCTAAAGATCAATGAGTCCAAAGTGGGGAGGATAAGAGGGTCACTCTCACACCAGGAAATGTTTCTACACACAGTTAAAGCACTGAGTTCCAGTGCATTAAAAGTGTTTGCATCCTTTGACTTAATAATTTGATTTCTTGAGAACTGGTCCTTGCACAATTCTAAATTCATAAAACAAAACAAAAAACTTCGTGAGCAAAGATGCATTATGAAGTTCTATTTATATTTACCAAAGAGGTGGAAAATCATCTAAATCATTATTAGAGTGTAAATTATATTACATTTTGGTGTGTTCATTTAATGGGGTATTTTATATCAACAGAAACACTTCTCAGAAAATATTTTAATGTTAAGGTTAAAAAAAGAGAAAGCAACATTTAAAAGTGTGCCCACTGAAAGATCTCAACTATGTTTTTAAAATGTACTTTAAAACCGCTAAGGAAGAAGTGCAAAAAAAAAAAAAAGAAGAAGAAGACATAAACCAACATATTGTTTGCCTGGATAGTGAGTTACAGAATTATTTTTTTTCTTCTACTTTGCTGTTGTTGTTTTTCCCCCCAAATGTCCTTAAAATGGCCATGTATTTCTTTTTTATGGGCAGGCAACGGAAATCATAGCCAGGTCTCCAGCATAGCAAGTGAGAACTCTGCCACTGAGCCACCGTGGCCCACCTGCCATTCCTGTATTCCTTTAAAATCAGAAAATAAAAAACATGTTCCAGATATACAGGACTGAGGGGAAAAAAAGTGAGCAAACTGTTAGGTCAGGGGAACAGGGAAGGTCACCATGACTCGAGCTGTGTAAAATGTGCCGCCCCTTCTAGACGTCACCTAACCCCCTTGCTTAAAAACCGCCCGCACCAGGACCCAGGGGCCAGCTCACAACTCCCTACCTTGAATTCTGTGAGCTCTGCCCGGGAGTGCAGGAATAAACTCACTCACTCGAAGGTTTTTTTGTTCTGCCTCTTCTCTCTTTCACCTCCTAAACCGTACACAAACTATTTAATTTCTCCTTATAATAGCTAAGTTGGAGACTGGAAATACAGTAAAATACAATCAAATAACGTTTAAAATGGGGTGGGGGGACAGGCACAATAAAGTTAATTTCTAGAACAATATTTCCCAGATTGTCCAGACCAAACTTAATTTAAAAGAGGCATACTCCTAACTGGAAAGCCACACTACTCAAAGTTAAACAGGTATCAAGACCATATCACTTTGTTCCATGAATTTATTCAACATTCAGCAAACATATGTGGCACATGTACCCTGTGCCAGGCACTGGGGAGCCAACAGGGAACAAAACAGATGGGATCTGTGCGCTTAAGAAGCTTTGGTGCAGTGCAGCCGAAAGGCCTGGTTTGTATACATCAACCCAGCTGAAGCTGATTCCATTACTGCAGCCAAAATCAGATGCTCAGACTGTAGAGAAATTCCTATCATTCCCTGCTTAAAAACAAAAACTCCAGTTAATACATCATATTTTACTCCCTCCTCCCATAGGGCACTCCTTGAAGCAGGAGGGAAATTACGGGCAAATCCCAAGCCCAACAACCAAGGGCTCAGATTCATACTCCATCACTCATCAGGTGTGGTTTCCCTTGCACAGGTGACTGGTTTCCTTTCTACATTCCCTTTATTAAAAGATATTGTGCTATTGAGTGTACTTTGGATTTTGTTTTGAGGATTAAAGGGGATCACTGCCTGGCAAGTACAATCAGCACAATGCCTGGCCTAGTGTTAGTGCCCAACAGACCAATCCTTTCTTTTATATGTAAAATAAACACGTTTGTACATCAAATAAAGAGAGAAGCAAGGGTAAAGACGTAAAAGTCAACAAAATGCAGGCTGAGGGGAGTGGGACTGACTGCTAATGGATATGGGATTTATTTTGGAATTACGAAAAATGTTGTAAAATTGATTGTGATAATGGTTGCACAAGTCTGCAAATATATTTAAAAAAAAAACCCCACTGATTTCTACCTACATTTAAACGGGTAAATTGTACAGTGTGTGAATTATATCTTAGCAAAACAATTATAAAAATTGTTCAAAAAGAAAAAAAAAAAGTCAATGAAATCCTTCAAACAATGTGCCCAGATGAGCTAACAAGCTATTCTTTGCAACCAACGTGACCTTTTTCCATTTTGTAATTAACAACATATCTTTAGTTCAAAGTCACTAATCATGGTAAGGCTCTTTCAAGCTTTTCTTACCAACTATTTCCTCAGGGAAAAAGTGAGCACACAAACAGGACAATGACACACACACATCTTAAAAAAACAACTTCTTAAATCTTTTACAAACTTAAGTCCTAGAACAAGCTTAATTTAATTGCTTTACATTCTGTATTCACCTATGAGAATAAGCGACTAAAAGAGGTTAAAAAAAAGTCTTTACATAGTAAGTTTAAAACTTATTGGTTCATTACTTAACACCTAATGTCATCACCAAAATGTAAACAAATGACACAAAAGGACAAATGTTTGGTCCAAAAACATTAAGCTGAATCCTGCCTAATAGCAGCTTATTTTTCACATTGACAAGAGGCAAAATGACTGTTTAAGTTATTACTTTCCAGTAAAACACACAATCACTCATCAAATACAAATTCTGGCACTATTACCTCATTGGGGAGGCATAAAACAGAGAAGAGAAAACCCAAGAAAAAAGCAAAGACAAGCATTCTCTTTCTCTGTCCTTCATTCATAACCTACATCTTTATTCAAGTGTTCCCTATATTCCCATGTGAAGAGCCATCCCCCATTTTTACTTCCTGTATTTTTCTGCAAGGCTAGTAACATTAGCTTCATTAACCTTAAAATAGAAAATACTTTTATATGAATTTGTTGTTCACATATTGATATCCTTCAAATGATTTTACATTTGCATTTTTAAATTTTCACCACAGTACTCAGAATAATCAGAGGAAACTAAAATGGTGTTTTGGGTAGAACTGTGTCCCCCTAAAAAAGATATGTTGAAGTCTTAAACACTGGGGTCCTTATTTGGAATTTGACCTTTGGAGAGAGGGTCTTTGTATATGTCATTAGTTAAGATGAGGCCACATGTCATCTCAACTGAATTAGGGTGGGCTCTAACCCAACATGACTGGTGCTCTGATAAGACGAGGAAACTTGGAGACAGAGAAAAACAGGGAAGGAGGTCACATGAGAATGGGGACAGAGATGCATCTTCTAGCTAAGGAACACTGAGGATTCACAAACACCAGAAGCTGGAAGAGGCAAAGGATTCTCCCCTACAGGTGTCAGAGGAAGTGCGGCAGTTTGATTTCAGACTTTCAGCCTCCAGAAATGTGAGACAGTACATTTCTGTTGTTTTAAACCACACAGTTTGTGGCCCTTGGTTATGGCAGCCCTAGGAAAGGAAGAAAAGAGGGTATAGTGGTCCAGCAAATGCACAGATTTGATTTCCTACTTGGGTTGCCTTTTGCAGCTCTTGTGCACTTTGAGAGCTGCTCTGCCACCACTGTACCACCCCACACTTGCAGAATGGCCCAGGAAGGTACAAGGAAAGTAAGTCCACAGCCCAAACTCGGTGGTGCTGACCTCCAGCCCCTCAAAACTTCTGTGGAAGCTAAAGATCAAGCTGGGCCCCTTTTCTCGTTAGCACAGTGATTCAACAACTATGTTCATCTACCAAATTCATCAAGGGGGGGGGAGTGCTGGGGAGTGGCAGAGCCATCTCCATTCAGCATAGTGCTGACAGGGAGCACGTCCACTGGCCACAGAGGTGAAGTTCCTCATCATGGTGTGGGGAGAAATGAGATGCAAAAGTGAAAGTGGTTACCTCACTACCCTTCTGAGTGGATGCTGAATGTATAAAATCACTGGGCAATACCTCAATGAACAGTAATATTTAAACAGTTAGGTACTATGCCAACTCCATGCTCCGTTTCTGAAAATACAAAGTATGCCTAGATTAATATTTAATCTCGTCTCAAAAGAATCAAAAGAAATGTTCCCTTTTAATAAATTAATAAGGTTGTAAGTAAATGCCGCAGAATAGGAAAATACCATATCTGTTGTTGATAATGTAGGAATATGTTGCCTTTTAAATGAATTAGCTTGAAATCTCCTATATTGCACATTTAAACACGATGCCCTTTTTGACTGGAGATACTGGAAAAGCAGAAGAATTTTGGAACCATTCTGATGATTTATAAGAAAATCATTTCTCCAACTAATTACCCTTAAAACATTAATTCTCAATGTCATTTTTTCCCCTTAGAAAACGCAGAGAGCACTGAGTGAAGGACCGTATAAACAAGCATTATTTCTCTAACACACCTGGTGTCAAACCCATTAAAATCATGCTATCACTTGTTAACATCTGCATTTCCATCACCCCCTTTGAAAACCTCAAATGACTCTGAGTAGGATTCTCTATCTGCTACATTATTAATTTTCCTTAATCCTATTTCAAAAACAATTCACAAAGGTCACACAGAAATGAAATTATTGCATCTGGCTCACTTGAGAAACAAACAGGTCCATCCCACCATATTAATAAATTAGGAAGAGTGTAACCAATTAGTTTTCCATTAAGCCCCTCAAATCCTCCCTGGGGCTCAAGTCAGGATTAAGGCTGTGGCTTTCTCCAGGAGCAGACTGATGTCAGCACGAGCCTCACCTGCCACCCTACAGCATCTTGACAGACACAATCTACCCTGTGAGGTAAACAGGGCAGCTGTGTCTCTCCAATTGTGCACCTGAGAAAATGGAGGTAGTGACCTATGTGGCTTTCTTAAAGGGAAGAGGCCCAGCACCAGTAAAGGCTAGGACGTCTGCTCTCTTGCCCTGAGGCAGCAGATCTCAACCTTGTGTGCATATTAAAATCACCTGGTTCTGAAAACCCACCATCGCCAGGTCCCCAGCATGCTTTAAAAGTCCCTCCAAGTGACACAAAGGCACTGACAGCATTGAGAACCATGGTCCAACAGTCTGTGTGTTTTTAGTTTTCTTCCTCTCATTTCCCTTCACCGATTCTGCTTAACCAATCAGAGAAAGGACGGGAATGATGCAGTGGCAAATGGCAGTAAATGGTAGTGGGGATGGGCACAGGTGAACCAAGCATGTTTCCAGGTATGGCCAAAACAAGCCCAGTAAGACACAAGATTCAATAAAAATACACCTACATGAGCTAAAAAACCAAGATCAACACCTAAGTAGTTACATGCGCCGAATTATACACTATGTTTCTTCTCTTTTTGTCTTCCAAAAAACAGCAAATTTTCAAACAAATAACACAGGCACATGTGCCCCAAATGTCAAGAATGAAATAAGGAAATTTTTTCAACATCTGCAAGTTTTGTACATCTTTGCTCCTATGCATTCAACCTTGCAGAAGAATTCAGAGTAGAATAACCAAACATCTGAATGCACTAATAGTTTTTCTCTCTTATTAAGCATGATCTGAAATCCACGAACTTTTTTTTCAGAGGGAATTCACTTGTAACACTTTATTCCTGAGCACAATTCAGTTCTTAGGCAACCAGGACACACACTGGCACTAAGACAGCAAGGGGAAAGCCCCACTAAAACAAACCTCTAATGAGGAATTCCAAGCACAAAAAACAATTAAGTGTTAACCTGTGATTTCAAAACCAGTCATGCTGTTCTCTACTGTCCAAATAAATCACAATATTCATCCACCCCCTAGAAAGACTGCAGATACAGACTTTTATATTTTCTAGGATTTAAAACACATACACACATATACTTTAGACACACACACACACAGAGAACTGCATTAACAAACTGAGTTTGTAAAAAAATTTTTAAAAAACTAAGTTATACAACACTCAAGACCCTTAAAAACTGAAAATACCAGGGAAGAGATTTTACTCAATTCAATCTAAGGGTTATTAATTAAAGACAGCTGGCAGTTTTATAAGCGTTCAACTTGAAGCTCTTTTGTTAGTGCAACCTCATACTACAAAACTATAGTGGTTGACTTTCCCCTACCCTTCTTCCCCAAACCATCCCTTTTTGCTCTGCCAAATAACTGGCTCCAAAAGGAGTTCTTCTGTCTCTCTCTTTGTTTTTCCCAAAAGGGAAAAAATTAATGGTCAAGTGAGTTTAATTTTTAAATTGGTTTCAGTGCTTTAAACACACTGTACTGAGAAAAAAATGCAAATAGAACGCTCTTGAGAATGGCTGCACATTAAATACACACATGACCCAGGCCTTTATGAAGTACAAGTTCTAAAATTCTGCACAGATCAGAAGTTTAGTTTATTCAGCAAGAATAACTCTATTAACAGCTCCAGCGCCTTCTTGTCACCACACTGAACAACCACACATTCCAAACCCTGGAAAATGTGAGGCAGCAAAGGGGAGGTTGGAGCTGCCAAAGGTTCAGTTTCTATGCCTGAAACATTTCATCTGAAGCTATGATGCTGCCATGTGAATCTACAGAAAATCTAGCCATAGGGATGGATGGATAACAGCATATAAAAGCAGATACAGGGGAAACTGATTTCCCAGAACAGGGTGGAGCCCTTTGGTGAGGAGTCTTTATATGTATCGCTACCAAATAATAATGCCAATGAATAAGTGTCTCTTAAAGGTGCCAGAATTCCAAAGCAAGTCATGTACTGTTCCAGTTTCCAAACCCAGATAAACAATAAATAATCCAGTCTTTTACTGGAGGCGAAGGTTAAAAGTCAGAATCAAGCAGACTTTTCTAAGCAAAGTGAAGTGAAAAATAACCCAAAGCCTTACTTACAGCTGTTTCAGAGAGTGTGTGGCTAATTTTACAACAGCTACCCCCCAGTGAGGTCACACTGCAGGAACTCAATCTTACCCCACACTTGAATAAATAAAACCGTGACAAGCAATAAACTGACGGGTGCTACAAAATGGGAGGGCAGCGCTTCATTCTAAAGATTAAATTACCCAAGTAGAAGAAAATCTTGCTTCCAAGTTTATTGAAAATTAGCTCTTACTCTTTCCAAATCCTTTTCTTGCAAATTTGCACCTATACTAATTAGCTGTGACCTTATTAATGTCTTAACTCCTTTTCTATGCTTTTCACACCAAGATATCAATCTGAAACCCTCTTCTGCTCCAAGGAAAATCTCACGGAGGGTAATCTATGTACAACTCAGAGAGGGTAATGAGAGATGTTTATGCCCCACATGGGACATCTTGCATGGAGGTTGTCTGAACAGACAGAAAGTAAGACAAGAAAACCTGAATTCTGGCTCCTTCTCCATCACTTCCTCCCAATGTAGTTTCATTTTAAATAGCTTCCCAGAACACCTGAAAGACCCAAATTAAAAATACCAAGAGAAGGGATTTAAAACCCCCAAAACTTCTAAAGTCAAAAGTAAATCTCAACCGTCACTTCCATTTGAGCAAACGAGTGCATTTCACCACATCTTCTGCTTTTATCTTTTATTCGCTTCCTCTGGTCCTTTCTTATAGAAAAGTCCTAAATTTCCTTACCAATATTAAGAATTTTTTTAAATTTAATAATAAAATATCATATGAACAAGAATAGAATTCAAACACCTAAGAAATTTTGTTCTCCTATCTTGAAACAGCTTGAGCTGGTTTTCTTTTTTGCCTTCTAACAAATATACTTACACTTGGCACCTAATTTTCATTCTTTATTTTTACTTTCTCCTTTCATCCTCCAATTTCTCACATCTTTAATTAACTACCTCTTTCCCCATTCTTTCTCTGTCATCCAGTCTCTTTTGCACCTATTTACCTTCTCTGCTATATTTTCAGTCCTCAGTTTCTTTTTCCCTTGGTACAGAGGAAACTTCTAGTCTGACACACTTCCTGTTATCCTCACCCTTGCCATCACTTCTCTCCCAAAATGGCCATGATACTGACAGCTGTCATCTCCTATATCATCCTTGAACTAGACTGTTCCCTGAACTAGATTTAAAGGGGGAAAAATAGTTTTCCCCATGTAATTCATTTTACTATTTCCCTAGTGGACCCTGGGTCATGCCTTATCTTTTCTACTCTTACTCATTCCCCAAGGGAGCAATGCAGCTCTCTGCTTAGTATATTCAGTTTTCAATGACGTGCTGACCTCTGTGGACATCCACCATCTGAAACGCATTGTACCTGATGATCATGTGCTACAGGCATGATCAACCATCATTCGGATCCACTATCAGCATCATAAACTCATTTCTATTGCCAATAGCAATGATAGATTAATCCCGATCCATTTCTCTTGCACCCTGTTTCCCCTGTGACTAATGGACTGCACTCACCAGATGCTGCTGGCTGAGTTAAGGGGCAGAGAGGGAAGGTGCTGTGTCTCCAGCCATAGAAGCGAACTGAGTGGCTCAACCAGGGCTTAAGCTTTTGACCACCAATCTGCCACAGCCACATCATGGCAGCCACACCTTGCTCAATGCAGATGGTAAATATAAGCCACTACAATGCGAAATCAACCACATCAAGACACACCAACTGATTAGCACACCAAGAATAAAATCAAATTGAGATCTATCTCTCTCCTAACTTCTTTGATCTCTCTTAGGGGAAAAGACAGCCCTCCCCCTGCTTCCCACTGTCCTTCCATCTTACGCAGAAAAACCACTTTGGGGGTCATCTGATTCAAGCCTAACTATAAAGCAGCCATGAGCAAAAAGTCAGACAGTTCTCATTTCCACAGAAATCCAGAGAACAAACACAAAGACCACTTTTCTTTCCTCTCTGAATACCACCAGATAAATCCCCTCAATGATGAACACAAATACATTGTGGGGAAGAGGGCATGGGGAAAAAATATAAAAATAAATTGTATTTACCTTCTTCTGTTTCATGCCACACGATCCCTTCCAAATTCACACTGGTCCCAGGTTCACAGGGCCCAAGACACTCTGGCTCTGTCACTACGCCAACTTCACATGTATTGACACCCACGGAACGAGTCCGAACCAAAAGCTGTTCAACCGGTGCTGCAATATTGGATGAAGATGGGGAAAAGTAGGATGGTAGAATCTGAGGTGCGAGACTGCTGGAAATCGGCGGTGGTGGTGCTGGCACTGTAAACAGGGGGTCAACCTGAAAAACAGACAGGCTTACTGCAGTGATGCTGCATTCTGTGATTTCTTTTCAATGTAATGCGTTTACATCACTTCTAGAATATGACACCATTCCAAAGTCTGTTTGCAATTACAACATGCTTCGATTGTTTCAATCTTGCCAAAATATAAAGTATAACAGAAATGAGCATTTTATTTTTTTTCATGCCAAAGGTAAAATAGAACTCTAGCTTCCTGAATTACAGACGGGTCATTGATGCACCTCTAAATTCTCCAATGCGCAGGCAACCTCTAGCCACAGCAGACCTGAATAAGAAATATCCTTTGCAAAATTAAAACTATTTCCCACTTGCAATGAAATCTTTTTTTCTTTTAAACTATAACACATTTTTCAAAGCAGAAACTCCAATAAATATCACATATATATATATATGCTTATATATATATATTAGACACTGAAGCTCAGAGGATGGACTAAAATTGTCTTCAAAGTACTTTATAAAACATAATGAATCAAATCACCACTAAAATATATTAATGTATTCTGCTGAATATATAAATTATATAAACTTGATTATATACAGTGCAACACGTAAACTGGTTATTATTAGCATACGTTAAGCATCGACTCTAATTAAGTATCCCACGGCAAAGAATTTAAATTAGAGGTGAAATGTTTGTGCCCAACATCAACAGAACATGGGTTTCTCCAAAACACAAGTCCCTTTCCTAAGGTCCAGCGTTTGAAGATCTCTGATGAGTCTGACCAAGGCTCAGTAGACCTCTTTTAAATTCAGGAAAGAGAAATGACTGGCGCCTAAATATCCTGAGGTGCACCGATATCTGCTTTGCATCCTTCCTCTGAGAACAGAAGCACACTACAAAAAGGCCCTCACCACAAAAAGATACGGCCATGATGAAATCGATGAGCGTGAAAGCCACGCACAAACTAAGCAGGCAGATCACCAACCAACCCATGCATTCACTCGGTCTGCTGTAACCACCGTTAATGACTGCTACAGACAGATTTGACCCTCCAGAAGGGTTATCAGGTGTGAAGAAGCCAAATGCAAAGCACACCTGCATCAGCACTCTACCGACCCAGCCTACAGGCCTGTTTTATCTGTAGTACTAACAAATGATATGTGCAAAAAGGATGCATAGAAGGTCATCCTGGCAAAACGCCATCTTATTCCATTGTTCACTTATTCCCAGTTAATCTTTGTAAGAAATCAACATTTGGCTGCTAACAGACATAAGATTATACAGTCTTTGCCGTTAAAAAAAAAAAAAAGTGTATTTCAAGAGAAGTCATATGAGGAAGTGTGCTCCTAGTTAAACAGCTGAAGCAGTCATCTGTGTCAGCTCCTTGTTCATATGACTGCAGGAACCACTTCTACAGTTTGCATTTCACTAAAATGATAAACTGACGTTCACTTGCCTGAGTGATCCAAGATGCAATAGAACAGCTCTTCACCCATCTGCATGTTAAAGAAACTTAATTTCCTGCTCTCAAAGCTGCCATAAAAACTTCTATTGCTCCACGCTTTTTATTGTTCTGCATTCTTGATCACAGAGACCAAGAAAGAAAAGCATTTAACAGCCCCAAACCCAGATAAGGTGATTTATGCTTTCATGTAAATGCAACTTAATGTGGATCAAAGTTCGCTCTGATGGTTATTATTTTAAAGCTAAGCTGACAAATGGAGAAAGGGGTTCTGAGGAAGGAAATTTAAGGGGAGAAAAAAATCCAGTGCTATCTTACGTTGTAGTCTTTTTATCACAACTAAAAGACTGTGAGATTAGAATCACTTTCTAGAATTAAAGACTAAGAAAAATTATAAACCACCCACTGCACTTTTATTCCCCATGTTTCCTAACAACGTCTTAATTTGTATAGTGGTAAATTGACTGCAGTTTTATGCTACATACATAAACTGAAGACAAACTGGAATAATTTTCTGAAAATATTCGTTATGTCTCCTGAGCATCAGCCTACACTAATACAAGAGAACAAATACAGCTTCAGTTGGATAAACAAGACAACAGAATAAAAGAGGCAAGGAGCCTTAGAGAACATCAACTCTCTGATTTTGGAGATTGGAGAAGATACTACAATAAGGGAATAGAAGTTTCAGGGTCACGGCACTTGGATTCTGACCCCAACTATGACACTAATTTGCCTGACACCTTGGGAAAGTCGTTTAACCTCTCTCTAAAGGCCCATTTTCCTCAGTTGGAAAATGTATTCTTCAGCCTTCTAAGACTGATGACAAATCCTATCACAACAGAATTTCTAGAATAAATTCCTATTTCAGTGTAAGGTCATTTATAAATATATATGCATTTCAATACACATGTTCCATGAACACAATTCAAATGTAATGATAAAAGTTTAATTGATGATACTTGTAGAAGGGACCCTGGAGCCCTGTTCCCATGTTGTTTTAAAATGAGAAAACTAAGGTTTGGAGAGTTTGACTTTAAATATGATCTTAATCATAAACAGTTCCCCAATGCGAAAACAGTCTAAGGCTCTTAAACTTGAGAGACAATATAGTTTTGTTGTTCGTTTTTCTATTTTTTTTGTCTTTGTTGCTATTGTTGTTTTGTTTTTTAATATTAGGCATATAGTTTTAAAGGTTCAAATCTTTGACTTAAACCAGTAAATTTCTCTTTCAGTTGCCCCGTTGCATGGGCTTCTTCACAGAAGCTTAGACTCTCCAGCATTGCTGCTTCACCATATTATCAACAGATGCCTGAGGATGAAGGTACAAAAGGGAAGCTATTCTCCTCACCCCTGTGGGATTTCAGTTTTGGGGAAAGAGACGTAAGCACAAAGACCACCCATGTGATCTGCTGTAGTCCCTTCTCTCTGAGAAGTCACTGCCTGGAAAGAGGGGATGGGCAGTAGGGAATTGCATCCCTCTCAGTGGTGTTTCATTTGGTAAGTATACTACTTTTAAAACATTCCAGTTTGTTTGCCAGCATTTCAAAAATCAGGGGAAATTCTAAGTTGCCTCTATCTCTAAAAAGAGTCATGGCATGATGTTGCTACTCTGGGCCCACACTCTTCATGGCATCAAGCAATGGCGCTGAGAACCACACAGTATTTCAGTGAGGTTGTCTGGTGGCAGTCAGGTGAGCATAAAAGAGCAGCATCCTACAAGTGGAAAGTTTACAGGAACTCATACCCACTGAGAGACAAAAGAGGCTTGGCTGGGAGACAATTTAAATATTGCAACCAGTTCTTTCTGCCAGGGAATGCCCCTGGTGGGACATTCCTGCCAAAAGGTTTTAGCTCTCCTGTGTCTCTAATGGTGTCTATATGTAATGCAGGATTTTAATGGATTTTCAAGGGGTGTTTTTTGCCTTATATAAAGATCAACTTCACTCAAGTGCCCATCGACAAGCAAAATGCGGTATGTGCACACAATGCAATACTCTTCATCCCTGAGTGGGACGGAGTTCTGGTTCAGGCTGCAACGTGGAAGAACCTTTAAGACATCATGTTAAGTGGGAGAAGCCAGACACAAAAGGGCAAGCATTGTGTGAGTTCCCCATATGAATTTTTAGCATATGCACATTCATAGCCAGAAACAAGAACACAGGTTACCAGGTGCTGGGTAGGGGTGGGGAATGGGAACTTAATGCCTGCTTGGTAAGGACTTTTTGTTTAGGGTGGTGGAAAAGTTTTGACAATGGACAATAGTGATGGGGAGACAAACTAGAGCATGTCATTAAAACTAGATTGTATATCGGAATGTGTATAAAATGTGAAATTTTAGGTTGTATATATGCTACCAGAAGAACAATAAAAACCCCACAGAACTATACAACACAGAGAGAACCTTAAAGCAAACTAGGGACTACAGTTAACAGTATAATTACAACAAGGGTACCACAACACGAATGCAAGGTGTGAATAGCAGGGAAAACTAATGTAAAAAGAAAAAAAAGGTCAACTCCCTTACACCCTGATTTCTCAGGTCACTGACCCATTTACTAAACCATAATTTCATCAACCAAAGAGGTTCATGGGCGGGTCACTGTGGCTCAGCAGGCAGTTTCTGCCTGCTATGCTGGAGACCCAGGTTTGATCCCGAGTACCTGTCCATGCCAAAAAAAAAAGGCTCATTAATTAAGGCAACCTCCACAAGGAAGCAGACAGGATTGAGTTCAAATCCCAGCCCTGTCACCACTTGCTGTGCGTGACCCTGAGCAAGTTACTTGCCTTCTTCAAGGCTCAGTGTGTCTAGATCTGGGAAATGGGAGCAGTCATAATAATTAACCCCACAGGGTTGCTGTGAGAACTCGATGTGATAATTCACGCCAGAGGAATGTTCAACACAATGCTTAGGTTGGTGATATTAACTTAGAAAAAACGAGTCATCCCTGGTCTGATACTATAGCTCCCTAATCCTACATGCTACCTTACAAAAAGCTCCTTTTGATATCCTACTACATTTAACATAAATCTATAATCCCCTCCAAATGGATGGTTAAAAGCGCAGCTTAAGTGTGTCAAAGGTATAAGGAAAAGGGCTAGCCCGCTGGAAACACAGCCTGGGGAAATCGTGCTTCTTTCCCACACTGGTATCTGGGAGCATCAGGCTTGCTTAATGTACCCCCCTCATTGCAGCCAGGGTCCCGATTAGTACCTCACTACCACAAAATCCCCTCCCCTAATCTCTAGTTGTCTCTCCTATTCACACAAGTCTCCTGCATGCCTAAACTCAATCACACATCTACCCACCCAAGAAATAACTACCGCCCAGCTGCTGTGCGCCAGGCACTGCGCAACCTGCGGCCAACGAGTGGACCAAACCCGACCCGGTCGCTGCCCTCAAGGACTTCCGACTTAGTGGGCAAGACTGCGGTTCTCATCAAATAATCACATAAACACAGCAAAATTACACCTGGGGAAACGGCATCCAAAGGGCGGTCCAAAGCGGCGGGAGCGCCAAGCCCAGGGCGTGTTGTAGAAGACAGTGTGGCGCAGGGCCCGTCTGTGGAGCTGGAAGCCCAGCTCCATAATTTTAGGCAAGTTTCTGGCTCTCTCTGGGACTCAATGCCTCCGTCTGTAAAATGGAAATAACACTTGGCTAATGTGACTAGTATATGAGATCGTGCAGTAGTTAGCTCAGGGTCTGTTACTGGGCAGTGCTTGATTAAAAAAAGAGCTATTGCTGTTGTCAATGCTATTGTCATTACTACAAATATATTTGAGACCTGAACCAAAGAAAAATCGATAGACGGTGTGGCCCTTAGAAGACCACGCAAACACAATTCAAGAGAATTCTGTCCAAAATATACCTTTGGATAGATACTCCTCATTTAAAAATCACTTGGGGATTATTAGTTTAAAAATGCTACTAACTGGAATATGGGATCAGAATAAAAAGCTGGCCAGTTTTAGGAATGGTTCCTTTGTCAAAGCTCTTTTATGTCATCTCGATGGGACACTGATGTAGCCTATTAGAGCCCAAAAGAGGAAAGCAGGAAAGCAGCCATCTCCAGTGGAAAGAAAAAAGACCCATAAGTCTAACAGCTGGGGGTGGCAGCCTGTCAAACTGAGGAAAGCTAATGTCAAGAACAGACGCGCGGCAGTCTCTCACTGTTATTTTTGCATGATTATTCCCAGGTGTTGGTGCACGCTGAGCAGTAGCCTGGCTATTTATCACGCGAGAGAGCCTGAGAGCATGGGGGGGGGGGGGCAAGGCGGGTGGAGGGAGGCGGGGAAGAAAAGGTTATTTACACAGATAGCAGCACTTAGTGTGTGTAATCAGAGGGCTGGGGAAAAAAATCTGCAGAGATTCTGGCAATATTTTCTCTGTTCACCTTATTTCAAGGGCTTTCCGGAGTGCTGATTAGCAAGGAAGGCTCCAAAGCTGGAGTGCTGTTTGTGTCAGCTTTTCATCACTCGAGCATTTGACTGTGTCAGCCAGTGATGTACCTGGAAACTGAGAGCAAATGAGGAAGGTTCGGCACAGTGCGTGGGGGTGGAGGGGCTCCTGCTCTGCCAGGACCCAGCAAAAAGGCATTTGGGGGGCTCTGCTGAGACAGCTAGTGCTGCCAGGCAGGAGGGGAACGGGGAGACCCAGTGTGGCGTCAGGCAAGCCTCAATGAACAGATATTCCCTCCCACATCCTGGTGTCGTGACTGCAACGCTGACACGGGGAGCCTGCCCTGGGTCTCTTTCATCTGTTGCCACAAATCTCCACACTTACCTGCTCAAACCTGGGACTCTCAGCTGGCCAACAACCAGCAGAGTGAGAACGATGTTTTATTTTTCTCGGAGTCAATATTTTTACATTCTAGGGGCATGGCTGTGCACTATTACTTAATGCTCACATTTTCTCTGTATCCTGGTATTTGGCTGTTTTATGAGAGTGTCCACAGTCACCTCTTTAATTTAAAAAGCATTAGTCAGAGACTGCACTACGGCGTAGGGAAGCCACCGCTCTTTAAAGGTGACCATTACTGCCGTCTCTTACTGTCCATTTCAACTGCCCTTTCTGCCTGACGGTCCTTGCTTCATTAGCAAACAGGGGATGCTTTAAAAACCGTTTCTGTGAGCACCGATTTTTTTTTCTCCCGAGTTAACTGGCAAGGCTGATATTCCATTCATGATGGACAAGCCTGGAACAACCGTATTTTAGTCATTTCTAATTTTTAAAACCTGATCAAAGCGTTTATGCTTTACAGCTTGCTGGGGGAAGAACATGGACAAATTCTTACGGGCACCATGGATATTCTCTCCTTTAATTCTTACAACATCCCCATTTTATAGAGGCCGTAAATCAAACTCTCAGAGATGGCAATTTACCCTAGGAGCTGAAATTCAAGGCTAGAGAGACCAATCTGATTTCAAAGCCGCTGGGCCTCCTTGTAAAAAATACAACAATAACATCAGCAGCTACCGACAACGTCAGCAGCTATCTGTAGATCAAGTATTTTACAGGTGAGGCGAGAGAAACTTGGTGAAAGTAAAGTAACATACAAGGTTGCCTAAGGTTGAAGGCTGAGCCAGAATTTGAGCTCACAATGGTCTAATACCAAAGGCAAACCCTTCAACATGAAAGACACATCGAGAGATGGGGAGAAACCTTCCTCCAGAGCTCGTTACTGGCCCTTTCCCATATGCTGGAAGCCACACACCTGAAGCATCTTTTTTGTACCTCGCTTGGAATAGTGCATCTCAGAGCTTCCAACCAAATACAGCAATCCCTTGGAAATCGCACTTAAAAACCTCACTGAAACCAAAGCTCAGATTTTGTTTTTGCTGTTGTTAGTTTCTATTTTATGTGCTGCAACCACTCACACTGGGAACTGTATCACTATTTTCATTCTATCGTTCTCAGGTATGAAGACCAGACACTGCCCTAAATGAAAAGCAACTTGGAAAGTACTATTAATGGTTTAGCTGCCGACCTGGGGACAGACTGGGCTCCCACTCGAAGCCGGGCCCCCAGCCACCCTGGCATTGCAGAATGGCACTCTGGGGACTTTCTGACACTGTTGAGAGGTCCCTAACTGTTAGCATATCACCCCTTAAGTGGCCGGGTGAGCAGGTGGCAAAGCAGAGGCATACAAGGGCCAAGCACGTGTCATGCACGCTTTAAACAAGTGACTATGTCTACTTTATCCTCCAGCGGTGACAGTTTTCAAAGCAAAACCAAAGGTACTGAGTACGTAGAGATCAAGAGTAATTAAATGATTCGACTTAATGTTTTAAAATGTACTTTGTTTTTTAAGAGCTTGAGAGTTTGCCAACAAGAGACCTGCCCTACACGAAATATTAAAGGGAGCTTTGTCCACTGAAAAAAGACTAGAAAGGAAGGTCTGGAGGAGGGTACAGAATTGAAGAGCATTAGCCAAGGTAACTTCAAGAGAGGGAAAGTATAGATCTGACAAAAACTATAGGTTAAAAACTCAAACCCTCTTTTTCTGGAGTGATGCAAATATTCTAAAAAATTATCATTGCGATGAATACACAACTATGTGATGATATTGTGAGGCATTGATTGTACAACACGTATGGATGCTATGTGTGCAAAGATGTGTCAATAAAAATATTTTAAGAACTATCAGATACGATGAATACACAACTATGTGATGATATTGTGAGGCATTGATTGTACAACACATATGGATGCTATGTGTGCAAAGATGTGTCAATAAAAATATTTTAAAAACTATCAGATACGATGCTAGACTCAAAAAATGGCTTTTACATTTTACATTAACTTTGAATGTTAATGGACTAAACTCACTAATTAAAAGACATGGATTGGCAGAATGGATTAAATAATAGCCTCTATCTATATGCTGCGCACAAGAGACTCGGCTTAGACCCAAGGATACAAAGAGACGGAAAGTGAGAAATAGATGTTCTGTGCAAGCTGTAGCCCAAAGCAAGCACAAGTAGCTATAGTAATATTAGATAAAATAGATTTTAAGTGTCATGATATCATAAGAGATAAGATTTTCATATGTTGATTGTAAAAGTGTTTTTATCTTTATATGTTCCTGAAATTAAAAACTTGATAATGCTCAGTAACATAGGTCATTGCTACAGCCAAGTTAACGTTTCTAAAAAAGTTCTTCTTGCTATTCTGAGAATGTAGTTTTGATAGCTAATCCAATAGTATTTAAGTTAAGGTTTCAAATTTAGAATTAACTCTGATATCTGTAGATTTTTTGTTAGCCTTAATTTTAAATTGGTTTATGAAACTTAACTTTACAAATACAGTCTTTACAATGATTACATTGTATTTTAAGCACCAAAAAATGAAGTGTACCATTCAGTTGCAAAAATAATTTTTTTTTAAAATGTACTTTGTTTTGAATCCAGACCAAGTTCTCTCCTCGTCCACCCTCAGCTGCCTAGAGATCCACAGCAAAAGTGCCTCCAGGGGAAGGGAAGGGGCCCTGGGATGGTGGCCTTTAAGACTCCACCATACCACATCAGTTGTCACATGCTTAGCCTCAACTGTGTTCTTTGAAAACAACCTATCCTCCTGCTGAATCACAGACACTTAAGCTGTTTTGAAAGTGCTGCTGACATCTTTTACTGCTCAGAGAGTTTGGTGTGCTTTAAATAGCAGCAGTAAATGATCGGTGTTTTCATATCTTGTTCCTAAGCATTCGCTGATTTCCTCTCCTCCTGCCTATTCCAAAGTCATTTAAAATACAAAAATAAATCACCTCGGAAGGAGACAATAGGAAAGGCATTTTTTAAAGCCTGTCTTCTTGGATTAGCCTTCTCCTGAGTCCCTTTGTACAAATCCCATTTCTAGCAATTAAATCTTTTCCCCAAACCCTTAACAGTGAGAGACTTTAAAAGAAAAGCCCTGTAGTAAAACTCTGGATTTTTAACACTGGATTCTACCCTAACATGGGGTGCACCTACATTAGCGCACAAATCAATTTCAAAACCACCTGAATAATGCATGAATTTTAGTAGATGTTGGCCACAAATATTCTGCCTGTCTTTGAATAACCCCTTCATTTCTCCTGGTGGGGTATGAGAAACGTTGGCAGTCTCTCACCGTCACTCTTTCGGACACAGACATGATTTAAAAAGGGAGCAAGAAGAGGGGGAAGGAAAGAGATTGTGTTCGGGAAAAATCATGGTATTTCCATTCCTCTCAACCAACAGCAGTTCTTTTTCCCCCTTATATTACAGAGACATCACTTGCAGCAACCTAAAAAAAGCATTCTTAAGGAAACTTTCAGACACTTGCATTATGAACACAATACATGCAGGCTGTAACAACTTAAGTAACAAAGGAAGTACCTGTGTCATACTGTGTAGGAAACTAAGATGCCTGGTGCCTAGGGAACAGTCAAAATCCTGTTTTTCAAAAAAAAAGACAGGTCAGCCACAGAGGGGAAAGATTTTTACTGCACACCCAGGGTACCACTTTGGTGCCATTTGCTCTTCTCCCTGCAAAATCTGTTCACCTAAACTCATCATATTTCTAATGAGGCTCCGCATGGATCTCTTAACCCTCCTCCCTCCCTACCTCCTGAATACTGATCAAAAAAACTGATCAGTTTCAATAAATGAATGAAAGTCCTGAATTTTTTATTTCATAGCAAAGCCCAATAAACACCTCAGTGTCAAGCTTTCTCTAGTTTATCACAGAGATGGACTCATGCTTTAAAGAGAGAAACGAAAACATAAAGTTATGGTCACCAAAATATCGATTTTTAAGGGCACTTCAAGGTATTCACATTCACAGCTCTACAGAAAGGCTGGGATAGGGTTTCGCTCTCATTTTTTTTGAAACTGAGGAACAAGTCCTAAGGGAAATGATCTCGTCAAAACCCTCTGCGCTGCCTGGGAGGTGTGCCACGCCCTCTGCCAAGTTCTAAAGCACAATCCCAAACTTTTCAAAAGTTTGTTCCCGCAGAGCCCCATCCAGAATTCTATTTTCCCTCCCGAGAACAGAACAGATTTTGAAAGCCAGAATGAGGTCCCTCTCCCGAGAGCCTCCCTTAGAGTTCAGTTTCTTCTGCATCCCTTCAGGAATTGTATCCACACAAAAACAAACAGGGAGAGAGGGGTCCCTTTGCATTTTGTCAAATTTATGAACTTTAAAAGCGACATTACTACATTGGTACTTCCGTAAAGTTATTTAAAAAAATAATAATGCTAAGCATTCCACTTTTGGATAAAAATGAAGGAAAGCTACTGCACAGGATGGAAGACTGTCATTTCAGCGTCCTGTGCAGAGATCCGGAAACAAGCGCTGCGTCCGGGGCCTGGTCTGTGTGACACGGGACCATGCTGTGACCCCTCCCCTCCCCTTCCCCTTCCTAAGGCCGCTGCTGAAAACCGCCTCACAGCTGGGGAAGCCATCCCCTCGTCCAAGAAAGCTTCGCCAGGATCCTGCTACGGCCCGGCATGGCTGCAGGGGCCGGCCCCACGGGCCCGAGGCAGGCAGGCGACCAGCAGCGGCCGCCGGGCAGCGCCGGGGCGGTCAGTGAAGCCCAGGGCATTGTGGGGGCACCGCGGGGGCGGCGCGAGGGCAGTGCCGAAGCGGTCAGTTAAGCCCAGGGCATTGTGGGAGCACCGCGGGGGCGGCGCGAGGGCAGCGCTGGGGCGGTCAGTTAAGCCCAGGGCATTGTGGGGGCACCGCGGGGGCAACACCGAGGCGGTCAGTTAAGCCCAGAGCATTGTGGGGGCACCGCGGGGGCGGCACGAGGGCAGCGCTGGGGCGGTCAGTTAAGCCCAGGGCATTGTGGGAGCACCGCGAAGGCAGCACCGAGGCGGTCAGTTAAGCCCAGAGCATTGTGGAAGAGGCGCGAGGGCAGTGCCGAGGCGGTCAGTGAAGCCCAGGGCATTGTGGGAGCTGTGCGGGGCGGCACGAGGGCAGCGCCGAAGCCGTCAGTTAAGCCCAGAGCATTGTGGGAGCACCGCGGGGGCGGCGCGAGGGCAGTGCCTGGCGGTCAGTGAAGCCCAGGGCATTGTGGGAGCTGTGCGGGGCGGCACGAGGGCAGCGCCGAAGCCGTCAGTGAAGCCCAGGGCATTGTGGGAGCGGCGCGGGGCGGCACGAGGGCAGCGCCGAAGCGGTCAGTGAAGCCCAGGGCATTGTGGGAGCACCGCGGGGGCGGCGCGAGGGCAGTGCCTGGCGGTCAGTGAAGCCCAGGGCATTGTGGGAGCAGCACGGGACGGCGCGGGCCGTGCGGGGGTGGGCGTTAAGGACGCCGAGGACCCGGCCTCTCCAAGAGCCCGGAGCTGCCGGTAGAGCTGAGCCACTGTGGAGGCATCATCCGTCAGCGACACCAACCCGAGGCGGGTGCCGGCAGCTCCAGCCAAGGCGGACTGGGGGTGGGGCTCACTGTGGCGATGTTCGACTGAGACAGCATGGAGTGCGTTCACCTAAGGGCATGGAAGCGTCGGGTTTTTCTTTCTGCTTTGGAAACGCCACACCAGAAGCTGTGGCGAGAACAGGGCAGAGGGGCCGGTATGGGAGGAGGGAAGACTGGTGGGAGCCAGGGCGGAAGTCCAGGGAAGATGGCGGCTGTGGTGGGGAGGGCAGGGGAGGCCGGCTCAGGAAGGACTCAGCTCCGCGTCCCAAGCTTCTGGTCAGGCAGCGGCTAGGCCGCAGTCCCTGAGGTGGGGAGAAAGGGCAGAAGGCATCTGTGGGGCCACGTCTACTGGGCAGCTGAGCAAGGGTGTCTGGAGCGGAAGAGAAGGGTCCAGACTAGGGAGAAGCCACCGGAGAGGACGCTGGCGCAGGGATGACAGGGGCGACAGGGTGCGGGAGAAGGAGAGAAGGGGCCGAAGGGCTGGTCGGGTCGCAGCCCACCGGGAGAGACAAACGAAAGGACAGAGGGGCTCTGAGCTCGGAGCGCACCGGCGGGTCCCTTTCCCACCCCCTGCCGGCCATGGTTCACCAGCTGCCGAGTCCTTGCAGTCCCACTCGAACTGTGCCGAGGACGCCGCAGTTCCAGGGCCCCGGAACCTCCCGAGGTTTGCATCCAGGCACCGTGATGGCAGCTCGGCGTCATGGCCGCGGCGCATCTCCCCCAGGTGTGCCGGTGGCCCAAGAAGAAGAGGAGGTCTTCATGCCCGAGACACCAGCAAGAAACTCGAATTCGTCCCTGCGAACTCCCTCCCAGCATGTCCGACGAGCGGACCTCAGACAAGCTCTCCTTCCCCTCGCTGGTCCCACCCGCGCACCTGTAGATGTCCCCGCACTGAACTACGTTCCTTTCCGCCCCGCAGCGCGAGCACCTCCGCTCTCCCGTCTCCGAGCAGGGGGAACTGCCAAGGGCAGCCTACCCGGCTCTGGGCTTCTCCTAACCCCCAGTCTAGCTCTGAGGTCAGCAGGCTCGGAGGTGTGGTCCAAATCCGGCCCACCGCCAGCTTTGTACAGCCCACATGCTCAAACTACAGAGGAGCTTTTCTGATGAGCGAGTTGATGATAGACACTAAACTTTGAGCCCCGATTAAGTGAACTATCAACCCCCCCTTTAAAAAAATGCCATTTTTCTCACTAGCAGATCTGTACAACAAAAATTTACTAAATTATGACCCATTAGATTTAAATTTTCATCAATTAAAAAACCTGGAAATTTTCTCTCATTTTCGAAGTACCTATATGATATCCTTGATTTTACCTCTTGGTAGGCAAATCCTAAAATATTTACCATCAGTCCTTAACAAAAAAAAAAAAAGCTTGCTGATCCTTGGTTAACAGGAAATGCTTGTATTTTCAGTAAGTCATTTAGGTTCCCTCTTGGACTTCATTTTGGTAGGGAGAGTGGAGGTAGGAGGCCAGGCGTACTTTGAAAAAGAGCAGAAAGTGAGGGGAAAAAGAAGACAGAGGGTAGGGAGAGAAGTGTAGGGAATAAGAACAAAGTTTACTGTGCCCACTACCTTTAGCTCCCCTAATAAAACCCAGCAGTCATGACCCGGGGGAAAAAAAACACAAGGATCCGGTAACTGAAGCAATCGAACTTAAAAGATTCGGGAAATACTAATCGAACTTCGTTTGATGATGGCAGCCGCTGTGCTAGGCACCAGGTTAATAAACAACAGTATCTCTGCCTTCACAGAGCTCTCATACAAGTGATTAAAATAAGTCAATAAATTACACCTCATTATTCCTAAAGGACAAGGGGGCATTTAAGCCTTCGATGTAACTGCAGTGTGGTTTGGTAACATTTAAATCCTTGAAGATGAGAATATTCTTATTTCACCCACAACGCAATTCTCAAGCATGTTGTTGGGTGACCAGAAGTGAACCCAGCGTTCCCAGGAATCCAGACATGTTTTCATCCAAAAGTCCAGTCGGGGCACCTATGACCAAGCAAAGCCACTTCCCATACAGCAGAATGTCACATGTCAGGTGTCCCACGAACGACTGCGAGCTTGGGTAATACAGCCTGATAGACTCCGTGTCTGACTCTCAGATCCTTTTCTTGCTAGCGATAGAATCTTGAACGATTCACACAACCTTTCTACGCCAGTTTCCTCATCTCTAAAGTGAGGATCATAGTATCCTGTACTTGTCATGTGATGTAATAAACATATTAAATGAGAGAATCCACAGAAAGCCCTTATAATCCCCGTCATATAGTAATGTCAGCTGTGACTCTTGTCCCCTGCACCCAGTTTCCACCAACCTCAACAGTCATGTTTGCAAGGCTTGTTTAATTTTTCCCGTGGCTTAACCCAACATACTAAAACTAAAACATGCTACCATGGTCTCTGAAAACCAGAGGGGATTTTTTAACAAAAAAGTTCAAAATAACTGGGGGATGGACTTATAACTGAAAATGTACACTTATTTATAATTGTACAGATAATAAGATTTTACTTGGGGGTGGGGGAAACAATTATTTTCCGTCTTCTAAAAGCTGGTGTCCTGGAAGGAACCCTAGCTTAAGAATGAGCATAGGCTCTTCCAGCGCCAGCATCCAAAAACTCAACTTACCAATGCTTATCCCACCTATTTCACAGGGGCACATGTCAAGTATTAAATAAACTCTGTGAAAATGGCCCCAAAAGAAGAATGTTATTCATTTCTGCTGACACAGTCGCTAATACAGTTTATGCTTTAAAGTCACAGAGGGATGAGACACAGGATCACACTATGTTAGCATACAGATTTCCAGATCATTTTACATATATAAAAACATCATATATATAAGGTATGTCTCATTTCAAAACAGATTTCTAGATAACTAACAAATGTTAAGGCTAATTTTGGGGACAATCCACCCAGTCATACACCTATTCAAATAACACACAGCACCATAAAAGATGAGCTCCAAAAGAAACATGTGACCACAACTTTTATACGGATACTATGACCTGTCCAAGATTTCTTAACCAATTAATAAGAAATTGTATATGATGTAGTCAAAGAAAAGCAGATGATGAGTGACATATTCTATATATATTACAATATTAAACTGTAAGTACCCTGTGGGAGCTTCCCATAATTATACTGGAATATTTATTTCTATCATACTCTCCGTAATGTTACAAGTTTCAGTTAGTTGAGAAACACCTGCGAACAGTTATAGCATTAGACAAAGCTAAATTTAAATCAAGCTGATTTGAATCATGATTTAAATCAGTCAAGAAGAACCAGCATCTTTTTAAAATTAAATACCTACTTATTTTTGCCATATTTGTAATCTACTTCATAAAACTTCTAGTTATATATTTTACTTTTTTAAAGAAAATACTATTTATAGGTGGTGTAAAAATTTTAATATTCCAATTTTTATCTTTATTATTATCATCCAGAACTCATATATACATACATATGTTATATAATCAATCCATACTCAGTTCCTCTAAATGCAATTCTTTTCATATTTTACAGCTACATTAGAAAAGCTAATGGAGTTGCTTTATGTACCCAAACTAAATGAAGCATCCATTTAAATCACTGAAAGACTATCTTCTCTAAGTTAATCGTGGATATTTTTCCAGTGCATTAAAATCTAATAACAATAACCAAAACAACTTACATTTAAATTGTTTTAATAAAAAAAAAAAAGTCCTCAACCACAGACCATTTTAAGATAAGCAGCTAAGTATTTTTGTTCATTTGTTAATACTTATCAAAAACATTTATTTTTTGACTATGGTGCTTGTTTTCATTATGACCCTAAAACTTACTAGAGGAAAAGGAGTGCTTGCGTCAAAGGCAACTCTTAGGCAGTTAAGGAACAAAGTTGGCATTTAGAATGGAGGACACAAGTGAGAAACTAAACTGGAGAAAATAAGTGGCTTTACATATGTAAAATATCTATTACATAAAGAATGAACCTATCAAGTATTCGTTTTAAGCAACGATTCTAAATGTCTTCAGTAAGAACTCTGACGCACTCTGATTTTACGTGATGTCTGTTTTGTTTTGTTTTTAGCCAGTTTTAGTGGTAAGTGCATTCTCTAGCATTCTTGTGTTCTAGAGCTCTAATAACTCTTTTAACTATAATAGTTTACTAACAAAACATCCCATTCCCATACAGTGCCACAAAACATAATTTTATCCTGAAGAGAAGACATATATGTTGATCAAATATGTAACCTTGGACACATCTTAAATCTATATAAACTTCTCTTAAAAAGCAACTTGATTTTTTAAAACCCAGTTTAAAACAAAACAACAATAAAAGCTCTATTACTTTAAGAACACTACAAATAATTCTGACAACCACTTCTTTGAATTCTAATATTTGAGCTAAAA
This sequence comes from Tamandua tetradactyla, assembly GCF_023851605.1. Classification (NCBI taxonomy): domain Eukaryota; kingdom Metazoa; phylum Chordata; class Mammalia; order Pilosa; family Myrmecophagidae; genus Tamandua; species Tamandua tetradactyla. The sequence goes on along the minus strand of NC_135347.1, from coordinate 3,086,480 downwards.
TTTTTCAAATTTCTAAAATTAGCTAATGCTAAGAAAAAAAAAGCTCTCATTAGCTAATTTTAAAATAATTTGCTAACGTTAGCAAAAAAGCTTTCAGGGGCTTGGAGCAACACAGCCCAAGGATAAGCAAAATCAGACTGATAGAGACAAAATGACCTTGGAAATTATTTAGGACTCCCTGAAAAAAAATAGTTTTAGATGGGGAGTTAGCTCAAGGCCACAGGAGTTTCGGCAGAATAAAGGTCCAAACTCAGGCAGATTCCCAGCCAAGGCCCATTGTGTGCATGCAACATGCAGGCTGATTTCCTCAGGCAGCAGTTCCAGGCTAATGGGTGTGTCCACGGCCAGCAAAGTGTCCTATCAGGAGCAGTGGAGGAGGACCACAGAGAGGACTTCTGCAGCTGTTACCTTCCTCTTGCAAAACCTTCTTGCTTTCTCTTGCCCTTCTATAAACAGAAGTCATGCCTTGATGCCATGGGTTCATCTCCTAACTATGACTGAACAGTCACGGCAGTCTCGCAGTTCTAGGCGACCTCAGCACAGACCCACATTCTGGGACACCCCCCCCCACCCAGGTTCTTCTGGCCCCAAGACACTTCACGGTGGAGTGGTGGGCGGCAAAGGCAAAAACGCAACCTGCCCTGCCAACCTGTACCTCCTCCCATTGTGAGCAGGTTATCTTTCTCTGCCTTTCATTCTCCAAATGGCTTGTTAGAGGAACAAAAAAAATTCTCCTCCACAGGCGTTACAAAGTCTAATATTTTGTCAAACAGAAATGAAAAATAAACCTAATCTAAGCTGTCATAGACTCACGAAATGCCTCTGGCAGTTCTATCAAAGTATGCAGACATGTACGGACTCTTTGAAGAAATGAAACTGCAGTTTATCAAGTGTGATTTATAAGCAACACTGATTTAGCTGCTAGATAACACTGCTGTCTAATCAGTAGTCAGACAACAGCCATGTGAACACATCAATTATGGGCCACTGCCAAAAGCCCTTGAGATCCTGGAGATTAACAGCCAATCCTCTGTTTTACAAGCACACATCAAAAAGAATATTAATAAGAGGAGGGGCAATGTGGAAGCTTGTCAGTGTAATTCAGCCACTAAAACGGGGCATTTTTTTCACCCTCTCTTCTCTGTTGAATTGGCCCAAGAAAGAAACTGGCATTCGCTACAAGGTACAATGCTGCCAATTTTTTGGAAAATGTTTTTCACTAACATATGGGAACTTGTAAGGGTCTGCAAAATTGCTATTTGCTGAATAAAAACAGGCAAGCCTTCTCCATGTCTCTTTTTTAATGCTGGAATGCAACAAACGGGAGGCATTATTGATTTATTTTTAAATTAACATCCACAGTGGAAATGTTCATGGGTTTTTTCTTTTTCCTCTGCTCTAGAAATTAGAAGTTTTCTACAGCCTCACATATACCCATTTCTAATACTACCCCCACCCATCATAATGCAATACATTAAAGAGAAACTAGTAGTACCAATCTGCATATTCATGAGTCTCTTTGAATCAACATCGTTCTATTCTACGTAGAGCAAAAATCAAAATGTGCAGTTTCTGACATTAAGTACTTAAATTTCTTCTTTCCAACTATCTCAGGAGAAGAGATATAAATCCCCCTGATATTTCTGCAATTAGAATTAAACCAGCTCTCACAACCCAACCCATATGTAGAAAGCATTCGCAAAAATAGATGCCACAGGCACAGCATTCGTTTCAGTGATATCAGTATTTAACATAAGCACCAGTGAGGATTGACATATTTTTGTAAATAATCAGATTAAACCAAACAGCCAGCAACTTACGGTGTAATAGGGTTCCAGCAAGTTCCCTGATACATGAACATAAGCCACATCTAAAAATGCATGCCCTGGAGACCAGTGAACTCACTGCCCACACCCCACCACCACCTCCTAGGACATGACTCCTAGGGGGGTAGACCTCCCTGGCAACGTGGGACAGAAATCCTGGGATGAGCTGGGACTCAGCATCAAGGAAGTGAGAAAACCTTCTCGACCAAAAGGGGAAAGGGAGAAATGAGACAAAATAAAATGTCAATGGCTGAGAGATTCCAAACAGAGTCAAGAGGTTATTTTGGAGGTTATTTTTACGCATTAAATAGATATCACCTTCTTAGTCAAGATGTAATGGAGAGGCTGGAGGGACCTGCCTGAAAATGTAAAGCTGTGTTCCAGTAGCCATGTTTCTTGAAGATGATTGTATAATGATACAGCTTTCGCAATGGACTCTGTGATTGTGAAAACCTTATGTCTGATGGTCCTTTTATCTACAGATGATAAAATGGACAGATGAGTAAAAAAATATGAATAAAAATAAACAAAGGGAAACAAAGGTTAAAAGAAATTGAGTAGATTGAAATACTAATGGTCAATGTGAGGGAGGGATTAAAGGTATGGTATGTAGGTGAGTTTTTTCTTTTTTTTCTTTCTTTTGCTGGAAAGATGCAAATGTTTAAAAAAATGATCATGGTGATGAATACACAACTATACGATGATATTGTGAGCCACTGACTAACACACCATGTGTGTATGGAATGTTTGCATGTTAAGAATGTTTGTTAAGGATTAAGAAAAATATTTTTAAAAAAAAGTGTGACCTGGGAAGGTTAGTTTGCATCCACACTTGTAAAACAACTTTCTATTTACAAAGTGTTTTCCTATTATTACGTTTGTTGCTCATCATTTCAAAATCAGCCTGAGTTGCTGGGGAAAAAAACAGAGGAAGAAAAGGCATGAGGTTCTCTTTGCTTCTTGGTAGTTAAGCTGTTTGGCTCCTAAGCAAGTAACTTAATTCAAGGGCTTGCTGACAAATAATTGTTAAATCAGAGATTATTCTCCTGGGATTCTCAGACTTTGTCTGAGACACCCTGTAATTCTAGATGCAAAGGTTTGTATGTTTACACATATGAGCACTGTTTTCCCCCCTGGAGAGAATGTTCATAGATAGTCAATAAAATCCTAACTGACCTGGTGGTAAACTCCTCAAGGGCAACAGCCAGTGGCTCTTTTTCATTACAGTGCCTACTCAATAAACGTTTACTAAATTAAAGCCACTGCACTCGCTCGTTGTAAATCTCAGCTTCTTCACCTATAAAATCGGAGTAGTAACATGGACTCAGGTGACCTCTGAAGGATGTCATAAAACCCAAACAGGACAACGCTTTTGAAGTACTTAAACATAATTTAAAGTGTTATCCAATTCAACCTACATTCCTGGGGCAGCTAGATGCCAGGCATTGCACAAAGATTAAAAATTACTGATTGGATTTTTGATATTAGAAGGGAGACAGCCTTCTTAGGAAACTATTTACCTGAGGAACTTATTTGGGGGAAAGGGGGAGTGGGAGTGCCTCTGAAAGCACATCTCAAAAGAAAATACACCCAGAGGTTTTGTTGACGGAATATCAGATTTTTTCATTAATAGGCACCATCATCTTTTGATACATCTGACTATGAAACTCCTTTTCTCTACCACCTTTCCAGCAAAAGCCCTCTTAAGGTCAAGAAAGACAACTTTGTAGAGACAAGGAACCACACCCTGCCCCGTGATTATCCAACACAGCTACAGCTGCTCCATTAGAATTTGTTTAGGTGAGACAGACTTTCACAAGGACATGTACAGTTTCCATCTATTAAAAGTACATTGGCTTTCTGGATTCTGAGAGGCTGTTTTATATGTGTAACCTGATATTTAGAGACAATAACAAAGCTGAACAGGATGGGGTTAAAGAAATTCAGAACAAAGGGGTGAGGAAGACAGTGTCTCTATCTTAGAACCACACATACTTGTTGAGACCAATGGAAGAAAGGTTTATTTGATCTGGAACTGAAATTTACTATAGTGCATAATCTAATTCAACCTCTCTGTATAGCTCACATGAACAACTGAAACACAGGAAGCACAGAACAAGAAAGAGGTCCTTTAATCCTGCATCGGTTGTTATAATGCCTGGAAACATCCTAGAGTATATTAAGAAGATGTTCAAAAAGTATTGGCAAATTCCCCTGAGGGAGGGGAGACAGAATATGGAACTATTAAACCTTACCATGAGGGAATCCCTGATACTGTGTCAAACATTAGGGACACCCAAATCAATAAGCCGTGCCCTTGATCAGAGGCTTACTCTTATGAAGCTTCTGTAGATAGTGGAGAAGCTTAGACTACCTATAGGCATGCCTAAGAGCTACTTCTGGGGGGCCTCTGTTGTTGCTCAGATGTGGCCTCAGTCTCTCTAAGCCCAACTCTGCAAGTGAAATCATTGTCCCCTACGTGGGACATGACATCGAGAGGTGAAAGTCTCCCTGGTGACAGGGGAGATGACTCCCAGGGATGAATTCAGACCTGGCACCATGGGATCAACAATTTCATCCTGAATGAAAGGGGGAAAAGAAGTGTAATTAATAAAGTATCAGTAGCAGAGAGAGTTCAAAGAGTCAAGAACTTACTCTGGAGGTTGCTCTTACAGAAGCTTCAGGTAGACCTTGCTACCTATCATAACCTGCCAACCCTCAATCACGACGGTTCCAGCCAATCCTAAAGAACACCTAGGGCAATATATAAGATTCCAAAGGTTCCAGCCACTAGAGTAACTTGCCAGAAACCTACAACCTCCAGAGGGTCCCTGGTCCAGATACATCCTGACACCTAGCCCAGCCTCTCCAGAACATCAGATAGTTCCATCTCCCTGCCCCATATTACTGACAGACCCTTCCAATATCAAAAATTTAGAATTGCCATAGCCAAACACCCCTAAAGAAATGTAGAGAAAGATCAAAGGTGATAGTGGAATTATTCATAGAAGACAGGACTTAACAAATGAATATGAATGCTGAATCATTAAATTGGTATCTCTGTTAGTTCCAGTATTTTAGAGGAGCTAGAAGTAAAAACCTAAAATTGTGAAATTGTAACCCATGTCAAAGTCTGAAATATGTTTTACAACTAATTATGGTGCTGTGCTTGGAAATTTATAGCTTTTTTGTATATATTTTTCACAAAAAAAAGGGAAAAAAGTTTATTGTAATGATAAAAAAAGTATTTAAGCCCTCTGGCCTCCTATATTCTGGAGCAGGTAGAAGGAAAAATATGAGAGGATTGTCATGGTACATGACAAACTCTGGGATCTGTCCTGTAACCTCTTGTTGAAGAGTGCTTTGAAAACTATTGCTTTTTTATTTCTTTGCTTTGTATATATGCTATACTATACAATAAAAAAAAGTTGTAAAAAAAGTATATTGGCAAGGATATTTTTTGGTAAAATATATTTTAATAACATTCTGATTTTAATGGGCAACTTCAAGGTAAAAATCAAAACCACTGTTTTTTTAAAAATAAGTTATGACTATTAATGACATAAGGTTGTAATCATTTATTATATACCAGGAGTCAGAATGAGCTGTGCTCCAAATCCTTATCAAATTTCAGCAGCGATAAAAGGGATGGAATTCATCCTTCGAATTTCTAAGATCATATTATACTCCAAATTTCAGGGCTGGCCTTGTCCGCAACAGTTAACTTGGTTTAAACAAGTCTCTTCCAAGGTCACGCTTATGCTCCAAGTATATCAGACACTTCTCTCTTAATAAAGGCTTTTTTTTTTAAAGTAGCTTTCCATTTTAGCCCTGAGGGTTTTGTGGGTAACAAAGAAATCAACAGACAAAAAACTGGCGCAAACAGGATGCCACTGCAATCTGTTATTCTGACACAGCATAACCCTTCTGTGTAGAGCATCTTTTTATCTTTATTCTTATAAAATACAACAGACTTGCTTTAACAGACCTGGGAAAGCAGGTGCAATATAACCGATTATATAGATGACGGTGCCTTAAAATTTTTTTAAAGCCACATAAACGCAAGTTAGAAGAAAATCCAGATAATCCCCAGCAATGTCTTTGCCTGTGATCTCTACCATGGATGAAAGGAAAAAGATGTGGCCCCCACGGAGCCAAACCTGAGGCCCTCTTCTCTGTGACCCTAACCAAAAGTGAATTCATTTCAACAAATACTTACTGAGAATAGCCTAATATCAGGCACAGCATTGGGTGTGGTAATCCATGCCCTCAAGGATTCTCAGACTAGAAGAAACATGTATTCACAAATAATAGCAACCAAACAGGAAAGATGTAGATAAAAGATAGGAAGGCATCTTCATTGCAATAAGAGCTCAGCAAAGAGTGGAGGAAATCACAGCTCTTTCAGAAGTATAAGGACATGCAGAAACGTAAGCCAAAGAGAAATGAAGGTCCAGAGACAGTAACATTTGCCCAGGGTCATAAGGGTGATCGTGGCCAGATCATCACATGGAACCCAATCCCCAATCCTAGGTTCCAAAGCTTCTCCCTGTGAGTCACAAACTGATCCAGATAAGGGTCAGAGCAAAGGGCCTCCGAGGGGAGCAATCTACCCGAAGACCACAAGTGGCCAACGTTAGCGGGATTTATAGGGCACGCTCCGCTGACTAAGGGGGCACACCACAGCAAATCAGCAATTTTCTGAGGTCCAACTGACCAGAAAAGATGAGCTCCACAGATGAGACATACTGCAGGTATACTCACAACTGCATGCTTTACACACTCCTCAAACATTTTCTCCCACCCCTACGGCCATTAGCTGCATGTGACTAAATCAAAATGGCTCACTAAGCAAAGCCATGGCTCATCTTTACTACTTCTGCGGTTCATTTGTGCAGGGATGCTCCTGCCCCAGGATTCTAGGAAATACTCGTTATTTACCTGCCTGTAAATATTCCTAGGGCTTGAACTGCAAATCATTGATCCTTCCTGGGCCATCTTCCATTTAACCAAGTACACTAATTAGCCACCTGGAATCAATCACTTAATGAAGTCATTTTGAAAACAAAGCTATGGTGATTTTTTAAATAAAGAACCTTTAAGAAAAAAATCTTCAAATGAGCGATCTGAAGCATTTTCAAAATGCACACTAAGGCATCCTCCTCTCAAGCTGGGGAATCAGAACAGGGGTAGGGGACCTGGGCACGGGTACCTGGGGAAAGGAAAAAAAATAAGTCACTCTTCAGAGGATTCAGATGCACTGCTCTGATGAAGAAACAATGTTTAAGGGTTCAAGGATATTGGGGACTGGATCAAAAATCATTTATTGTAGAACTATGACTCCAAAAGCCAGTAAAGAGAAAATCAGCACCCAAATGTGTTGACATATAGTCAACTTCCATAAAAGCAGTAAAAGAAAAAAAAAATAATAATTCCGGAGTCAGAAAATTCTTCCTAAACTGACACAAAACGCAGGAGCCATGAAAAGAGATTAATTAGAAATCTAACTACCCAATCTAAGATATTTACATCCACCTAGCATAAACAGAATCAAAAGACAAAGAAAAGGGGGAAAAACTGAAAACACAGGAAAAGGAGCTAGTTTAATTAGTATACACTGAAATATAGCCATTAAAAAATGACCAATAGGGCCACAGTGGCTCAACAGGCAGAGTTCTCACCTGCCATGATGGAGACCAGGGTTCAATTCCCATGCCTATCCATGAAAAAAAAAAAAGACCAATAGCTCAATCAAAAATTAGGCAAAGGTTATAAATTTATTAGGTGTAGGACTATAAAGAAATACAATGGCTTATAAACATGAAAAATGCAAACTAAAATAATATCAGATCAGTGCAAATCAAAGTAAAAAGAAGTTGCAATTCAAAATATTAGCTAAATTGTACAAAAACAGGCATTTCAAGTTTCACTGTTGGTGGGAAGGCAACATGATGCAATCAAGTTGCAGAACAATTAAATTTTGAACTGCATATGTACAAATTTGTTCACTGGAGAATTCTTTAACTGAAAAAAACTGGAAACGTTAACAGAGGGACAGCTAAATTTTGGGAGAAGAGTAAAAAAGGGAACCTAGGATATCCAGGAAATACAATCATGTGAAAAGTACAAAGTGCGCATCGCCTTCTTTAATATGTTCTGATTTGTATAAGGAGGCAAGAAATATAAATAAATAAATATATATATATATATTGGTATATGCTGAAGGATATACCAAAGTGTTAAAAATGCTTTACTCTGGGGAACTCACTGGGGGTACAAGGGGAATTTAAAAATCTACTCTCCATTATATAACATTTCAGTATAGTTTAAACTTTTATAGATTTATGTACTGCTTTTTTCAATTAAAAAAATGAGTCAACTGGGCCACGGTGGCTCAGCAGGCAAGAATGCTTGCCTGCCATGCCAGAGGACCTGGGTTCGATTCCTGGTGCCTGCCCATGTAAAAAATAAAAAAATAAAATAAAAAATTAAAAAAAGAGTCAACTGAAAAGCATTTTAATAAGTGCAACTAGCTTCTCAGGGCTCTAGACCATAGGGCATGCTAAACCCCGGGACTGTGCAAGCGGCCCTCTGAAGGGTAAGAAACAGAGACTGAGGCATCTATTTATAGCCCTGCCTTATCATTTCAAGTTTCTATTGTTTGTAATCTTAGTACGGTGGATTACCTTAATACAAGAGGACATGTATTTCGGGGTATAAAAGAGCACAACTAGAGACACCTGGAAACCATTTCCTCCGGGCAGAGTTTTTACTCTTCTAATGCCTTCTTTAGCCACACTCGGAGAAAAACCCTGCTAGTTAACGTGTTATCGTTAATGCTTGCGGTCCTGCACCCGAAATCAGCAGCTCCTATTCCCGCACGTGCCCCGGTCCCCCTTAACCACGCCGAGACCAACTTCAAGGCGGCGGAGTCAGGACCTGCGCTGCGTCTGGGGCAGAGCGCCGCTCACCTGGGCCCCCCGCAGCCCCGTCTCTGTCTCCGAGTCTTACCTGGGCCCGGCGGGCTGCCTGGGAGCTGGCCTTACGCCCCTTCTGGGACCTCATCTTGCTCCTGCAGATCCACGCCCCCGCTCCCCGGAAGGCTCCACCCTCTCGCCCCTCTAGGGCTGGCGCACGGCTGTTCCCTGGGCCCAGAAAGTTCTCTCCCAGGGAGGCCAGTGGCCCCTCCTCACTCCACTCCGATCCCTACTCAAACGTAAACAAGTATCAACCCTGCTTCCTGCCATCTCTCTTCTACCTCCTTCACCCGCCTGATTATCCGCACAGCACCCAAGACCAACCAAGGAATATTTATTTGTCCATAATAACATAGAATAGGAGCCTCATGAACGCAGACCCTTTCTTTGTTCACTACTGTATCTCCAGGACCCTGACTGTGCTTGGCACGAACCAGGCATTCAAAAATATTCGCAGAGTGAAAGAATGACAGTAAAGGAATGAATAAAAGAATAAATTGGCAGCTGCATTAACATCTCTCCCTTTTTAGTAGTTCTACTGTCAGAAAACAAAATGGTCAAGTAATCATGATGACAGCATTCTAAACTGTAGGAGGAAACGGTAGAAAATGAAGGAATGAATAGTTAATCGCTGTCTGCAATATCTGTGTTTTAAAAATCCCTTAGCACAGCAGCAATACCCTGCACCTATGATAAAAACGAAAACTTCCTAATTTTTCTACCACAAGATCTATCAAGCCAACTGCATCAATTAACAGCAGAGGACCTGTCCCAGCTCCAGAGGCCCACGCTGAACCCAGGCACCTCCTCCCCTTCCGCCATGCCTATTCCAAGACATCTCATGTCTCTCTCCCTGGCAGGGTCAGCTAGCTTTTCTTTCTCTCCTGCATCATTCCCATCAGCATACAAACAGGCTATAAGAACAACAAATATATAGACAGAGATAGATCAATACTCCCTTGCCCTCGAGTTGCCCCTTATAAGTTTGCTACAGAAGACGGGCTCTGTTTTATCACCTCCACTCAAAACCCAAGCACTGGACAGGCCATGGTGGCTCAGCAGGCAGAGTCCTCACCTGCCATGCCGGGAGACCTGGGTTCGATTTCCAATGCCTGCCCATGCAAAACAAACAAGCAAACAAACAAACAAACAAAAACCTAAGCAGTGCAGTCAGGCTTATTTCCCCCCATCTCCACACCTCGGCCCAGGACCACTTTTGTTAAGGTTACCAATGACCTCCATCCTTCAAGACGCAACAGTTAATTCTGACTCCTCAACTTCCACTTGACACAGCTAATCACACCCTCCACGCTGAAATAATTTATTTACTTGCTTTCCAGAAACACCAACTATCCTGGGTTTCCTTCTTCCTCGTTGGTCACAGTGCTGGCTCCATATGATGCTCCAGGGCTCAGTTCTGGGCCTTAGACTTTTCTAAAGATAGTCACGTCTTAGGGAAGACCACTTCCAGTCCCAGGACTTTAAAGACCCCCTCTCTATGCAGATGCTGCAAATCTGTCGTAGCCAACACAGTATATCAAAAGTGCATCAGATAGGGCAGTGCACAGTATATCAAAAGTGCATCAGATAGGGTAGTGGGCTACAGTGGCTCAGCAGGCAGAGTTCTCGCCTGCCATGCCGGAGACCCGGGTTTGATTGCCTGGTCATGCTAAAAAAAAAAAAAGGCCCAGCAATACCATTGCTGGGGATCTACTCAAAGGAATTAAGGGCAAAAACTCAAACGGACATTTGCACACCAATGTTTATAGCAGCGTTATTTACAATTGCAAAGAGATGAAAACAGCCAAAATGTCCATCAACAGACGAGTGGCTAAACAAACTGTGGTATATACATGCGATGGAATATTATGCAGCTTTAAGACAGGATAAACTTATGAAGCATGTAATAACATGGATGGACCTAGAGAACATTATGCTGAGTGAGTCTAGCCAAAAACTAAAAGACAAATACTGTATTGTCCCAATGATGTGAATCAACATTCGAGAATAAACTTGGAATATGTCATTGGTAACAGAGTCCAGCAGGAGGTAGAAACAGGGTAAGATAATGGGTAATTGGAGTTGAAGGGATACAGACGGTGTAACAGGACTAGATACAAAAACTCAAAAATGGACAGCACAATAATACCTAATTGTAAAGTAATCATGTTAAAACACTGAATGAAGCTGCATCTGAGCTATAGGTTTTTGTTTTGTTTTGTTTTGTTTTGATTTTACTATTGTTACTTTTATTTTTGTCTCTATATTAACATTCTATATCTTTTTCGGTTATGTTGCTAGTTCTTCTAAACCAATGCATATGTACTAAGAAATGATGATCATGCATCTATGTGAGGATGTTAAGAATTACTGATTGCATATGTAGAATGGTATGATTTCTAAATGTTGGGTTAATTTCTTTTTTTCTGTTAATTAAAAAAAAAAAAGAGAAGGGGTAATTGGAGCTGAAGGGATACAGACTGTACAACGGGACTGGATATAAAAACTCAGAAATGGACAGCACAATACTACCCAATTGTAATGCAATTATGTTAAAACACTGAATGAAGCTGCATGTGAGGTATAGGTTTTTTGTTTTTGTTTTTTTGTTGTTGTTGTTGTTTTTTCTTTTTCTTTCTATTATTGTTTTAATTCTTATTCTGTTGCCTTTTTATTTCTTTTTCTAAATCGATGCAAATGTACTAAGAAATGATGAATATGCAACTATGTGATGTTATTAAGAATTACTGATTGTACATGTAGATTGGAATGATTTCTAATTGTTTTGTTAATTCTTTTTTTAATTAATAATAATAAAAAAAAAGGGTGGTGCGGCTGTGGCTCAGAGACAAAAATAAAGTGCATCAGATGCAGGAGACCTGGGTTCGATTCCCAGACCATGCACTTAAAAAAAAAAAGTGCATCAGAACTCTTGATTCCACCCACCCTCAGAATCTAAGCAACAACCTTAATTCTCATTCTCTCACATCTCCATATCCAATTCTGACCCTTCTACCTAGGACAATGCCACTACTTCTTACCACCTCCATGACTACTAAAAAAAATATATATATATATCCATTTTCTCTCACGGAGACTACTGAAAAAGTCTTATAAATGACTTTTACATTTCTTGTTCTTGCCTCTCTTTCGTCAATCCTCCACACAATAGTCAAGAGTGAGCTTTTAAATATGAACCAAATCATGTCACCCCATTGCTCAGAAGTATGTAAGGTTTCTTATTATATTCAGACTAAAAGCCAAACTCCTTACCATGGTCTACAGTCCTACAAGAGCTGCCTTATACCCAACTCTCAATCCAATCTGGACACGGTCTGTTCAGAACACATTCCATGTGTGTTATGTTAGTGGATTTAACAGCATGTGCAGTCAGCCAACAAAGAGACTAGAGAAAGCTCATCCAGAAAAAAATGCAAATGTCTAATCAATTGGGAGTCCAGGCTTTGCTTCTACTCTCAATTCGATTCCATTTACTGAATCAGCTTTTCCTTCCTTCCTCAAGTTAGACTTAATACAACTCCCCACTCTACAACATCACATCAAAATCACAGCAGTCAGATCCTGCTTCAATTTCATCCCTTCCTTTCTAGCTTCAAAGGTCTTAAGAAACATCAACAGAATAAGTTCTCAACAAATACGCAAATCTCCTCTCTTTTTCCAGTTAACCTCTTCTCCACTGGGCCGCCGAAGATGGACTAGGATTCCCAACAGAAAGAATACACAACAGTGTGCTCTGTCAGCCCTAAAACCCTCTCTTTTGCCTACCGTGAGATTTCAAAGGAAATTAAAAAGTGCCACTGCTTACACAAACTGTGGGGAACTCTCGCCAACAGCAAACTGAGGAGGATTTGAGAGGAACACTGTTAGTTCAGCACATCCATTCTCCTTCTGACCTGTGGCCTTGAGATCTAGTGGCCTTGACCTTGTACAGCTGACCCCACATCTTTTTCACTTAGGCACATTATTTCTAGTTTGCAAATCAATTTCATTGGATATTTTATAAATTTTCAAAGAAAAACACAACATTTGTATTTTAAATACACATACATATGTATCATCAAATACAAAAAAGAAATAAGAGAATTATACTGCTCTCAAGTCTGACTCACACCATAACAACATTAATAGCAATCCTCAGATCCTATCTGCATGTCAGGTCCCTATTTGAATTTCACTCCTTAATATAAAAGCCCTTTCAAATGTCCCCTGTGAAATCAGACACTGCATTCACACCTTCCTCTACCTTCCAACGTCTTGAGAAAGATCCACAGAAGATGTTCTCAATAAGTACGCAGATCTACTTGGTTTCCTTCTAGAAGTCTGCTGAGAGTATTTCTCTCTGTTATAAAATGGGTGGAAAAGCTGACTGTCCAGAAGATGTGATTTAAGGCACCAGGAAAGCTTTCTTGCCTCTTCTCCTTGTCCCCTACACTGGAGTTCCATTCCTTAAGCCTTTAAAAGTCTACCAATGGGATAGTGGTACCATGTTAAAGTCACCATAAGGGTCACTCAATGGATAGTTAGTGGAGGACAAAGCTCTTGATGAATGTTTTTGAAATTAGGTTTTTAATGGACAGGGACATATCAGAAAATATATATTTTTAAATTTTTTTAAAAAGAGCTTCAACAAAGAGATCAAAGCAGACATCACCTCTGCTTTGAGGTGGCTGACTTTCTGTTTCTCTTGCTTTTCCATGCTGCTGAAGACAATAGCTTTGCAGAACTATGCTCCTCATTCCCGCTCAGGTAGGGCGTTCTCTCGCCCTGTATTACACAGGTTTTCCTAATCTGAAAATCACTATCCAATATGGCTGCTTCCTGCTCACCTTTCCAGTCAGTGCCACACAATGTGTAGCTAGTTCCTTGTGCCATTTAAAAATACCGAAGGCTCAAAAATCAGACGCTAACGCAACTGATAGATGGCAAAAATAAACACAAATTTATATCATCTCTTTAAATTTCTGAATCTAATGAAATGTATTTATAAATAACTATTTAAGCCTATTTGCACTCATGTGGAAGACAAGTGCGTCCACGCTGCTTGCTCTTTGGGCCTCTCACCCACCCCACTGGAACAAAGCAGCCGCATGGTCTCCCCGTGTGTTCTGCTACTTGCTAAATGCCATGATGCTTTACTCTTCTCTCCTCTACCTCTCCTCTAGATTCTAGGTGCAACAAAGTTCGTTACAGATCATGGTCAGTCTATCAACCTCCAATCAATTGTGATTCTTAACTGTCTCCAGATTTAGGTCAGCAGTGTCCCCACCACAGCAGAGGAGGGAGTAACTTCTTTCCTTTCTGCTCTGATCTGCAGAGAAAGCAACCAGAAGACGGAGGTCTTGAACAACTTTAAAAGCACCAGCTCACACTGTTAAACTCATTCCTACACTGCCTTCAAATTCAAGAACTATGAAGAATGAATGGATGCTGAAAAGGAGGCTAATCACCATTCCACTAGCCCTTTCTCGGAGTTTACACCCTCTTTGAGTTTCAGGCAGCAGTGTCAGAGAAGTAGGCTGGTCCCGGCCTCAGAGAGCCCCACAGCCAGGTGAGAGCCCCAACAAAGGCTGGGGTAGGAGCAGAATGTACCCCCATGTCTGGTGACATAACCACCGACACTGCTTGGCCAAGAGCCCGTGGCAGGAAAGTGATGTCTTAGCACACTTCAGAGGAAACGTATTCTGAGGCCAGGATGAGCCAAGCACACACATACTAGGAAAATACTTATGAAACAAACATTAAATCATCAAACTTTAAAAGATCACCTCATATAACTTTGACAGTGTGACTGTGTGATTGTGAAAACACTGTATCTGATGCTCCTTTTATCCAGGGTATGGACAGATGAGTAAAAAATATGAATAAAAATAAATAAATAATGGGGGGTAAGGGGTAAAATAAATTGAGTAGATGGAAATTTTAGTGGTCTCCTGACCAATAGGGGGAAAAGAAGTGTAAGTTATAAAGTATCAGTAGCAGAGAGAGTTCAAATAGAGTCGAGAGGCTACACTGGAGGTTATGTTGCTCTTACACAAGCTTCAGGTAGACCTTGTACCTATCATAACCTGCCAACCCCCAGCCAGGACCATTCCAGCCAATCCTAAAGAACACCAAGGGTGATGTATATATAAGATTCCACAAAGGTTCCAGGCATTAGAGTAATTTTCCAGAAACCAACAACCTCCAGATGGGTCCCTGGTCCAGATAAGTCCTGAAACCTAGAGAGCCCAGCCTCTCCAGAACATCAGCTAGTTCCATCTCCCTACCCCATATTAGTGACAGCCCTATCCAACATGAAAAAGTTAGAATGGCCATAGCCCAAACACCCCTAAAGAGAGGGATAGATAGATCAAAGGTGATGGTGAAGTTATACCATGAAGACAGGACTTAACAAATGAATATGAATGCTGAATCATTAAATTGATATCTCTTTTAGTCTCCAGTATCTTAGAGCACCTAGAAGTAAAAACCTAAAATTGTGGAATTGTAACCCATGTCAAACTGAAACGCGTTCTACAACTAATTGTGGTGCTGTGCTTTGAAATGTATTGCTTTTTTGTATGTATGTTATTTTTCACAAAAAAAGAAGAAGAAAAAAGTCAATTCTGAAGATAAAAAAATATTTAAGCTTTCTAGTCTCCTATATTCTGGAGCAGCTAGAAGGAGAAATCTGAGAGGATTGTACGGTAGCCCATGACAAACTCTGGGATCTGTCCTGTAGCCACTTGCTGAATAGTGCTTTGAAAACTACTGCTTTTTTATTTCTTTGCTTTGTATATATGTATATTGTACAATAAAAAAGTTAAAAAAAAAAAAAAGAAATTCTAGTGGTCAATGAGAAGGAGGGGTAAAGAGATATATGAGATATATATGAGATTTTTATATATGAGATATATATGAGGTATATATGAGATTTTTCTTTTTTCTTTTTAATTAATTTTTCTGGAGTGATGCAGATGTTCTAGAAAGTCGTCATGGTGATGAAGGCACAGCTTTGTGATGATATTGTGAGCCACTGATTTACACCATGTAGGGGCTGCATGCATGTGAAGAATTTCAATAAAATTATTTTTTTTAAGTCACATCTCTTCTATGTCCTATTTGTTCACACTGACTGTTGTAATAAATTCTCAGCTTTCCCTTGGTCGTATATAGAAATATATGTCTGTGTTTTTAAAGTATCTATGTCTATGTGTGTTCATAAATATATAACATACATATATATATATATATATGCTATATTTAAAATGATTTATGGTTACTTTTTTGTTGCTTGGTTCTTGTTTCCCGTCCTCCCCCAAAGGGTACTTTGAAAGCCTTCCAGTTTTTACAATTAAACCTAACCATCTGGACAAAAATCTTCACATTCACTAAATTAGTCACAGATTTTGTGGGTAAGCTGAGAAAGTAAGTGCAATGCTTAGTGCTAGGCTTTAAACCACATCTACCACAGCAAAACACTCCCCTCCAATAATCCTTCCAATTACACATGCACATTCAGACTCAAATAACACGAGGCATCCATACCTCATTGCACGTAACATTTTTACAGTTAGCATTATCCTTTACATCCCAAAATGAGTTACAACAGATCCAAAATGAAATTCTTCAAAACCCTTTCAGAATTTATTTTACTGACAAAAGACATAACAGTACCTATTTTTCTTTCGACCATCTACTGCCTACCGCTACTGGTGAGTGCTAGGAAGCAGCTCACAAAAGTTCAGAGGCAATTTAAAGAGATCTGTATTTCTACAGTGAACACCAGTAAAAATGTGATTTGAATACACTGGATATTTTCTGTACTGTTCCAAGTCTTTGATCCTTTTCAGATTTACTATAAGTGTCAGAAAAGGAAAATTCAACATGTTTAAGATTCAACATACTTAGCTGAAATTCAGCAAGGGCAAGTGATTTAGTGTTGCCATCCAATCACTGGTAAATAACTGTAGATATTACAGAACTTCCATCAACCTAAAACCGGACAGGATTATCTGCTGGGAGTAACTTCACAGCCGTAGTAACTCCAGGAAAATGGAAAACATTGGTTTCTACAAGGAAATAATGTGCGTGAATTTATAGCAGGCTTACGAATTCATATACTAGCCTACCAAAGGAGACTTTAGGCCTTTATTATGAGGTAGGATCACAAATATTGGTGTAAGCAGATTTATAAAAATAATTTCCAGAGGCTTAGGTTAGCAATTTTCCTTTCACATTTTACAGAGGTGTGCCGGTTTGAATACGTTGTATATCCCAGAAAAGCCAAGTTCTTTAATCCTCATGCAATATTGCTGGGTGGGATCTGTTTTATCATTCCCATGGAGATGTGACCCACCCAACTGTGAGTGGTAACCTTTGATGAGGCACTTTCCACAGATATGTGTCTCCACCACTCAAGGTGGGATTGCTTACAGGGGCCCTTCAAGAGGCCCATTTTGGAAAAAGCTTCAGAGTCAACAGAGGCAACAGGACCCACACAGCCAAAGAGCTTTGGCGATGGAGGGAAGCCCCTGGGGAAGCCTTGCGGAGTAAGGAGAGAAAGCTAGCAGACCTCGCCACGTGCCCTCCCAACTGAGAGAGGTGTCTAGAACCCAAAGACCCCAGCAGACCCAGCCCTATCACTTCCCACCTGAAAGAGGTGTTCCAGAGGGCATCAGCCTTTCTTGGGTGAAGGTAGCCTCTTGTTGGTGCCTTAATTTGGACATTTTCACAGCCTTAGAACTGTAAACTTGCAACTTAATAAATTCTGTTTTTAAAAGCTGTACCATTTCTGGTATATTGGATTCCAGCAGCTTTTTCAAATTTTCAAACTCAAACAATGGGCAACAGAAAGAGTTCACTTAAGTAGTATTTAAAAGAACATGTTGGAGAGGAGGAGAAAGAGACGAGATAAAGCAGACTACATTTACTGAAAATTAATGGTATGTGTAGATGATACATTTTTAAAGCCCTCAGAAGCATTCACATTTTGAAGGCATTGACAATTTGGTAAAGAGCTTCCTTTCCAGGAGGGATTAAAACTGTAAAGAGATTTCAGGCTTGCAAAGGCTCTAGGCTGTCATAAATATTAACAGGAGTCGTGGTTGTTTTGTTTTTTTATCTGTTTTGTTTTGCTAAGTAAGCCTAGGTTAAGCACCTATTAACATTCAAATAACACCTAAAGAAGTCAAATTTAGGTGAGCACTTGCAGGATTTGTTTAGTCTATTTGGTAAATTACTGCATGATTTTTTTTAAAAAATACACAAATTTTAAAACATGATCTTACAAATTTAGTCTGCTTAGTGACTATGAGAGGGCCAAGTTTTATGAGATTTGAAAGAAATGAAATCCATTCTCTTTCCTTACTGAGAAAATATTAAGAGAAAAGCATGATGAATGAACAAGAGCACATTAAAGTCACTAGTTAGACAAGACAAGAAACCATTTAGGCTTTTCTAACTTTTTACACCTCCATTCCTATAATCCTGCTGTGGCTCACTACCCCCACCCCAAAGAAAAAGAGCTGTCAAGTGAAAATTATGCCATGATACCAAAATAATAACACCAGAGCTTAAAGTAAAAGGAGACAAAACAAACTCACCTTAATTCAATTAACATTAAAAAGTTCATTTGTCTAATATGAAGCAATCAAGGCTCAACAAATGATTTTATTTTATTTATTTCTTTCAACAAATGATTTTAATGTTGCAGAAGAAATAGGCTTCTTTATGGCCAAATGGAATATAGAGAAATCATGGAGAAATGGTATTTTTAAGTATCCTGAATTATCAGGAAAAGTGACAGTTTGTACACAAAAAAAAGCTGTTTGAGATACAGGGTTTCACTCCCAAGAAGATTATTGTAAAAATAAAAACATTTTATTTTTTGTTGGGGAGTGTCTACAATGATAGATACTTCTAAAAAACAAGACTTTACTAGTGATTTCCTTAAGCCTACTTATTCATAAGAGGATTAGAAGGACAAACTACAACTACAATGGAAAAAATGCCCTGATTTATGGTCTTATATTGTTAAATATCATCTAGCCCTCAAAAAAAAAGTTAAAAAGGAAAAAAGATATCCTGAAATTCAGGCTGCCAGTCAATAGCTCTTCCTTAAAGAACTGCTGTACCCTTTACTGCCCTTGCTGGAGAGTCCCTCTCTACTGATAAAAGGATCGATAAGTAATGAAATAACGGGAAACATCTGTACAGCCCAAACTATTTAGGAGAATGCATTGTTTAGGGCCATTTCGACCAAGGCTCTCTGCCACCCACCCCCCTCCTTCTCACCTCTTTTTCTTCTATTTCTTATTCCCCACACCTCCCCCACCCCCACCCCATTCTCTCTCATTGAAACAAACAGGAAAATTCAACAACAGCCGCTGCCCCTCTCTAGACTGGAAGAACCTTAAATTCTTAGCTTCCTGACCAAGCAGCGAAGAAATGACAACATACTACCCCGCCCCTTCACCCCTCTCTCGTTTTACAGCTTAAAACAAGCATTTGGTCAGGCAGTTCTTGTCATCAAACAATGAATTCTTTTGCCTCCTTTGTGAAAGGAAGGGGTAAAAACATCTGAGCGTGATCACAAAATATAACGTTAGGCATTCAATTCCTGTACCTTAGTACCTCATTCTTTCTCCTCCTGGTCCAAACGATTTGGTGACCACAGAAATTTTAATCTGTAAACAAGTGGCTTGCTCTACAATTAAACCATTCTTGGGAGGAAAAAAAAAAAAAACAGTTTGGCGGTTGCCCAACCCAGAGACTTCTAGTTTCTTCCATTATTTAGAGCTCCCAATGGTTAAAAGGCAATAAGCTCATTTGGAGTTTATAAAACTATACACCATCAACAAAAGCATGTATGCTTCCAAGATGCACAGTAGCTTCTCCAAGCACAATGGGGAGCTGTGCACTGGCTCCCCCAAAACAAAAATGCCCGGCCCCAATTAAGCACCCCAGGGGCCTTCAAAGCAGTTATGCTAAATTGCAAATACAGCGAGATCCACTTGAACTCCAACTGTCTAGTGTGCTTTTCTTCACCAGGTAGGGAAAAGGCCAGGGCAGACTGACCTCATTAAAGGGTAATTAGTGAACCCCGGGACAGGAGAGGCTACCACAATAGTGCCTATTGGGAGCATTTCACTATGGGGACACTTTTTCTTTTTTTTTTTAACCCAGGAGGCCCACATTTTAAAAGTTTAAGGATTTCAATCTGGCTTTTTCCCCCCACTAGTAATCACAGAGAAAGGAAGCAATACAAAAAGCACTCCTAATTTTGTGGAATTCTAACATGGTTAAAAATATATGTTTAAAGATTTTGTGTGAACACGAGTAATAAATGTTCTTGGTTAAAGAGATTGAAAACAGCATGCAAAAAAGAAGAGGACATTATAAATCAATCAATATGGGGTTTTTATGAATATATGTGACCATGTTGATAAAGTGTCAATTTACATGTGAAGGTGTTACTTAGAAATTCATAAAGAGTAATGTAATCAACATAACCACTTTATCATCAATGAAATTCTTCACACTTCCTTAAATAAAGCCCATTATTACTGCTGATATGACATGAGAAGCTGAATAACCCAACTCCACTGTAAAATGCACCAGTAAATTTAGCTATTTACATACTTTAAAAGTATCACCTTTTCACAAATACTAAGCCAAAGATCCACTGGGTTGTTGGTACTAAACTTCTCCAGCACTTGAGAAAGTAGTTTTTCAGCAATTAATAAAAGCTTGTCTTAAAGTTGGCCTTCTCAGCAACCAAGACTTAAACAAATGTAATATTTACACATAACTAGATGGGTCAACATAGTCAAATAAAACCACCGAAAAGGAGGCAATAAACTCCGGGTGATGACCTCTTTTCAAGTGGAACCCCCCCAAAACCCAAAACTGAGCACGTTCTCCCAACAGAGAGGACTCTGTGCGGGCCGCTGCGGGAAGGCCAGGAAAACCACAGGAGATCAATGGCTAGGTCCAGCGGGATGTGTCCCAAGTCATGCACACGCGTGGGACACACGTGAATGCGCTAGTGACATCTTCAGCGCCACCCTCATATTCCTAAGCCAATTAATCACCCGATTGTCTTGTTTGGATTCATAGCTTTTGAAAATCAAACGAAAGAATATAAAGAGGGGGGGAGTCTTTGATTGCGTTTTGGCCAAATATACTTAAGCTATATTTAGAAGTAAGTTTCTGGCCATTTGTGTTCTATTAAAACACTGCCAGGGACCCCTCCGTTGAACTTGGCCACGCGTCCTTGTTTTGTTTATTTTAGAAATACTACAAAATTTATTTGCATAGCTTAAACATATGTAACACATTTTGAAACTCTCGACAGGATGGAAAAGTCTTACTAACGACGGGGGTGGGGGGGAGCCCCGCCGTAGTTTGTTGTTCTTGTTGTTGTTTTTTTTTTTTAAAAAAAAGAATGCCCAGTATATGAGGCTTTGAGAAAATAAGCAAATCCTGGAAGTCATTCCAAACTGTTCCTTTGAAAGTAAATCCAAGAGTTAAATTAAAAAAAAAAATTCAAGAGCATTAATTTGTTTCTAGATGTGTGCGTGCAAGTAAAACAGCAGTCATAATGTGGAAATTTCAGTCACATTTTGCAACTAATTGGAAGCAGATTAGAATTCCGCCTCGGGGGAACGTTGTCAAACTAGAAGCTGGGGCTCGTGGAGAAAGAGCTGAAAGCGTCGCGGAGAGCTGACAGGTTTACACAGCTCGGGGCCATAAACGCGGCGGGACTGCAGGAAGGGCGCGTCCCGGGCCCACGCCCCGCCGCCCCCGCGCGCCCCCGGGAGCGCACGGCCAGGGCGAGCCGCCACGCGCGCAGGAGACCCGGGTCTCCGCCTGCTGGGCTCCCTCAAGAAACCAGGGACACTTGATAACGTAGAAAACCTGCAGACCGATAAACTACGGGATGCAAATGTCAAAAGAAGGCGGTTTCTTTATTTTCACGGCGGGGGAGGGGAGAGGAAAAGGAGAGCAGATTGCGGCGGATAATGCACCAACGGAGTAATGGAAACAGCTGCTCGCGCTCTCCTCCTCCAGTGCCTGGCATCTGCCGCAGCATCATGGGAAAGGCTAGTGGAGGATCTGGGCGAGGAATGTAAATGCAGACAACTGGCCAAATGGAGTTTGATGGGAGAAAGCTCCACTGCTCTGTTTTTAAAGCATGATTTTTCCCTTTGGGGAGCAGAAGCAAACATATTACTTAACTCAGATTCCACCTCCAGAACAGTTTAAAAGATTTGGGACTGTGAGTTTCTTTTCAATGGGTTATTTAAGATGCGAAACAAGACGACAGGATAAAGCTAGTTGTTGGAGCAGCCTCCATGTGTCGAAGATTCACTTGTCTCCAACATATTTTCAAAGAAAAGTTGAAACACTTTCTCTACATTTCACTGATTTTGAAATTAAAAAAACAAAGAAATCCATTCCCACTGCTTACTTGTGCGCTGGCTCAAGGGACAATTTCCGTTTGTTGTGCCCATCTTTCCCCTTGTCGCAAAGATTCAGTTCTAATTTCATTTCCATCACAAAAGATTTGGCAATGAAATAAAACATAAAATGCAGTAACACATAACTAAAAGTGCTGCTGCGATAGTCATAAGTCTATAATAGAGCGCAGATTTGATAGCATTATTCATGTACTGTGGTGAACCACATACAAATAAACAGTTCTCCATGAAGAATGAAAACCCAAGGCTCCAACTTTTCCAATTCAAACATTATTGTGGCTTTTAACATGAGCCATCCATAAAATCAGCCAAGGAAGTGACAGGAAATCCAAAAGTAATCAGGTCTGGCCATGCACATTTGCAAAAAAGAAAAAAAAGAAAAAAGTCAGAAGATGCTCTGCAACTTATTCTGTTGAGGTTTCAGGTGAGGAACAGCATAGAAACAAGTGTACTTCTAACTGAATTCAAACACTTTTGCCATTCATGATGGGTGTAGCAACAAAAAACAGTTCAGCCCTCCAGTCTGGGGAAAGCTTGCTAGCTTCATTAGGAACAACTTAAACACAACATTTGAAGCTTCAGTGACAACTTCAAAAGACAAAAAGGTGTACCCAAAACAACTAGAGGGCCAGATATGCTTTCCCAAGAAACTAAACCAGGAGTTTTCTTCAATCAAAAGGATGAGCAGTTGACTCCCAGGAGTTTATGAAAATGTGACCAACTGGAACCTTTTCGTCTAATGCTAACTGAAGCATAGAAAAGAGTCCATTTTTTAAAACACACTACAGTTTTTTTTTTCTTTTTAATTCACTGCCACATGACAAAAACCAGAATCAAGTTAACTGGTAGAAGATCAGCGCAACCAAAGACCAAGCTATTATTTTAAACTGTCAGGGGAAAGCAGTAAAATTGCTACCAGGTCTCCTTAAGTTACCCTTCAATAAAAGAAGCCATCAGGGAAATAAGAGGAAAAGAAAACACATCAAAACCTTAAAAGTTCCTTTAAGTAAAATTATACGTCTGTGGCACCATGCCATCTGCTCTCTGGTTAACATAATAAACCAATTCTATAACCTGAATATCTGCTTTCCAAAATCATTATGTACAACACAAAATATAATCAATATATTTTTATTTGTGCTCTTTTAAACTAGTAAAAGCTGCATTCATATGGCGTTATTGGAATATGCCTAAATATCCCTGTAGGCATATTTTTCTTAAGTTGCTAGCTGACAATGAGGATTCCCTGGAGGCATAAAGCCTGTTAGTGGAGCTAGAGGAGTCACAGTGAATAATAACCACACTGGGGGGTGGGGGGCACAAGGATGAGAAGGAAGAGAAAATGGCTTTGAAAAATCAGCAGCAGTATTTTTAATCATTTCAAAACCAGTTTTTCTACCCAAAACAACACGCTTCCTTTTGAGTTCACTATTACAACTATAAAAAATATTTTTTGTATTTTCATTTAACTTCACGGGGCAGTGGGGGGTGGGGGTGGGGCTTCTGAATACCAGATGAGAATCCCTGTGGTTCCAGGCCCACTGACCTATCAAAATACAAGCAGTATTTGCTTTGTGATCAATTCAATTATTCAGGCAAAACACATCATCTTACATTTCCAAAGGTATTTCTAGCCAAAATAGAGTACATGTGCACAGTTCCACTTTAGGAGCAAAGTGCCAAGGTCATCCATTTGAATATCCTTTTGAGTTCTCAAAATGACATTACAAACAGCCCAACTACTGGTCCATCTACTATGAATAGCTTAACAACCTTTCATTCAGTTGCAAAGGCTCTGTTCCAGTTGCCAAACCTCTAGCTCAAATTAAAAAGGACTTGCAAGGGAGCAAGTAGTCCCTAGTGAAACCTCAGCTCTGGGAAAAAATTTGGAGCCTGAGGGGCCCATTTACTCTGTAGCAGAGTGGTAACATTTTTTTTAATTAAAAAATAATAATAATAAAAGCACATTCTAACTATTCCGACCCAAGCCCAATCTAACATCTGTAGGTGTAATTTCCATTTACACACTTATGAAATGACAGTTAATGGACAACACTATTGTCCCTGTGTTGCTCTCTAATGCTGACCTAAGGTAGGTGCTCCTGTGGTTCTCCCCTGTTCTTTTCTTATAAGCTTAAAGGTCGAGATGTTATACTGAGAACACTCCTAGTGACGAAAGATGATTTCCACTACCACGTCACTAACAAGATTAAGATTAGCCCAGTATCTCCTTAGTTCTGGCTTCCACCTTATGCAAGAAACTTAGGAAAAAACTGTTTAGTATTCAAGCAAGCCCCTTGATGTTCAGATCACTGGCAAGTTCAGAGCGCTGTCAATCAAAACTATGCTGTGCTACAGTAATTACTATGAAAAACTTCCAGTGCTTAGTATTAAAGAATAAAATAACGTGATCCTTACACCTCTTCTATACCAGTAGCGTGTGTTCAACACGGCAATCGCCTCCATTCAAGAAGCAGAGAGTTCAAACTGCACTGAATCTCAATTACACCCATGACTTTGTAAACATACACTGCAAAAGGCAGGTCACATCACATCCAAATCCCTGAGCAAAATCTTTCCCCCAATTTATAAAAAAATAAAAAATACGTTCTAAATCACAACCCCGCCCCCAAGCAAGACACCTTTGAGTACAAAGACAATTTCTTTGGGGCTTTTGGATCCAGTTTTTTGCTTTATGAAAGCAGAGGAAGACTGAGAATGAAGAAAGCCAAAAAGGGATCCCATCTAACTGAAAATGTCTCAGCGCACAGCTCTCCCAAACGTCATCACCGACAGTAGCCTAGAATTGCCACCATTAAAAAAAAAAAAAAGAAAAAAGCCCACATCGCACAACTTGTTAACAAAAAAACACATTACTTTGCTACTTTTAAGAATGCAAAGGAACTAGTAGTAGATTTATGATTTAAGTGCTTGTGGCTAAAATAGCTTTCCAATTACCAAGGGCCCCTTAGGAAGAGCAAGAATGCATTATGTGTTAATGACCACAAGCAGGGGTCCCTTCTTGACTCTTTTGTCACAACCAGAGCAGATCCTCCCCGCAGTTTCACCATTAACATGTCTGTTTCCTGTCAGCCCACTCAGAGATAATGTCATTTATCTCGGGGAGACACAAGCCCAGTCATTAGCTTCCATAAAAGACCTCAAACAAAGGCCGGATAACGTTTTACCCAGAGCTCTCTCACTAAATCCAGAACCAAGAATCTTAACGTTTGGAAGTCAAGGGCTCAAAAGTTATCATGAAAAGCATGTGAGTCCTTGTTACCCACAGTCCCAGTGTACGGCTCTGAAGGAAAGCACGTCTCTGTACAGTAAACAGCAGCAAGTCCAAGGGCGTCCTCACACAATTAGATTAACCGATAAACGCTGACCAGAGTTAACCTGTGAGAGCCTTTCCCCCCATGCCTCCAGGGGGAAAATTGACAGAATAATTCAGGTACTGGCTAAATAGTCAGATCTTTGAAGAGCTGACCCCTCCTTGTGACTGCCTGCAGGAACTGAATAACCATTATAAAGGGTTCAATGGCTGGGCTTCTGGAAATCTTTTAAATAAAAGTGGAACTGGTTAAAATAAATGTAGGAACATGTGTTTTCACAGTGTTACTCATATTACTGCAATTTGAAGTCTCTATGAAGTACCAGGTGAACTTTTTTAAATTTAAAAAAAAAAAAAAAAAACACGGTCAGTCAAAATTGGAGCAAATCTCAGCCATTCAATCCCTGTTTTTTTATGCTGAAAACGAAGAACAGATGGCACTTTCCATGTTGTTTGAATCTGGTTATTGAACACCTCTGTGGTTAGGGAGATTTCTGCCTAGCACTTTCAGCATACATTTCATTTACCAACTATAAAATGCTGCTCAGAAAAAATAAGTCTTTATAACATTCTAATTAAAACAATCTTGCAGCCAAGCAATCTCACATGAAGAGCATTCTTAACCTCGTGACATTTAGGCAATCAATCCCTTCCTTTTTCTTTCTTTCTTTCTTTTTTTTTATAGACTATTTACAAAGTTACTAAAAGTTACTCAACATTATTTATCTCATTTAGCACATACAATCGTGATTAATTCCAAATCTTGTTTTGTTTTTGTTTTTGGTAATCTCTCCATCAAGTCAGATTTCAAAGGCTAAACTCAGAAGAGAATTCAATGATGCATCTGCATCTGGTCACACAAATACTCTGTGGGTTCTCATAGGAAACTTCCTCAGGGTAAGGACGGCCGTCTGCACCCATTTCAAAATGCCCTGTCACCTCCGAGGAAGCCCATGGAAAAAAGTAAGAGATGGATCAATGCTGGGTGGGAGCCACACTTGGCTACCAACGTTTTAAACAGCTAAATCCCTTATGTAGCTTTCAAAACAGTTTGCTGTTGGACAACAATGGACTTTGTTCTTTAATTATAGCAAATGACCCTTATGTCCTTTTATTTCACAGTAGATAAACTGAACTCTCTAAGCAGAATTTGTAGGGGGCACTCTATTTGGGAAGTGAAAACAAAAAGCATATCATCCAAAAAACCCATAAATCAAAAAATGTACTTAAACTGCTCACACTCAAAAAATGTGCCAGAACTCCCTAGTGAAGTGTAAAAAAAAGACTTCTACAAGAAGGAAAAAAAAATGAAAGATATCCTTTATTTGCAGAATTTGTAGAGAGCAGCTTTAGGATGGCAAGGACCATCTTAGTGAAAGCAATATGGTATTAACAAATAATTTCTTTCTAAATAGTTACTGAATAATCTGAACCTTAAAACGCAATTAGGCCTTTTGTTTCTATTTAACTACCAGCTGTTTTTAAGAATTTTTCTATGCATTTTCAAATTTTCCAACGATCAAATAAACCCATGTACTCCATATCATTCTATTTTGTCTGATAAATCAAAACTGTAATACTACGGAGGATACACGAAAAGCCTCAATACAAGACTATGCTTCAAAAGAAAGGATGGGGAAGCGAAGAAGCAGGTTTTAACAACCAAAAGCCAACCTGTCAAATCTACTTATTCAGACATGTCACTGGTGGTTTAACCACAAAATGGGCTATAGAAATATAGCTCAAACATCTTAGAATTATGGCATGTTTTGATTTTGTTCACGTATTAAGGGAGTGGCGACTTTTACAACATACTTGTGGTTTCCACATAAAGAGTAGAACACTCATTGATTTAATTAGGTTTCATAAGGTCCAATTTATCATGTTTTACATGACTTTGTGTAGTGAAGAAATAGAATAAACAGACCAAAAATGAGACATTTAAGCATGCTGTGAAAATTAACCGGTGACAGCAAGTATTATGAATCTCCTGTAACCTTCCAACCAGAAAAAGAAGAAAAAAAAAGGAAAATGCACACACAGCCATACACACACACCTTTAGGTTTTCAGTTTTCACATGTGGCCCCTCATGAGCCACGTCTGATTAATCATCTTCCTCTTGAAGGGCCCTCACTCTTCACAAACCCAGATAAACCAGGCAAAGCTTAAATTAAAACATTGCATAAAACGTTCAAAAACTGTTCCTAAAGATGCATCAGTGTCGAAATCTTTTGTCAGGTGAGCTTGTCCTCCTAAATCTTTAACTTCCTAAATAGGTATCCTCATATCAGTAGAAAGAATTTTCCAAACTGAAGCCGAATTTTACCTAATCATGAGTTAGTGGAATTAGAGTTACTTCCCTGGTTGGCATTCATGCACCGAGTTCCATCTCTGTGGCCAAGAATGGGAGGGGGTGGGGTGGGCTGAGGAATACCTAGGAAACTGTCTTCGAGAGCCTGAGCCAGCGCCTCAGCCTTATAGAGAATTCCACCCTGCAGAATTCAAGTCCTGGAAGCTGACCCCCAGGGTCCCATCTGCCACCACCAGTGGCTCTGGAGGGAAGAGCAGCTTCCTGCCTGCACAGGGACCAGGCTTAAATCTAAAGGCGTTGTGCTCGTCCACTCTTTCCCCTCCCCCACCGCAGACCATGACATGTTTGCTCTCCATTTATGTAATTCATATGATCACATTTATACTGCTTCGTCTGAAGATGAGCTGCATGTATATGAATAATTTAATTCTTCCATTCTTCATCCAGTTTCCTCTGTGACTGGAAAGTGAAAAGAACACAAAAACTGGAGAACCGACACCACGCTCTAATCTCGGTTGCCATGACAGCAGCCTTTGAGATACTGAAATGTTCCGATTGCCAGCTAAACAAAATTGTTGAATGTGAACATTTGGCTGGAAGATTAAAAGGCTAAAGGGAATGCAAAAGGGCAGTACCTCCCACATTCCAGGCAGCCAGTGAATCCAATCAAATGGCTCTGACTCCTTAACCACAGCCATTGTGAGTGCTGGATTAGGGCAATTCATCTAGATAGTTAAAGCAGATTAGAACTGCAATTTGAAGACTATTGGCAACAAAAGTAAATGCCCTACTGTACTAAATTAATAAGAAGATTTCAGAACGCCTTTTAACAGAAATTATGCAAAACTACGCATTTAAACATAAGAATCGAAGCCTGGGTGGGACTTTGAAAAATTTACTCAAATTCATAATTGTAAAATATGTCAGACCAAGGAGATATAAATAAGTGTTCAAGGGCTTTTTGCCCATTTTGCATGATCTACATCTTACTATTACCTTCATAAACTTCTAAGTTCACAAAATCAAAACTATATTCCTATTACTCCAAGTTAAAACCTGAACATGCAAAAGCATAAAAATACAAAAGCTTAAATATTAGAAAGCAATGAATAACATTTCACAGAAATTACCCAAATACATTTTACCACCACTTACAATTCTGATCTACTGAGAATTTTGCTCAGAAGTAGCCAAAAACAAAAGTATTTAAAAATATTTCCAAACAACCATGCCACAAACCACATCAGGATAAACATATTGCTTCTGCAAGACACAACTTGTAGAATTAATCCAAAGGTTAATTTTATGGAAACATCACTCACACCCCCAGCTCTTTCCCAGCCTGCCTGGTGGACAGAGCACATTCTGTTCCCAGACATTACCCAATGCACATGGCTAGACCAGTGAGACACAGACAGGCCTCCATCCCTGAGCTGCACAACTCTGGGGGCAGTTTTTCTAAAGCAGTGTCTACCTACAGATTTTAAGTGAATGACCGAGATGGGAGGAAGGGACCAAAATGCCTAAAAATTTTTCACATTGGTGAATGTAACACAGAATTCATTATTACTGGCCACATCCCCTTTGGCTATGTTTTCACATTTCAGGAACACCAATCCACCAAATCTATTCCGTTTTTCTTACCAACCTTTCAGCTCCCCATAAAGCTAGAAATCCAAGAATCCAGCCTCAGGGTGATCCTAAGAGTGATAACATTCTTAAATTTCCAGCTAATAAGTCAGTGTGGGACCAAGGTCAGAGTCCTAGCAGCCACCAGAATCATTCCAATCTTTATGCACAATTATGAAATCAATGACCCAAGGACACCAAGCTTGTGATTTGGTTCAGGACCAATAACAGGAACCCATGCAAGGATATCATTTGACAGAACTATATTGGAGAAACAGCAGGGGGGAAAAGAAAAGGTTGAGGGTGCAGTGCAAATAGAATCTTTGACACACCTCTCCAGGGAAGGAATGTGAATGTGAACCCTACACCTAAGGACACATCACCAGAAATACTAGGATGTGTCAAGGGAAACAGAAGGGCAGCTACCCTTAGGAGAGAAACCAGGACAAGAGTCCAATGGGTGCATGAACTGGTTTTCTATTAAAAGCACAGGGCATCTCCTCACTGGCCAGGGGCCCATCTATAGGGCAAAAAGGGCTTCCCCTAAGAGCACTCAGGCCCTCCCCAGGCCACCTGGGGACCCAAACCCTAGCACCCCAAACAGCAGCAGCAGCAGCAGCAAGAGTCAAACACTGCACCCAAGTAAACTCCCCCCATGCCAAGTTTTCATGTAAAGGATGCATTGAATACAAATTTCACAGAGAAACAGAAACACGAATAAGACGTGTAAGGCACAACAAAGGCACACCCCCGACACACACCCACACAAATGCACACAAAGAGGAAAGTAGGAGATCTAGGAAGGCGACTTTATCCTACCTTCTCAGTTTTCAGTTTCTTGATGCGCCTGTGGCTCTCCTCCTCCTCCTCTTCCTTCTTTACCAACATAGAGTTTCCCATGAGCCCTGAATCCGGGGCACTTTTGCTAACTTCCCCTGCAGCGGCGACGCCGCCACTCCCAGCGCCCCCGCAGTGGAAGGGGCTCGCGCCACCTCCGTTACTCTTGGCCCCAAAGCCATAGAGGTGCCCGCCGGAGGGGGCCTGGCCGCCACTGCCATTCTGGTGGCCCTGGAGCAGGTCGTGCTTGTCCTTCCTGGATTTGCCCGCATCTTTATCCCGCTTGGCGCCGCGGCTGCTCTGGCTTTTACCTGGCTTCTCCTCTTTGCTTTTCCCACAGGAGGCGGCCCCCGCCGCGGCGGCCGAGGTGCTGGTGCTGGTACTAGCGCTGCTGGGGTTGCCGCCGCCGCCGCCGCCGCTCACGCTTTGACCCAGCGCTGAATTCATGCCAGTTGCCTCTCCAGGGCGCCCTTGGACTTCCTGCCTCTTGCCAGTGCTGCTGATCTCGGGAATCCCATACAAGGCAGCAGAAGGCAGAGATTTATTAGCATCCTTAGAAGTTTTACTCCTTTTCACTTTTGATTTGCTGGTCTCTTTGTGCGAATTCCCCTGGGGAGCGGAGGGCTGAACAGAAGCGAATTTTAGGCCATCAGCTAAGGCTGCGGCAGCCCCGGCCCCATTGGAAGCCAGACCTCCACAATCCTTAGGGTTGCTGCTGCTGCTGCTGCTGGTGGAATTATTCATCTCAAATTTCTGTCTGTCTTTCTCCAAATCAGCGTCCAAATCAATTATTAAATTTCCAACCCCGATTTCCCAATCATCGCCACTGTCATAAGTATCAACCGTATTTGGATCCACACCTTTTCCTGCAGTAGAAATGTTCACTGACATCCTGAAGATGAGCTCTCTAGAATAAAAATCCGATGAACTTTCCTTTGGAGATGAGGGGACATTCGTTTAGCTCCGCTGGGCTTTCTCTTAAAGGAAAAAAAAAAATCTTCTAATCTTCCTCTTCTTTTTCCTGCCCCAGGAATGTGTCCAGGGATTTTACACCCTTCAGTCCAGGTCCACCTTTTCCTGTGAAGGGGGGAAAAGTCGAATATTTCTTGTCTGGGTGTTACCAGAATATAAAACGATTAATATTGGGGAGTCAGGAAAGGGTACAGGGAAGGATGGAGAGTAAGGTGGCTCATGTATTGTCTCCACAGTCCAATATCAGTTTTAAAGGGCAATAATCAAAACTGAAAAACATACCCATGACAGTAAGCAACTTACAGTAGGTAAAAAGAAAATCCCTTTATCCACAACACAGATAAATCACTTTGAAAAAAAAGCACTAAAATATCTTAAGAATTTGATTCAAATCCAGGAAGGTTTTTGGTTTTAAAAAGGGGGTGGCTTAGAATTCCTGTCTAGCACATGTGATATCTCAGCCCCAGAAACACAGCCTGAAGACTTAACCAAGAAGGAGGAACGTGGCTTTAAACATCCCCAAACATTTCCTAGATCTTACCATTTAAAAGACCAGACACTGGAAGTTCTGAGGCTAGTTTCAGAATAAAGCTGCCTAAATTTTCCCTATTTCTGATTTTATTACTTCTTCTGACAACTTGTCTGGGCAATCTGGTTTTGTTCCCAGTAAGGAACAGAAAAACAGCCAAACAATCCCCTCCCATATACATCCCTCCCTCCTATCCTTTCTTCCCCAATAGTTTATACAATTGTTTGAAATGCACATACACACGTCTTTTAAGAGCATTTCTCTATGGAAAAGGCAGTGTTAAGTAAAAAGGTTAAATATCTGCTTTTTTGAGGAAAAAAAATACATCTACACAGTTCTACCATATTCCTAGATCATAGCGTTGCTCAGTCTGTTAAATATGGTGCTACTGACTGTACGGGAAACTGATTAAGACATACACTTTAAGTGATCTGCGCCAAGGTGGCCTCAATGACCGCAAACGAGTGTGTGTTTGACAAAGATCAGTTAAAACGGTTTTTAAAGGGATCAGCCCCTTTTTAACAGTTGATTGCCACAAAAAAAAAAATTAAATATACATACACACACAGAGAGAGAGAGACACACACAGACATTGCTTACCTTTAATCCTTTATCATTTTTTAATTAGGCCAGCAAATCAAAATGCCTTTCCCACTCCACTCGGCAAACAAGCCTGTGCCTCATTTTACTTAAACACCAAATGATCAAGAAGGAAGAAACCAAATAACACATCTCAGCCAGAATAATCACTCGATAACATTATTCCACCTCCCCACCCCCTCTTTTGGCAAACGGATCAGGAGTCCTTTTCTCCTTAAAAAAATGTGTCACTGTACAGCTGGAAGATAATGTTTCACATTCACAACAGAAGCACCAAGGGTATCTTTCCCTCTTAACAAGCATCGAGAGTAATAGTTTAAAAAGAGAGAGAGAGCGAGAGAGCCAGAGCTAGAGAGCTTAGAGAAAAAAGTTTTCCCAACTTCTCATCCGCCTTCAGCTGCCGACTTCAGAGTCACCAGGACCAGTAAGAAACGATCCCATGTAGCAACCCTACAGGCGTCCGCTAGTAACGAGACAGAATGTGCTAACATCGGGATAAATTAGTGAAAGGGAAGAAAGAAGAAGAAGAAAGGACTGAAAATCTGGGCTGGATTCCGCCTGTTAGCCGGGAAGTGGCATTTTTCCGCCCGTCCTGACAGATTTGATTTCTTGAACTAACTTAAGAGACAAGGAGGGGGGAAGAGAAGGGGGAGGCGGAGAAGGAAGAAAGGGTGGGAAGAGGAGCCGGGCAGGAGAAAAAGGTGTGGGGGGAGCGGAGAGACCAGGGCCAACAGCATTCGCTCGGGGCGGGGGCAGCCGCGGCGTGGTAAAATCGGTTGAGTCTTCTCAGCCTAAAGGATGTGATGTTTTCCTGTTTTATGTTGTTTTAAGAAAAGGGAACCCAGTTCCTAGTATAGTCCCGGCGGGGGAGGGGGGGTTAGGGGGGAGCCGCTGTCGCTCAAGACAATCAGTCATGTGGTAATTCGATAATTAGAGTAAAAAAAGAGAAATTTTTTTAAGGCGACCTTTTTCGGGACAGTTTTTTCCCCCGCCTTTAGCCCGTAGCAAACGGCGCGTCTCCCTTTTATTTATTTTCCTCTCCTCCTCCTTCGCTCGTCCACCCCCTCCTGTGTTTGGTCAGATGGCCTCGGAGCTTGGCTTAGTATTTTTAATTAGCTGGCGTTTGGAAGCTAAAAGCTGTAATGAATTGTTGATGGATTGGAAGTGGAGAGTCGCTTTTGCTGGAAATGTCGGGGCTGGGAGGGGGGGGATGGGCGACTTAGCAACAACCAACCATCTAAAAGGAGCGATTTTGTTACAGTGCAAGCCTTTCACATCACGTGAGGATCAAGGGCTCAATTGGTTGTCGTGAGAACAAAAATGGTGACAAGCGTATCAAGAAAATACTGATCTGGTCTTTAAAAAAAAAAAAGCTGAAGGTCTCCCCCTCCCCCCGCACCTTCCCCCCCCCCCCCCGCGCCGCCGCCTCCCCTCCCCTGCAGTGGGCACAGCTACAAGTTATGAATGTGAAACATTTCTCGGAGATCGAGATCTCGGGAGTTAGGAAGGAGTGACATGTAATGAACACAAGAGCAAAGCAGATGTTTTAAAGAAACACCTTATAAACCTTTCCTCAACTTATCTCCAATTTGTCGGCTTTCCCCAGGCGCTAGGGACAGGGACGCCTGGGGGCAGGGAGAGGACGCTGCCGAGACGCTCGGATTTTTAAGGACCTCTCACATATTAAACAAAGAGAAACATTTTGCTAGTTCTCCCAAGCCAGGTTCTGTAATAAACACACCATTGTTACTTTTGTGGGTTTGTCTGGGTTTGGGTGGGGCTTTCTTCTCCTCCCCCCCCCCCCAGTGGTGTTTTCCTGGTTGCTTTTTTTAAGAAGGTGGAAGATGGTAATTCTAACCATTACACGTAATGGGTGACCATTCCCTTATTTAATATTAAATTATTGGGCAGTAGGATGAAAGAGGAAACAGAAATCGGCTTGTCCTGCCTCTGCCCCTGCCCCCATTTCTCTGGCTGGGTCTGGAAGGGGGGTCTGCCCTGCCAGGGCAGGAGAGGTTGGGGACTGAGGCGACGTAGAGAATGGACACCGCAGACCACGATATGTAACTGTGTCACATATTATTCTCCTTTGGGTTAAAGCCCAAAAGGTAATTTACTCAAGTTACCCCGAGTGCCCAGTCAAGCTTGATTTGTGTGAAGAAGTTACAAATGCTTCACCCTCCACTGAGTAAAATTCACCCTTCTTGGGCTGTTGTTCTAAACGCAAAAGCCAAACCCTGTAACTAGTTCCTCATTTCAATGCATAAAACTCGCACATTCCCCTGCATGAAGTCCCGGCTAAGTGCTATATAGAGACACACCACGCAACCGTACTTACGGTCTGTATTGGATCGAGTTGACCTTTTCCTTCTAACTGCATTGAATGTGTTTGGTTGCAGCCGCTTTATTTTGGAAATTATAATCTCTTCAACAAATGTATTATGAAAGAAGATGGGCCATCAAATGTCACAGACCGTCCTGTGTATTTTTTTATAAAAGCAAAAATAAAAACAAAACAAAAAAAATAGAAAACAAAGATCCCCTGGTGCACACACACAACAAGCTTGTTCTGCAACACTGAAATCAGGACTCAAACATAACACATGCACGGGGGAGTGGAGCAGAAGGAGCTCTCAGCCTCTATACCTGAAAGGGACTTTTCTTTGTTCCCAATGCCCTTTCGCATCGGGCCAATCAGAGAGCAGCTTTTATGAAACTGGGCTTCCTGATTGGCCAGCTGCTTTCTCTTGGCTACTGTAGGGGGTTGAGATACACACACGTATAAAACACACACTGCGAGCTGGTGGGGGTGCGGTGGGGGGTGGTTGTGGAGACAAAGCGTTTTATTTTCCAAGCAGATTGGGGTTGGGGAACCTCCTGCAGTAAGGGAAAAAAAATGGCGCGCCTGTTTCAATTACTACATCATTCACATAAAACACTTATTTATTAAAACAAATCTCAAACAGGCTGCGAGGAGAGGATGTCGGTAAATACAAGTTTGATTGTGTTATCTGGGGGGAAATAATGTATGTGATCGCTCGGTGGCAGAGGGAAGCCAAATGAGCCACCAGCGCGTAGCGAGGAGGAAAGGGAGGCTGGCTGCGCGGAAAGGCTGCGAGCGCTCTGCGCTGCTTCCCTCCCCGGGTGCAGAGGCTCGGCTGCGCCAGCAACCAGGGCTGGCTTTCTGGATTACAGCTTCTGCCTTTCGACCCTCCCCCACCGCTTTGCCCTTCTTGTATTTTTTTCTTTTTTTTTTTTTCTTCCCCGTGTCTCTCTTTTCACTCGCTTATTAAATAAGAAAAATCGATCTGAGGGGAAAGGCAGTGGTGGGGAAACAAGTAACCCTTTTGTTTCCAGCCTCCGGGTGCACAAGCGCTCCGAGTGTGAGCGCCGGCGACCACCACGTGAACGGGTCTTCCTGGAATTAGTACCAAATCTTTTCCACCTGGCCTTAACGCGGCACCCACAAAATGAAAAATAAGGTCCCGACCAACCATATTAACACCTCAGGCCAGCCTCCTTTAAAAACAAAAAAAAAATCGATTTTGCGAGAGAAATATACCAGAAAGATGAACCCCTGTAGGAGTCCCATTCCCCATTTTAAACTGACTTGGATTGTCAGACTTTCTCTTCCCCCAAATCATTAACCCTGTCTTCCCGGGTGTAAGTCCTCGTAATGCTTCATCTTGCAGTCCACCAAGAATACAGAAATATTTAACATTTTATTGCATTTATAGTAGGACAAGTGCCACCAACAAACTAAATGACGTACTGTGGTCAAGAATAAGAGATTAATATGAAATAAGTTTAGTCTGGTGTTATAACAGTGGCTATATTTAAGCAAATGTATTTCTATATAGTAAACCTTTAGAGCACTTTTCTCTTTAATTTTTCATTGTGGTTTTCTGTATTATTTTTAGAAACTACAATATGGAAATGTGTTCACTGAATTCAATCAAAGCATTATCATCCCAAATTTTAAGGATCCAGTATTACTGGGATTGTGATTTCCACATAACAAAATTGCAATCTAAGAATGTGTCTTAACTGAGTCAAATGGACATATAAAGTGGATTCGGGATTGAAGAAGATAGCTTGTGACGTAAATATTAAGTGATGACTGTGGATCAATAAAAATATTTATGTCACACGTTTTAAGTAATGGCTATTGACTCATGTTTGAGCTTTCAATATATTTAGTCCATAAAAAAAAATGCCAATTAGTTGTTTCACAACCCTACATGAACTAGATAGATTTGATGCTGCAGATAGTAATAAAGAGCAGTTTCCACCCTTTACTGAGGCATATAAACGAGAGGAATGCAATCTATAGTAGTGCTCAGGTCTCTGTAAATCAATTTGTATTTAAATCAGGACTGTACATTAACAAATAAAGAGGCGAATTAGATCTCTGAAATCCACTTATCTTCCATTTTAGCTTTGAGGCTTGTTTTATATTTTTGAGCCTACAGATTTTACAATTTGTGTATGTCCCATCGATAACAACACAGCACCACATGGTCTATTTTTAACTCTTATTCTTTTAGAAAAGTGATTCCACCAAGAACCAGGTCACTCTTGGGCACTTCCGATGTCTCTGGGGTGTCTTCTACATGGCAGCCTTGGGAAACCTCCAGCTGCCCCATATGTTCTATCAGTTTGGAAAAATCAATGGTCAGCTCTTAAAATAACAGAACTTCAAAGGATACAGAAAATAAGATCTGATGAAGCTGGAGACGCAAAAGCAAATCACAGGGTGATTTAGTATAACTAAAACCAAAGTTTCGGCTTCCTAATACAGAAATAATCAGCTCTAACCCCAACTTCAACACCTAATCCCCAAATTTGAACCTTTCTATGGACCCACTGGCCAGAAATGAAAGCTTATCCCCAAATCAACCACACATTTAACCAAAACCATTTTGATAAATTAAAGCCTTTCCCTCCATTTCAACGTCCCCACACTCTATTTACACCCCACCCCGAGCCAGCTCCTGCCTCCCAAATTCTTCTCAGACACTTTGAATAAGCCTGTGTTGTTATGCCGGTTTTGCTGGTGTTTGTTTTGTTTTGTTTGACAATGGGGCCAACAGGAGACATCTGAGGGCTATCACCTAATTGACGACTGAACTAAAATAATTAGCTGTCAGTTTTTGAAAATCATATCTACTCCCATCACAAAACTGGGAAATTCTACCGCACTTCAAGAGAAGAAATCTTGACCTTAATCTCCTATCTAGGTAACAGGGAAAAACACTTGTCTCCATGCTAACATCTACGTGTATATATACCTGATAATACCAAGCCATTATTCTATAATTGTGTACACTTTGTACTTTTCCATTTCAGTGCCTGTCTCCTCACAGTTGTGGTAGAGGAGAGATGTCTGGAAATTAGTCTGGGAGGAATGGAGGTGTGGGGGGAGCAGGAAGTTAGTGTAAACTGAGCCAGTTA
Organism: Tamandua tetradactyla; assembly: GCF_023851605.1. NCBI lineage: Eukaryota > Metazoa > Chordata > Mammalia > Pilosa > Myrmecophagidae > Tamandua > Tamandua tetradactyla. Next base: position 3,048,526 of record NC_135347.1, on the reverse strand, counting down.
CCAGTTAACCTCTCATCCTACCTCCAGTGACAACCATCCCTTCCCAGGGCCCCAGGATCAAGCCTGCCCCTGCAAGTACCACATCTCTTACAAACAGATCAGAAGGTCCGGACATGACAAGCTTCCTCCTTTTTTAAGGGCAACAGAGCTCAGCTTAGGCAATGGAACTTGAGGCAGTAAGACAGGGCAGCACTGTGATCTTCCTTTTCTGCCTATATCCTCTGATTTGGAATATATTTATTAAGGATCAAAAATTATTTCTTGGGTTTCTGTTTATAGGGAAGAGAGTCTCTACCTGCACCTCGTTTTTCTAAAGTTATGCCAACATTGGCAGTTCAAATCTGGAGATTTAAAGGAAAAAAAAAAGACAACAAAGTTATAAACAATGCAACTTACCTGGAAATAGACTTGATTTATAGGGAAAGGAACTTAATTTAGACATAATGAGAAACTTACTAGCTACCCACGAAGATTGTGAGGAAAGATTATTATCTGTCTGGGGTTGTTTATGAACAGGCCTGCCTCAAGGTAGAGGCCAGGTCACCTGCCCTGTTTTCTAAGGAATGCAGAGTTGGTGATTTATGAAACACCCTCACAAACCCCAGAAGGTCTTCACTCTATACCTACAGGCAAAGTCCCGGCTTCCTACCCAGCTTAAGGTCTCCCAGTGAACTCTCTGCCTTTTCACATCTGCGTACTAAATCCTATTCAGGTTTCTGGAGAGGACTTTTAACAATAGCTATCTCTAGGTAACTGTCCCTAGAAAGAGATAAGCAGTGTTCTTGGCCAAACATTTGACATTTTCCATTATCCTGAAATTTCCCTGCTCCCAAGAGAAAGCTCCAAGAAGCAGCTCCAAGAAACAAGCCTACGGAGGAGAGAGTCCAGGTTCCCTGAAAACTTTCAGGCCCTTCTCAGGGCAAGAGGAGAGGAGGGTGAGGGGAAAAAGATGGGGATGCTCACCCTGTCATGGAGAGCGTGTCTACATTTGTGATATATATATATTCATGAATCTGAATAATCACACACATTGGGTGGTGGGACACTATGACAGCCTTTCAGATGGTTACATATTAACCACCTTCAATTTCAACTCCTTGGAGTTTGAGGGATCCTACATGAAAGGAAAGGAGAGTACAAATTGTCTTGACAGAGCTTGATAACACAGTTTAACTTAAGTTGAAATGATATAAAGCAAATTTTACATGGTCTGATTTAAGACTACCACGAATTTTACTAGTAAAGAAAATGAAATTAGAGGAGGAGCACTTCCCGTATGTTTATGTATTCCCCCATTCCTTCTTCCAATTCTACCCTTTAAAATTAATCAGAAAGAAAAAAAGCAGCCAAGCTTTGTCCTTTGTGTGCCCTGCCATGCCATAGATCCTAACAAAATACGGCAAAACAGCACATTCTTTGATAGGAAAACGTTGGTATACTATCACATTGAGGGAACGCCAATGTAGGTCAGTGTCTGAAATCTTACCTCTACTTGGCCTACGCTCACGTGGGATGGGGCGGGGTGGGCTGGGTTGGGGTGAGCCTGTGCTGCTACATCTGAACCCCGGTTGAGCAAGGTCTGTGAATCGCTTAGCAAAGAATGGCGATTTGCTTGCATGTAATGAAACCATTTCATTTCAGAAAAAGGATTTTTCATGTATGCCAGAGGAGATCGGGTGTTTAAAGAAGATCAAAACACAAGCTACATTAAAAAAAAAAAGAACAGAAAACTACTTATTGGAGATTGCTGTTGCTGGTTTTATTACAATATGTATTTTACAGATTTAGGTAATAGCCCTGATTTTTCAAATCGACCTCTGTTTAGACACGTTTCACTTTGGGCTTTTTCTTGTCTGCAAAATTACAGTCATTTGCACGTTATTACAGTGAGTAGGAGACAGATTGTATTTAGCGTTGGGTGGGGGAAGGGTTATTATGGGCAGTGATCTGCTACGGTCAGCACATAATTTCAGCCTGAAGAAAATTGCTTCTGAATGGCTGGTCTGTTAGCTAGCCAAGGAATGGTCATGGGAGAGACTGCAAAATACTTCTGCTTAATCTGCATTATGGGAGTTATTCTCATTTCCAGAAGGATGGTCTGGGAGAAAGAATGTTTGTAAAACTAAATTTAAAAACTTTTAGGTGAAATGTTGCCACTACTCTATTTGAATTGTTTTCCTCAAGAACAGACAGACAGACAAACAAAACAATAAATATTGCTAAGCAGGGGAAGGTCAAAATATAGCAAGGATGCAGTCATTATTTTCCACTCCATCTTTCTTCCTTGTTTCTTTCTTTGTCCCCCACCTTGTCATTTTAAAAAATCTCTATGACTTAATGACAGTAGATTTTGTGAGAACAGTAGTAAAAATTGGTAAATGTAGCTCTAGCTTTCAGATGTATATGACTATAGGAAAAAAAATGCCTAAAATAGTCTTCTGTTTGAGAATGGCATAATTCCTTTAATTGTGAAGCATTTAATACAGTTTTTTGAAGTTAGATTTTAGGGATTTTATTCCACATTTTATGAATTACGTTCCATTCGCGCTTATTCCACAAAGCTGACAGATTAGTAAAGCAAACATGTTTGACAGAGAGACTAAGCCCGGTCCAATTTATAATTTAAATCCAACTTTTATGAATCAACTGGGAAGTTTTAAACATATTTGGTTAGAAGAAATCAGGAGACGAAAGTTTATTTTTAAAAAATAAGAGTGCCATTATACTCGGCTCCTTTGGCTGTTGAATACCACTTTTGTTGTGAACAACTGTGCCTCTTTTGTTTTCAAAACAAGCTTTCCGAAAGGATGAATCACTACAATCATTTGGAGAATATGCAGTAAACAACAGAAAGCCAGAAAGTTGTTTTGCTATTTTCTCAGCAGAGCATTTCCTCGCAGGCGGCTGGCTCAGCTGAGCCTCCAGGCCATCAGCCAATCATCAGCATGGAAGTGTGGTTCTCAGCTCCTGATTGGCTGCTGCCTGGGCCAGTATGTTAAGGTTTCTACAGCTCAAGTCACACGCTGCATACTAGCCGGCTCTGTGGACCCTCTTCTCCAAAAGTACTTCAGTCACCTCTTTTTGTTGTTGTTGTTTCATTTCCTTTCTTTTCTTTCCTTCTTTCCTCCTCCTCCTCCTTGTCTTCTTCCTCGACTCCCTCTTCTCCTTCTTCCTCCTCTTTAAGATTCTTAAAATCATCCAGAGAAGCATCTTCTGTTCTTTAAATTCTATAGCTCTTATTGGGGGATCTGCTAAGAATAAAGTTTAAGATACAGGGAAGTTTCTTCTAAACATATTTAAATGTTTTCTGTTTGTATTTGGGCTCTCGTGAGGTGTCCTTGGATTTTAGGGGAGTCCTCGGATTGTAGAGGACTCCCATGACAGTTAAAAGAACAAATTAGTCTAACTTATGCTTTAATTTTTATAATTCTAAACATTATCTATTCCAGAAAAGGATTTTTTGGCTGAGATTTTATAAAATTAGAAAACTTTTAATTTAATACTGAAAAATATTCATGTTTGACCATGTTGATGGGTAAAGGAGATATGCATTTTTCTTCAAAATTAAAAAAAGTTGCATTTTCCTATAATTAAAGCAATTGTTTAAAAAAATAATTGCTATTCTAAAAGAACCACAGATGTCTTAAGGATGTACAGTTCTTTCAGGCTTAAAATTGGTTTGTGGCTCAAGAATATAAATAATAATAGGAAATGAATTTATTTTCTTTTGGCCATTTTTTCTGTCAGTGAGCAATATTATACAAAGCAGAAGACTTGGCACATTTATTTCAAATATATACAAATCATGTGAGAAAGTGCTTAGTCCTAAATAAGAAAGGATCTGGTCTTAAAATCAGAATATAAAAAAAGAGAGAGAGAATCAATTTATTGTTAACATTCAAAAACATTTTTAAAAAATTTAAAAACATTTAAAAATTGTTGCCATAATGAGTGGCAATAATGCTCATTGTTGAGGCTGGTGGCATTTCTATATTAGAAAAGTGAAAGAAAAGCTACCAAGTCTTGGGGAAGGAAGGAACCATTCAGAAACACAATTTATCCCTTGGCTTTGGAACTTTTTGGCATTAATCCAATAGGGCAAAATTGTCTCAAATGACATTGTTCCATCTACAGACAAGTTGCAGATTATGCCAACATCCTATCCTTCATTTTTATTTATCTGTTTGAAATTCATTTTTCAGCCACCTGTGGTGGCTGTAATATTTTATGTGTAATGTTGGTGAAAATCTGTAATGTTCTATGTTCTTGACATATACTCAATTGAACATATATATCTTCCTTGTATAAACTATATTGCAATCAGGAGGTAAAAAATTTAATCCTATTAAGAATTATATTATTAGAATTGAAAGAATGAAGATTCAATATTTCGTTACATGTGTATTGTACATTGAAGAAAAGAAACATTCATAATTTGGATTTCTTCACTGAATGTTTTGTTTTATTGAAGGAAACATTGTTGTAAAAATGAAACCAGTGTTTCAGAGTTAAAGTCTTTAAATAGAACAGCAGCATGCAGTGAAAAAAGCTATAAAATATAAGCAACATTGAGCAGAAATAAACGAAATGAAGAGAAAAAATTTAATCTAGTCACAAGGAGGACTATGACATTGACATTAAAAGGGCATTGAAGTGCTCGCTCCGGCAGCACATATACTAAAATTGGAGCGATACAGAGAAGATTAGCATGGCCCCTGCACAAGGATGACACGCAAATTTGTGAAGCGTTCCATATTTTTTTTTAAGGAAAAAAAAGGGCATTGAAGAAGATGAAATCACAGTAACAGATACTATTTTTTACAAGCAGGATATAATTTTGTGAAATAATGAGATTATAACACAAGGAGTCACTGATAAAACTATTATAGCAGAAAATGAATGAATCATTAAATCTAATGAGATTTAACTATCACTATGAGAGAAATGATATGTAATTAGAAAACAGAACATAATATAAAAGGAAAGCAGTGTTTCCATCCATGGTTCCACATTACTAAAAGCCTAGTGTTAAAAGAAGAAAGTGTCTCTGAATCTGTTAATAAATTATAGACGCAATTATCATGTTATAATAACAATAGTCCTCCTAAATCCAAATCCACAGCCTATCAACCTTTCATTTTATTTATCAGACACCTGTATAGCACTTACTCTGCAAGGCACTGTGTTAAGCATTTTACCAATATTAACTCATTTCCTGTGATTAAATTCGATCATATTCATTCAGTTAGTAATTTTACAAACCTCTATTGTGTCATTCAAGATTCACAGAAGAAAATACAAAAGGGAATATGAAAGCATCTCTGCCCTTGAGATGCTTCAATTTCCTAGATAAGACACTTGCCAAACTTTGAGAAGGATGCTATTTACAATTAAAAAAATACAAAAAGGATTACTCTGGGGAAGAGGAAAACTAGCTTTATCTAACTAATCAGTACAGGATCTGGGGAAGAAGGTGGCTTACATTTTTGTGTCACATCAGCATGGGAATGGAGGAAAGGACATGTCAGACAATGGAAACACAATGCACATAAAAGAATGGGGTGTTCATCCAGCGTGGCTAGATCTTAGGGGTCCTAAAGATGAATAATGGTGGCCAGGCTGTAAGCTGAAGCCTTATTGTAAATCAAGTGTTCTGCCATGGGGAAAATGGAAGCTGAAATCCAGCTTGTGCTCTGCTTGCCAAGCTGTGCGCCCGGTCAACCTAAGAAAGACTCAGACTTTGTATCATTTCCACCCAAAGTGTGTTCTCAGCCAGCCTGGCTCATCGTAGGACTGACTTCTCCTAATGGGCTCTATCAAAGGCAAATGTCCAGCCCTCGAAAGACCATGGAAAACCTTTGAATCTTTTATAAGTTAATTTATAGTCTTTTGTTGCTATATAACTGAAAAAGAGAGGGTCTGGAAGGTAGTAAATGAATTATATCATCAGTGCCCGGCAGAGTTCTTGGAAATTGTAATGCACAAAAATGTCTGCCAAGCCAATGAATTAATATTGGACTTATATGTGTGACAACAGTAGAGAGAATGGGTTTCCCCACAATGTAGGGGACAATGATTAATGACTAGCTCTGGGTGTGTCTAGATCCACTCAATTCCACTACTAGAGTAAACTGCCCTAAAAGTACATGTAGTAGACAAAAGATAACAATAAATATCCAATAAGCCAACTCTGGAATTTAAAAACCCTCAGATTAGAAAGTGCAAATTCTCCAAGAATATTCTACAGCCAAATTAAAAATAGTAAAAATCAGGAAAAACTCTGTATCAATGAACACCTGTTGAGAGATAGGCCTTTATGAATGAAAACATGCTGATCGAAGCAAAAGTGAATGTCAACAAACAGGATACGGGGTCAAAAAAGGATCCCCAGGGAACACCAACATCTAAGTGTGGAGCAAATAATATGAGGACCTGAGAATGAGCCAGCAGAGGGATTTTAAAAACTAGGGAAGGGGGTGGGCCACGGTGGCCCAGCAAGCAGGGTTTGATTCCCGGGGACTGCTCAAGCAAAAAAAAAAAACTAGGGAAGGGATAGCTGTGTGAAGGAGAGGTGGTTAACAAGTCCAAATGTAGCAAAGAGGATCAGGTAAGTTTAAGACAGAAAAGTCCTTGTTGGATTTGACTTTGGGAAATCATGGATGATCTTAGAGGGAGCAATGTACGCGAAATGGTGGCAAAAACAAGACTGCAGTATGTCGAGGCTGAATTAGGAGAGAGCGAATGGAGAAATCAAATGAAGCCCATTCTTTGGAGGCTTGTTGTTTAAAGACAAGAGAGAAGAAAAAGAGTCCGGGGAAGATTTTGCTTTCATTCTTGTTTGTGTCTTTCTAATATAAAACAGCTTTCAACATCCATACTTGCTAAGGGAAAGGAATCAGTAGAGATGGAAGTTAATTGATGAATAAAGATTCTAGCTGGGAAAGAAAGGAGGGAAAGGAAAACAGGACATTCAACATCAGTTCAGTTGTATCTACAGGAAGACCATGCAAGCATTAACATGTATTTCTAAATAGGAACACCAGATGGAGGAGACCTGGGGAGCTATTTCCATAAGGTAGGTAAGTGCCCCTCATGCCTCTCTAGGACCCAGTCTCACCATGGAGCAAAAGTGAAATACTGTTAGGAGAACACATGAAAAAAGACTAGAATTTTTATTTGGACACCTAAAACTCTTAATAATTCAGTATATCCAGTAACTTTCTGGGAAGCTAATGAGTTAAGGAGAAAGAAACTTTAGAATTAAAAAAAAAAATGATAGAAGAAAACCTTGTGCTCATTTATGGTCATAAAGGTGTTTCTAGTAATAATTATGAACATAATATTTACTATTTGGTACTCTACAAAATGGTATCCACATAAAAGTTATGATTGCAAAAAAAATGAGTTTAATGTTAATACTATCTAAATATTCACCTTTTGAAAACATCTGGGTAATCCTTCACAAAACTTGAATATAAGAAGTTCAAGATGGAATAAAGTGAAATCCTGACATGTAGTTCATACTAATTGTGCCAGTTATCTTTTTTTTTTCCTTGCTTCTCAGGTCTGAATTGACCCTTTTTTTCCTTCTCTGTGAAAGTGGTCTGTAGATACTTTTCCTTGCCAGTTGGCACAATGTTAAGCTTTGTTAGTAGAAGACATTGGAGAGACATTGCAGAAGGAAAGGCTTTGCATACTAGTCCCAGTGTACCCTCGGCAGGCTCCTGCAGCGCCTGCAGCTTCTCAGGCACCAAGCTCCAAACCCCAGGTGGCGTCTCCAACTTCACGCTCCTGCAGCATAGCACCCTTTGCTTCCCATGTACGGCAACCGATAGCACTAAGTGCCAGCAGTTTCTCTCAACAGCCCCCACCCACCTAATTTTTGGAGAAGAGTGCTTCTTATGAGACATCTCCCCATGAACAGCTTCACCAGCGCCCTAGGTGTTAGACTTCTAACAAGTTCCTGAAGGTGGATTTCTAGCAAGGTCTGCCAGCATGGACCTACAGTGACTTCTTTGCCATCAGAGAGCCAAGGCCATCCCTCTCCAGAAATATCTAGATCTCAGCTTGGAGGCAGGGGAGGAAGGGTGCAGGGCTTTTCCTTAGGCGCTGTATCTTAGCACTAATAGTAGTAGCCATTATATTATATTATATTATATTATATTATATTATATTATATTATATTATATTATATTATATTATATTATATTATATTATATTATATTATATTATATTATATTATATTATATTATATTATATTATATTATATTATATTATATTATATTATATTATATCTGCTATTCCTACATTCTATATAGTTCTCTTTATTATTAGCCAATCCCTCATTTATTCCAGTCATGTTATTATTTATACGTCTTTATATTAAGCTTTCTGTCTCCAAATTACTGTTTAGTTTTCCTCTCCTGATTAGAACCAGACTCATGTCATGAACCAGAAATAATCTGTTTTTCCCCATCTTAATCTTTGTTATCGAAAGACAGTTTACTTTAAAATCCAATCAATATGGACCAATACACGTACCCGATATCTAACAAACCATGGCTCGATTTAGGAAGGGAGTCTATGCTAAGTTTTAGAGCAATAAAGTTCCAAGGCTGGCTTGCGGTTGAGGGAATCCTAGACCAGAAATTAAGTGACCTGAGAATCTTGGTAATTCCAAGCACTATTCCAGTCATGTATAGCTAAGTAGCATGCTTCTTCAAGCTGAGAGCTTAAAATAACTTTTTTTTTTCAGATTTATCTATTAAATTTCACAATGTGTGTGAGCGTATCTTTTTTTTTCCTTTTTAATCCTTCTCCACACACCTTACACATACTTTTCTTCAGTTCTGTGCTTTTTTCCTCTTTTTTGTGTTGTGTACTTATGTCTTTTCCTCCATTATCTCTTTTACCTTTCTGAAAGTCTTGTTGAATAAATGTTAAAACTTCCAGATATATCTTATGTGTTTCTTAATTATTTTCTCATACTTTCCATGTTTTTTTTTTCCCCTTTGCCCTGAATTCTGGTAGAATCATTAGGTTCAATCATCCTGCTCATTAATTGGATCATAAGTATATCTATTCAGTTATTTCTCCTATCAGAAATTTTTATTTAAACAGTTGGTGTAAGGGGAAATTATGTAGCTATGCTTAAGCCACTATCTTGATATAATCTCTATTGTTCTGTTGTTGTTGTTGTTTTAGTTTTTTTCATTGTATAATACAGCATCTATACAAAGCAAGGAAAGAAAAAAGCAATAGGTTTCAAAGCATTTTTCCACAAGTAGTTACAGGACAGATCTCAGAGTTTGTCATGGGCTTCCATACTATCATCTCACCCTTTTCCTTCTAGCTGCTCCAGAACATTGGGGGCTAGAAGAATTAAATACTTTTTTTATTATCACAATAGACTTTTTTGTAAAAAATAACACATATACAAAAAAGCAATACATTTCAAAGCACAGCACCACAATTAGTTTTAGAACAGATTTCAGAGTTTGGCAAGGGTTACAATTTCATCATTTTAGGTTTTTACTTCTAGCTGCTCTAAAATACTGGAAACTAAAAGAGACATCAATTTAATGATTCAGCAATCATATTTGCTTGTTAAATCCTATCTTCTCTGTGTAACTCCACCATCACCTTTGATCTTTCTATCCTTCTCTTTAGGGGTATTTGGGCTATGGCTATTCTAACTTTTTTATGTTGGAAGAGGCTGTCAATAATATGGGCTAGGGGGATGGAATTATCTGATATTCTGGAGAGGTTGGCCCCTCTGGGTTTCGGGATTTATCTGGTTGAGGACCCATCTGAAGGTTGTAGGTTTCTGGAAAGTTACTCTAGTGCATGGAACTTTTGTAGAATCTTATATATTGCCCTAGAGATTCTTTAGGATTGGCTGGAATGGTTTTGGTTGAGGTTAGGTAAACAAACCTAATGATAGGTATGATAGGTAGCAATGTCTAACTGAAGCTTATGTAACAGCAACCTCCAGAGTAGCCTCTTGACTCTATTTGAACTCTCTCGGCCGCTGTTACTTTATTAGTTACACTACTTTTCCCCCTTTGGTCAGGATGGAATTGTTGATCCCACGGTGCCAGGGCCAGACTCATCCCTGAGAGTCATCTCCCAGGACACCAGGGAGACTTTCACCCCTGGATGTCATATCCCACATGGGGGAAGGGCAATGGTTTCACTTGCAGAGTTGGGGTGAGAGAGAATGAGGCCACATCTGAGCAACAACAGAGGTCCTCCAGGGGTAACTCTTAGGCATACCTACAGGTAGGCTAAAGCTTCTCTGCTTCCTACATGTTCTAGTTTGCTAGCTGCCAGAATGCGATATACCAGAAACAGAATGGCTTTTTAAAACGGAATTTAATAAGTTGCTAGTTTACAGTTCTAAGGCCGAGATAATGTCCCAATTAAATAAGTCTACAGAAATGTCCAATCACAGGCATTCAGGAAAAAATACCTTGATTCAAGAAGACCGATGAAGTTGAGGGTTTCTCTGTCAAATGAGAAGGCACATGGCAAACACAGTCAGGGTTTTCTCTCAGCTGGAAGGGCACATGGTGAACACGGCATCATCTGCTAGCTTTCTCTCCTGGCTTCCGGTTTCATGAAGCTCCTGGGAGGTGTTTTCCTTCTTCATCTCCAAAGGTCGCTGGCTCATGGACTCTCTGCTTCGTGGTGCTGCAGCATTCTCTGCTCTCTCTGAATCTCCATTCTCCAAAACGTTTCCTCTTTTATAGGACTTCAGAAACTAATCAAGACCCACCCAAATGGATGGAGACATGTTGTCACCTAATCCAGCTTAACAACCACTCTTGATTAAATCACATCTTCGGGGAGATGATCTGATTACAGTTTCAAACATACAGTATTGAATAGGGATTATTCTATCTTTGTGAAATGGGATTTTGATTAAAACATGGCTTTTCTAGGGGACACACATCCTTTCAAACCAGCATACTACATAAGCTTGACAACAGTAAGCCTCAAGATCAAGGGCCTGGCTATTGATTTGGGTGTCCCTAAGGTTTAACACAGTATAAGGGGATTCCCTGTTGGTAAAGTTTAATAGTTTCATATTTTTTCTCCCATCCCTCTCTGTTGGGTTTTAAATGGAAGAAATGGAGATAATCATGCTCATATCAAAAAAGTTAAAAAACAAATCAAAATAAATACAGATATATACAGAGCAAAAAAGCATAAGCTTACTTTCAAACTTCCTAACCATACTCATCTTCCAGTAAAAACCTCTCTGGACAGTTTAGTATATACCTTTTCATACCTTTTTCTATACAAGAACATATATGTAGTTTTTCTCCTTGTAAAAACAGGAATTTCATTATACAACTTTTTCTGCAATTATCTTTCACTTAAAAACACATGATATAATTGTAGCAAAGGCACTATGCTAAGGCTAAGTGTCAATAAAAGAGGGATATAAAGGAGATGTATGGGATTTTTCTTTTCTTTTCAGAATAAATAGGACTTTTCTCTAAATAAAAAAAAGAATACATGATAAACATCTTCCCATATCAATACATATAAAATTATCTCATTTTTTTAAGGCTGCATAATCTTTTTTCATAGAGAAATACTGTAATTTTCATAGAGAAATACTGTAAAAACTTAGGTTGATTCTAAAAAGCTTATGAGTCAATTTAATACCTTGAAGGACTATTAAGGTATTATATGAATTGGGAATATTATTTGATGTTATTTGGAACATCAAAATATGAAATATTCTTAAACCATGTTAAATATGTAAAATGGGGACTAATCCAAAAAAGCAATTTACTTGTCTCTTTTATGCCTGGGATTAAAATCATTAGACAAAACAACTATGTAACACTTGCCATGGCTGTGCATAAAAGCAAATATCACATCAAATATTTGCTTTCCATGGATCATTTGAAGTTCCATCAACTCTAAACACATTTTCTTAAACTTTAGAAAATCTAAAAACAGTTGTGTTACTGCTTCCATTATTATTCCTCACTCATCCCATATCAGTTTTACCTATGAGTGATGTTTTGTTCAAATACTTTTTTTAAGCACTCTCTTTGTGCCAGGTGTTGTACTCAAACTTTAGCCAGAATATTTTGTTAATCTACGCACTACCAAGAAAAGGATTATCTCTGCTTTAAAATAAGACAACTTTTATTCAAATCCTTGTCCTATTGTTTATTAAGCTATGTAGCCAAATACAGGTCATTTGACTTCTCTGAGCCTCGGTTTCCTCATAAATAAATAAGGATCATACATTACATTGGAGATAGAATTGTGTATCCCACTTTGGGCATGTTCTTGGGTTCGGTCCACATTCTGTTGGGAGTGGACTCAATTGTAACCAAAATCTCTTCAAGATGTTACTTCAGTTAAGGTATGGCCCAATTGAATCAAGTTGGGCTTTAATGCAGCTTACTGGAGTCAGTGGAACCCCAAAGAGAAAGGAAAAGATGTCGCCATGTGACAGAAAATCCATGGACCATGGCTTGCCAGCAGCCAGCCCCCAGAGCCCCATAACCTTCAAGAAGAAGCATCTCCCTGCTGATGTGTCACTTTTGGACTTTCCTAGCCTCAAATCCAGAAGCCAATAGATTACCATTGTTTAAACCAACCCATTGTATGGTATTTGTTTCAGCAGCAGGGAAGCTAAACATACTCCTTTCATTCATTTGCTTAACCGCCATTTACTGAAGTCTTGCTATGTCTCCGGAATTCTGTCAGGCATTGGGAAACAAGGTTATCTGGAAATTAAATAATGTATATGGTATAGTATGCAAAACAGGCATTCAAATGATAGCTACTATTATTGTAGCTAGAAAGACACTACAGTATCTCCCGAAAATAAAGATCACATGACTGCCTATAATTCACCATTCCTTTCATTGTTTTCTGCTGTCCAAATCATTCGATTCTTCCAAGGTTAAAAAGCAAATCTAAAGTGGCTCAAGATGGCAGCTTAGCAAGGTGTGGGATTTAGTTCGTCCTTCAGAGCAGCAAGTAAATAGTCAGGAACAGGACAGAACAATTGCTGGGGCCACGTCAGTGATTGGACACACAGCATACTCCAGTCTGGACCAGTTGGACCAGCTGTGAGCCTACCCAGAACCGGTGAGCTCCCCAAGCTGCGGTGGCCGGTGCCCCCCACACCCCAATACCACAGGCCATTTCCCAGAGGGGAAAGGAAAGGGACTTTACCAGCAACAGGGGCTGAGCCCAACCAAACGCCAATTGTGGAATTAATTAACAAATTTTGACTATTAAAAATATAAATTGATGCAACTTGGAAAACAGTTTGGCAGTTCCTCAGAAAGTTAAGTATAACATTAACATATGTCCTGGCAATCCCACTTCTAGGTATATACCCCAAAGAATTGAAAGCAGGGACTTGAACAGATATCTTTGCACACTGATCTTCACAGAGGTAATATTCACAACTGGTAAAAGATACAAGCAACCATGTGTCCATCAACAGATGACTGAATGAGCAAAATGTGCTATGCACATGCATGGAATATTATTGAGTCATGAAAGAGAATGAAGCTCTTTTTATGAAACAACACTGATGAAACGTGCAGACATCATGTAGATAGAAACAAGTTCAACTACACCTTAAATAAAAGCTAAAGTTACTAGTTTTTGCCCCAGTGTAGAGGGGGTAGGTCTGACAGAGAAAAAAAGAAGAGGCTTTTGGATCAGACAGCACAAAATACTTGGAAGAGTCTGGGCTCTGAAGGAAAGGAGGGAGCACATATGAACTGGAGATATAAAGAGCAACGTACCAACTTAGGCTCTTAATTGGCAAACCCGAGGAAGGGGGTTTTGCTCTGAAAAGGATTTTTTTTCTTCTCGTTTTTTCTTTTCTGCACTGTGTTTCTATGGCTTGACTGCTCTTTGGATATAACTGCAAGGTTTCTCAAGCTTCTACTACTCTAGGCAGGGGCAGAATTATGCTTGTCTGAGAGGCAAAGAGGCTGGTCAGATGAAAGGAAGTAATTCCCTGGAGGCTGTGCCTTCCCCAGGAGAGGAGGGGTGGGGCCCAGCTCAGGTGGAATCCCTCCCTCAAGGAATTCAGGCCCGAGGGACTGTAACACTGAAAGGATTAAAGCCAGCGTACACCCTCTCCTCTGTCTCCACCACGGCCCCAGCAGGGAGAGTCTGCTGAAGTTAAAGGTACCGCATCATCTTATGCTGGTGAGACCCACAGGCAGACAAGCACCACATAATGGGCAGGATAGGAAAAACAGAGTCCAGAGACTTCACAGGAAGACCTTTTAATCTTCTGGGTCTCACCCTCAGAGAAAACTGACACAGGTGACTCTTTCCTCCTGAGAGGAGGCCAGTCTGGTCTGGGAAACTCTGACTGGGGTCTATAATATCTAAGTAGACCCTCCTAAGGAAAAAATAAATAAATAGAACACCATACAGACAGAGCAAGAAATAAGAAAACAAGAACTGAAAAATTCTAATTTGTTAAACAAAACCAATGCTAGATTTCCTAATATAACTTATGTGGACAGCTTAATTGAACACCATAATACTTAGAACCTTGCGGAGGGCATGAGATTTTGTAGGTTTGTCCAAAGTGATGCTCAGATAAATCCCAGAGGATTTGAACAGTAAATAGGGAAGTATTTGCAGAGTCCTCTAGGGGGAATGGTGAGAAAGGGGGAAAATTCAACTTCCCCAAGTGAAGAATTCTTGATATTCTCCCAGGCAGTGGGGACAGTCAAAGCAATAGGCCAAGCCTCCAATCTTTGGGTTTGTTCATATGAAACTTAATCCTGCAAAGGATAGGCTAAACCTACTTAAAATTGGGCCTAAGAGTCACCCCCAAGAGAACGTTTTTTGTTGCTCAGATGTGGCCTCTCTCTCTCAGGCAACAGAACAAGCAAACTCACTGCCCTCCCTCTCTCTAGGGAGGGACTAGACCTAGAGCATGACTCCCAGGGGTGTGGACCTTCCTGGCAACATGGAACAGAAATCCTAGAATGAGCTGGGACTCAGCATCCAGGAACTGAGAAAACCTTGACCAAAAGGGGGAAGAGTGAAATGAGACAAAATAAAATGTCAATGGCTGAGAGATTCCAAACAGAGTTGAGAGGTTACCCTGGAGGTTACTCTTATGCATTAAGTAGATATCACCTGTTTAGTTAAGGTGTAATGTAGAGGCTGGAGGGAACTGCCTGAAAATGTGGAGCTGTGCTCTAGTGGCCATGTTTCTTGAAGATAATTGTATGATGATATGGCTGTCGCAGTGTGACTGTGTGGTTGTGAGAGCCTTGTGTCTGATGCTCCTTTTATCTACCTTATCAATGGACAAGTAAAATATATGGATTAAAAATGAATAAATAATAGGGGGAACAAATGTTAAGATAAATTTAGTAGATTGAAATGCCGGTGATCAGTGAAGGGGAGGGGTAAGGGGTATGGTATGTATGAATTTTTTTCTGTTCTCTTTTTATTGCTTTTTCTGAATTGATACAGATGTTCTAAGAAATGATCATGATGATGAATATACAACTCTGTGATGATATTGTGAGTTATTGATTATACAACATGAACAGAATGATCATATGATAAGAATGTTTGTTTGTATGTGATTATGTATCATAAATAAAAAATAAATTAAAAAAAGAATGTATGTGCTTATATTTTGTTGTATCGATAAAAATTAACAAAAAAGAACAGTAAAACATTAAACTTAGGTTTTAAAGTTAATAGGAATTATTACTACCTGCTTAAGAATAGTAATCTGTTAGATTTGAGATACTAACAAATCTTAGTTGAAATATTTCTTTTAATTCAATATAAATTAACTTAAAGATACAGTATATTTAATGATAAAAACAGCATAAACAAATGTTGGGGCTTAATAAACCTACCTAAGAAAACTGTTTTTTAAAATCTGTATATTCACAAAAATAACAATGACAGTATAATTATTTAAAGCAATCACAGGATGTTAACCATTGTAGTCCTTTGTAAAAGAAAGTATTTTGTCAGTAATGTATAATAAAACTTTCATTATTTACTGTTAAAATTAAAAAAAAAACCTATGCTAGAGGACCAGAATAAGTTGAATTGAATGTCAAAGAACAGATAGACAACAAAGTCACCCAGCAAGAAAATCCTAGGTAAAAAAGTGAAACTTTTATTTTTTTTCTCCATAACAAACATGTGAGGAAATTAAATGTTTAGATGCCAGCAAAAAATAATAAATTATACTAGGAAAATTGAAGATATAGCCCAGTCAAAGGAATAAACCAACAATTCAAATGAGATACAGGAGTTGAAACAATAAATTCAGAATATTCAAACAGGCATGGAAAATCTCATCAAAAATCAAATCAGTGAATTGAGGGAGGGTATAAAGAAGGCAAGGAATGAACAAAAAGAAGAAATCAAAAGTCTGAAAAAACAAATCACAGAACTTATGGAAATGAAAGGCACAGTTGAAAAGATGAAAAAAAACAATGGAAAGCTACAATGTCAGATTTTAAGAGGCAAGAGTTAGGATTATTGAACTGGAGGATGGGACATCTGAAATCTGACAAGCAAAAGAAAATAGAGGGAAAAGAATGGGAAAATATGAGCAGGGACTCAGGGAATTGAAAGACAACAAGAAGTGCATGAATATACGTGTTGTGGGTGTCCCAGAAGGAGAAGAGAAGGGAAAAGAAGGAGAAAAACTAATGGAGAAAATTATCACTGAAAATTTCCCAACTCTTATGAAAGACTTAAAATTAAAGATCTAGGAAGTGCAGCATACCCCAAACAGAATAGATCCAAATAGACATACTCCAAGACACTTACTAATCAGAATGTCAGATGTCAAAGAGAAAGAGAGAACCTTGAAAGCAGCAAGAGAAAAGCAATCCATCACACACAAGGGAAGACCATGGTGTCTCAGCAGAAACCATGGAGGGGAGAAGACAGTGGGATGATATATTTAATATACTAAAAGAGAAAAACTGCCAACCAAGAATTCTATATCCAGCAAAATTGTCCTTCGTAAATGAGGTGGAAATTAAAACATTTTCAAACAAAAAAATCACTGAGATAATTTGTGACCAAGAGACCAGCTCTGCAAGAAATACTAAAGAGAGCACTAGAGACAGACACAAAAAGACAGGAGAGAGAGAGGTGTGGAAAACAGTGTAGAAATGAAGACTATTATTAAAGGTAAAAAGAAGAAAAATTAGATATGACATATAAAATCCAAAAGGCAAAATGGTAGAAGAAAGTACTGCCTATACAGCAATAACCCTAAATGTTAATGGATTAAACTCCCCAATAAAAAGACATAGACTGGCAGAATGCATTACAAAACAGGACTTATCTATATGCTGTCTACAGGAAACACATCTTAGACCCAAGGATAAACATAGGTTGAAAGTGAAAGGTTGGAAAAAGATATTTCATGCAAATAACAATCAGAAAAGAGCAGGAGTAGGTATACTAATATCCAAAAAATTAGACTTCAAATGTAAAACAGTTAAAAGAGACAAAGAAGGACACTATCTACTAATAAAAGGAACAATTAAACAAGAAGACATAACAATCATAATTACTTATACACCAAGCCAGAATGCTCCAAAATGCATGAGGCAAACACTGAAAAACTGAAAAGAGAAATAGACACATCTACCATAAAAGTTGGAGACTTCAATTCCCCACTCTCATCAATGGACAGAACATCTAGACAGAGGATCAATAAAGAAACAGAGAATTTGAATAATACAATAAATGAGCTAGACTTAACTTTGTGTATTTATAGAATAATACACTCCACAACAGCAGGATATCCATTTTTTTTCAAGTGTTCATGGATCATTCTCAAGGATAGACCATATGCTGGGTCACAAAGCAAGTCTCAATAAATTGAAAAAGACTGAAATCATAGAAAACAATTTCTCAGATCATAAAGGAATGAAGTTGGAAATCAATAATAGACAGAGAGCCAGAAAATTCACAAATGTATGGAGGCTGAACAACACACTTTTAAACAAGCAGTGGGTCAAGGAAGAAATTACAAGAAAAAATCAATAAATATCTCAAGGCAAATGAAAACAAAAACACAACATATCAAAATTTATGGATTGCAGCAAAGGCAGGGCTAAATGGGAAATTTATTGCCCTAAATGCCTATATCAAAAAAGAAGAAAGAGCAAAAATCAAGGAATTAACTATTCACTTGGAAGAACTACAGAAAGAATAGCAAACGAGCCCTAAAGCAAGCAAAAGGAAAGAAATAATGAAGATTAGAGCAGAAATAAATGAAATTGAGAACATGCAAACAATCAAGAAAATCAACAAAACCAGAAGTTGGTTCTATGAGAAAATCAATAAGGTTGATGGACCCTTAGTGAGGTTGAAAAAAAGAAGAGAGAGATGCAAATAAATAAAATCAGAAATGGAAGAGGAGACATAACCATTAACCCTGCAGAAATAAAGGAAGTAATGAGAGGATACTATGAACGACTTTATGCTAATAAACTAGACAACAAAGATGAAATGGACAACTTCCTGGGAAGGCATGAACAACCAACATTGACTTGTAAAGAAATAGCTGACCTCAACAAACCAGTCACAAGTAAAGAAATTGAATCAGTCATCAAGAAGCTCCCCAAAAAGAAAAGTCCAGGACCAAATGGCTTCACATGTGAATTCTACCAGACATCCAAGAAAGAATTAGTACCAATCCTGCTCAAATTCTTCAAAAAAATTGAAGCGGTGGGAAGGTTACTTAACTCATTCTATGAAGCCAACATCACCCTCATACCAAAACCAGAGAAAGATACTACAAGAAAAGAAAATTACAGATCAATCTCTCTAATGAATATAGATGCAAAAATCCTCAACAAAATTCTTGCAAATCAAATCCAGCAGCACATTAAAAGAATTATACACCATGACCAAGTAGGATTCATCCCAGGTATGCAAGGATGGTTCAACATAAGAAAATCAATTAATGTAATACATCATATCAAAAAATCAAAGCAGAAAAACCACATGATCATCTCAATTGATGCAGATAGGCATTTGAAAAAATTCAGCATCCTTTCTTGTTGAAAACACTTCAAAGAATAGTAATAGAAGGGAACTTCTTCAACATGATAAAGGGAATGTATGAAAAACCCACACCTAACATCATCCTCGATAGGAAAGAACTGAAAAACTTTCCCCATAAGACCAGGAACAAGACAAGGATGTCCACTATCACCATTGTTATTCAACATTGTGTTGGAAGTTCTAGCCAGAGCAATTAGACAAGAAAAAGAAATACAAGGCATCCAAATTGGAAAAGAAGAAGTAAAACTCTCACTGTTTGCAGATGATATGATACTGTATGTTGAAAACCCCAAAAAATCCACAGCAAAACTACTAGAGCTAATAAATGAGTACAGCAAAGTGACAGGTTACAAGGCCAGCCCTCAAAAATCTATAGTGTTTCTATACAAAAGTAATGAACAATCTGAGGGGGAAATCAAGAAAAAAATCCATTTACAATTGTAACCAAAAGAATAAAATATTTAGGACTAAATTTAACTAAGGATACATAGAACCTACACAAAGAAAACTACCAGAAATTGCTAAAAGAAATCATAGAAGACCTAAGTAAATAGAAGGGCATACCATGTTCATGGATTGGAAGACTAAATATAGTTAAGATGTCAATTCTACTTAAATTGATTAATAGATTCAATGCAATACCAATTAAAATCCCAAAAACTTACTTTTCAGAAATAGGAAAATTTATCTGAAAGGGCAGAGTGCCCTGAAAAATATCCTGAGAAAGAACAATGAAGTCGGAGGTCTCACACTACTTGACTTTAAGGCATATTATGATGCTGCATCGGTTAAAACAGTATGTTACTAGTATAAAGATAGATATATTGACCAAAGGAATCAAATAGAGTGTTCAGATATAGACCCTCTCATCTATGGACAATTGATCTTTGATAAGGCAGTCAAGCCAACTCACCTGGGACAGAACAGTCTCTTAAATAAGTGGTTCTTGGAGAACTGGATATCCACATGCAAAAGAATGAAAGAAGATCCATAACTCAAACCCTATACAAAAATTAGCTCAAGATGGATCAAAGACCTAAATTTTAGATCTAAGACCATAAAAGTTTCAGAGGAACATGTAGGGAAATATCTTATAATAGGGGGCAGTTTTCTAGCTCTTACACCCAAAGCACAAGCACTGAATAAATAAATAAATGGGAACTCCTCAAAATCAAACACTTTTGTGCATCAAAGAACTTTGTCAAGAAAGTAGAAAGACAGCCTACACAATGGGAGACAATATTAGGAAACTTTATATCAGATAAAGGTCTAGTATCCAGAATATATAAAGAGATTGTTCAACTCAACAACAAAAAGACAGATAACCCAATTACAAAATGGGCAAAAGACTTGAACTGAAGAGGAAATACAGATGATCAAAAGGCACATGAAAACATGCTCAACTTCCCTGGCAATACCATTGCTAGGTATCTACTCAAAGGACATGAGGGCAAGGACACAAACGGACATTTGCCCACCAATGTTTATAGCAGCATTATTTACAATTGGAAAGAGATGGAAACAGCCAAAATGTCCATCACCAGACAAGTGGCTAAACAAGCTGTGATATATACATACAATGGAATATTATGCAGCTATAAGACAGAATAAAGTTATGAAGTATGTAACAACATGGATGGACCTTAAGGGCATTATGCTGAGTGAGATTAGCCAGAAACAAAAGGACAAATACTGTAAGGTCTCACTGATATGAACTAACATTAATGAATGAACTTGGAGAATTTCAGTTAAGAATAGAGGTCATCAGGAGATAGAAATAAGGTAGATATTGGGTAATTGGAGTTGAAGGGATACAGATTGTGTAACGGGACTGATTGTAAAAATTCCGAAATGAATAGCACGATACTACCTGATTGCAGCACAATGATGTTAGAACACTGAATGAAGCTGAATGTGAGAATGATAGAGGGAGAAGCCTAGGGGCACAAATAAAATCAGAAGGAAAGATAGACTATAAAGTCTGAGATGGTATAATCAAGGAATGCCTAAAGTGTACAATGATAGTGACTAAATGTACAAATTTAAAAATGTTTTTGCATGAGGAAGAACAAAGGAATGTCAACATTACAGGGTGATGAAAATAAATGGTAATTCATATTTTAAAACTTTAACTTATGTGTGAGACTAAAGCAAAAAAAAATGTTTATTTGGTACAAAATTTATATTTTGACTAGTGCATTTCTTAATATAACTTATATGGCCAGTTTAATTGAACACCATAAGTACATGGAACCTTGTATAGGGCATGAGATTTTGTAGATTTGTCCAGAGTGATGCTCCGATAAATCCCAGAGTGATTTGAATAGTGAATAAAAAAGTATTTGCAAAGTCCCCTTGGGGGAACGGTGAGGAAGGGGGAAAATTCAACTTCAACATCTGGAGAATTCATGATATTCTTGTAAGCAGTCGGGACAATCAAATCAATAGGTCAAGCCCTCAATCTTGGGGTTTGCTCATATGAAATTTATCCCCAGAAAGGATAGGGTAAGCCTACTTAAAATTAGGCCTAAGAGTCACCCCTCTTTTGTGCTCAGATGTGGCCTATGTCTCTCTCAGCCAACATGGCAAGCAAGCTAACCACCCTCCCCCTTTCTACCTGGGACATGACTCTCAGGGGTGTAAACCTCCCTGGCAACGTGGGACAGAAATCCTAGAATGAGCTGGGACTCAGCATCAAGGAATTGAGAAAACCTTCTTGACCAAAAGTGGGAAGAGAGAAATGAGAAGAAATACAGTGTTGGTGGCTGAGAGATTACAAACAGAGTCAAGAGGTTATCCTGGAGGTTATTCTTACCCATTATATAGATATCCTCTTTTTAATTTAAGGTGTACTAGGCTAGAGGGAAGTGCCTGAAACTGTAGAGCTGTGTTCCAGTAGCCATGTTTCTTTAAGATGATTGTATAAAGATATAGCTTTCATAATGTGACTGTGTGATTGTGAAAATCTTGTGTCTGATGCTCCTTTTATCTATGGTATGGACAGATGAGTAAAACATATGGATTAAAAATAAAAAATAATAGGGGGAACAAATGTTAAAATTAAAAAATATGTATATTGGGTAAATGGAAATACTAGTGGTCAGTGAGAGGGAGGAGTAAGGGGTATGGTATGTATGAGTTTTTTCTCTTTTCTTTTTATTTCTTTTTCTGGAGTGATGCAAATGTTCTAAAAAATGATCATAGTCGTGAACGTAAAACTGTGTGATGATATTGTGAGCCATTGATTATATACCATGTATGAAATGTTTGCATGTTAAGAATGTATGTACTTGTACATTGTTTTATCAAAAAAAATTTTTTAAAGAGTAAATTTAAGCTCACTAAACTCTGTTGAATAGTGTCCCCTAAAATTTCATGCCCACCTGGAACTTCAGAATGTGGCCTTATTTGGAAATAGGGTCTTTGCAGATTTAACTAGTTAAGATGAGGCCCGATTAGATTAAGGTCTAAATTGGACCCTAAATTCAATGACCGTGTCCTTCCTTATAAAAAGATCATATGAAGACATGGAAATACAGATGCACAGGAAAAGATGGCCATGTAAGTCAGAGGCAGAGACTGGAGTAATGCTGTTATCAACCAGGGAACACTGAGGGCTACCAGAGGCAAGATAAAAGAAAGACAGTGTTTTGGTTTGCTAATGCTACCAGAATGCAATACCAGAAATGGAACAGTTTTTTAAAAAGGGGATTTATTAAGTTACAAGTTTATAGTTCTAAGGTCATAAAAATGTCCACACTAAGTCATCCAGAAAGATACCTTGACTCAAGAAAGGCTGATGTCTGCCATATGGGAAGGCATATGGCTGATGTCTGTTGATCCTTATTGCCGGTTCTGTTGCTTTCAGCTTCTGATACTAGCGGAAATGTCTGTGGGCCTTCACTTAGCAACTCTGGGAAACAACTCTGGGTTCTGGCTTGCTTAGCATCTTATGGGAAGGCATATGGCAATGTCTGCTGAGCTCTGCATCTCCAAACATTCATGTCTAGGCATTGCTCTCTCTTGGTACTCCAAGCACCTCCAAATGTCTGTATCTCTGTTGGCTCTGAAACAACTGTGTCTCCTGAGGCTTCTGCATTTCCAAACATCTGTGTCTGTGTCTGCACCTGAGGTTTCTCCAAAATGTTTCCTCTTTTAAAGGACTCCAGTAAACTAATCAAGACCCACCTTGAATGGGTGGAGTCTCATCTCCATCTCACCCACAATTGGATGTGTCACATCTCCATGGAAAAATCCAATTGAAAGGTCTCACCTACAATATTGAGTCAGGATTAAAAGAAACATGGCTGCCTCCATCAGAGTGGAGCGGGAGAAAGCTCATGGATTTTCTCATGTGCATAAGAGCTTCAAACAGGGGCAAATGGATTCTTCCACAGGGCTCTTAGAAGGAGCATGTGCTTGCTGACACCTTGACTTCATACTTCTAGACTCCAGAAACGGCAGGTGATAAATTTTTGTTGTTTTTAAGCCACTTACTTTATGGCAATTTGTCCTGGCAGCCCTAGGAAACTTATACACTCACTATGGTTTTTCCACTGAGAAATACTAACCCACTTACTTGTTTACTTCTGTTGATTTCATTATTTCTTTGTACTGGGTATTGCATGATCTCATTTTCCATAAGCTATCATATATTTTTCTCTCTAATATCTTTCCTTTTCTTATTTTTCACCCCAGCAGAAACTCTGTACCAATTGAGTATTAATTCCCCATTTCCTACCACACCTCGGTTCTGATAACCTGCATTCTAGTTCCTGATTCTATGAATTTTCTTATTCTGATTATTTCAAATCAGTGAAATTACATAATATTTGCCACTTTGTGTCTGGCTTGTTTCTATCTACATGATGTCTGCACGTTTCATCAGTGTTGTTTCATAAAAAGAGCTTCATTCTCTTTCATGGCTCAATAATATTCCATGCATGTGCATAGCACATTTTGCTCATCCAGTCATCTGTTGATGGACACATGGTTGCTTGTATCTTACCAGTTGTGAATATTACCTCTGTGAAGATCAGTGTGCAAAGATATCTGTTCAAGTCCCTGCTTTCAATTCTTTGGGGTATATACCTAGAAGTGGGATTGCCAGGACATATGTTAATGTTATACTTAACTTTCTGAGGAACTGCCAAACTGTTTTCCAAGTTGCATCAATTTATATCCCCACCAACAATGAATGAGTATTCCTATTTCTCCAGATCCTCTCCTGTTTTCTACTTTTTTAGAGTAACCAATCTAAATGGATGTGAAATGGGTATATCTTTTTGGTTCTCTATTGCCTTCTCATGTATACCTTAGCTCTCAAGATAGTGTAAGTCTTCAAGAGGTCAAATTGTACTTTCTACTTTTTATGTTCCTTGCCTGGACATGTCATAAACTGCTTGCACAAAGTTCAAATAAAGTTTGATTTTACAAATTTGCAAATCCAAAGAAGTGGAAGGACAATTACTATGACACATGGATTCATGGGTGTGAAAGAAATAAATGACAGGAGATTGAAGAAGGGCTAAATGTTAAAACATCCAGACTTTTTGAATTTGCAAGAGGTGAATACCAAGACCTATGATGTTACAGTAATAAAATTAGGAAGGTGAACCTAAGTAAGCATCTGACCTAACAGTTCTTTCAGGGTTGTAAACAGAAAGAACTATACAGTTCAAATGTTAACCATTTTTCACTGCTTCCAGCCTCCCATAAATAGCAATGTTACTCATTCTTTTCCAGACTCCTAGAGTTTGCTTGTTATTTTCAACTGATTATTAGATAGTTTCCTCCAGGGCCATTACAGGAGAAGGCAACTGTACACTACAGCCAAGCACAGCCAGGGTTCTAATTATCTCCAGAAACACACCACATCTAAAACCAGAAACTGTGCATACTTACCTATATCAATTTTACATATGTATAAGCACACACACACACACACGCACACGCACACCTTTTCTATAGCCAAATCTTTGACTAATTCTGTCTAAACAAAGCGGTGCTGTTATGGGTAGAAGAGATCTCTTAAAGCAGCAGAGGCTTTGGTGATTGCCGCTTAGGGAAGTGAGCGAGCTGGCTGAGAATGGGGACAGGCATCGTGGAAAGAATCCTGGATTCACAGTTAGAATACTGGGGTCTTGTCCTAGTTGTCACTAATCAACCGTGTTGCCTAGGGCAAACCACTTCCATTTTCTCTGGTGCCCTAGTTTTTCTTGTTATAAATTGGGACAATAAGGCTTGTTCTACTTACCTCATTCGCTTATTGTGAGGGTCAAAGGAGTTAATATGTATGAGTGTGCTTAAAAACATAAAGCAATCTTCAAATTCAATGTATTTTTATTTTATATGGTGACTAGTAAAACTGCCAAATAAGCACATAGTTGGATGATGCATCATATTCACTGCTGTGGATTATAAAAAGAGGCATATTAAATTTGCTAATATTAGACACTGTATTTCCAATATGAATTTAGAGAGGAGTCCAAACAGACTATACATATGACTGTTAGCATCTATTTGAAACTGATAGCTATAGAAGATATTGAGATAAAGACAGAAAATTTGCAACCTAGATCAGTTAGTCTAACATTTGATAAAATGATAATTAGATTGAATGCTTTGCTACAGAAGTGCTTTCAAAATTTAACCTGAGCAGATATGGACATAAAGAGAAATTTGTATCATTAGAATCAGTATTTTTATTTTCCAAATAAAATATGGAGCATTCTTTTTCTTTTCTTTCTTTTTTCTTTTTGGTTGTCTAACTTTTTATTCATAATCCTAAACTTAAATTCTGCACTACAGCTAGACCTGGAAGGGGAGGATAATGTAGAACCCCAAGAACTGCAGCAAGAGCACAATGATAGGATACTGAAGCAGACAAGGGGGGATGGGACTCTCTCCTGAGCTACAGAAGGAAGGATTGGTGGTTAAGACAAAACACAAACCGAATTTATTAGGCTTGTCCCCAGTCAGCAGTGGTGACCTTCTTGTGTTCCTGCATTCCTGGACCCAACGTGCTCCATGACCTTGACAATATTCACAGCCCTTTCATCTTACTGCCCAACCACTCCGTCTTCACAGTGCAGATGAGAAACTGGGAACCATTGGTGCTGGGTCCAGCATTGGTCATGGACAAGATGCCAGGACCCCAGTGCTTCAGTATGAAGTTATCGTCAAACTTCTCCCCGTACAAGGACTTGCCACCAGTGCTGCAAGGGCATGTGAAGTCACCACCCTGGCACATAAACCCAGGAACATCTCTGTCAAAGCAGGAACCCTTAAAAACAATTCCCTTTTCCCCAGTGCTCAGAACATGAAAATTCTCTGCTGTCTTTGGGATTTTGTCTGCAAACAGCCCAAAGGAGACCTTCCAACTGTGATGTAGGAGAACATGGCAGGGTTGACTGTGGCTGTGGCCAGGGCACTGTGGTGGCCACATCTGCAAGGCCCTTGGGGAGCATTTGAATCCAACTCCCTCTCTTAATCTTGTACCCCAAAGTATGGAAACTCAGTTTGCTCGTGTTTTGTCTACGGCCATACATCTTGGGCAAGGTTATTTACATATAGAAACCATTTGTCATGTCCAAAGTGAGAGATTGGTCCAAGGTGGTTGCTGGATTAAGAATCTAGTATTTCACTTTGAGTTTTTAAATCAAGAAGTGTTAGTTTTAAAAGTTTAGAAGGAGAACGGCAATGTTGAGACCAGTTAAGTTACTTTAATGTCTTCTTTTAAAATTTAGGATTGGTGATCAAATATTTCCCATGTCAGGAAAGGCTTGACAAGCACAAACTCCCAGTGAAATTTCGTGTATAATGAGTTCATAAGCCCAGGAGTATTACTAATACCTAAAGCATAAATACTTACAGGAATTATTGTAGTTAAACTATGAAGAAAGCATAGCTATTCCGCATATTAGTTACCTAGTGCAAAATAACAAATAACTGTTACTTGAGAAAACACCTGCTTTTCTTAGTCTGTCACAATGATGTGTAATCAGGCTCTATGGAAAGTGCCATGAGGACGAAAATGTTTTGAAAAATATACAATCTCCCTTTTGGTTAAATAGAAAATATAAGTAATTGTATAGAAAATATGTTGATGTATCAACTCTGATCTGACAGTCTGAAAAGAATGCTTCTTACTTTCATAATTTCTAATGAAAATCAAATCAATAAGAAAATTAAAGTAAAAAGATGAAACTCAGATGATTCAAAACATACTGATATTAAATATATTGACATTAAAAAAAATAATCTAGTATTTCAGAGATGCTGGTTCAGGACAGGGGCTGGGAGACTAAAGGAGGTTCATGGACAGGTATAAGACAAGGCAGATGAGTTGAATGATCCATTTCAATAAAGAACAGAATTGGGTCAAACAAACTCTAATGGAATGAACAGGCTAGTTGAAGAGAGACCATGAGCTGGAGACAAGAAAGACACGAGCAGAAGATTCCAGAAGTGAGGAGTGGCAAGCCAAGCAAGTTTGGGGAAAATGGCAGTAAGAGAATAATGACAGTAATAATGATAGCTAACATTTTCAAGTGATATGTGCCTGGCATGGTGCTAAGTGTCAACACACATTATCTTTTTTAAAATATCACCCCCTCCAAAACAACCCCACTGAGGTAGAAAGTATTATCCCATATTGAGAAGGAAGAAATGGAGGCATAGTGGCAGAGTTGAGGCTTGGCCTGCAGAAGTCCAAAGTCCACATTCTTAAGCACTGTGTTTTATGACCCCCAAATCAGGGAGAGAGACTTACAGGGCATGTTAGGGAATCCAGGTCATGTTTTGCAGGATTAAACACCACCTGCCCTTGATCCATAGACCAGTTGGTGAGGATGTAGTATATGGTTTCCCCAAGTTATATCAATCAATTTAATACAATAAACAGCCCAGAACAAATATCTAAACTTTGTTTTGAAATTATAACTCATTTGAGCATCTTCCACTGACTCTGGGTCATTCTTAGGTACATGATTTTTCACTGTAGTGCTTATAGGAGAAAATGACAGAAGTGGCAGTAGAGAGCCATTGGGCATTGGCTTGCATTTAACGCTTGTGGACTTTGATGTTTATACCTAGCAACAATCCAAATAAAATGATCGAGTCATTTCTATGTTGGTTAAATATTTATAGGATTATGGAATCAGAATCTATCGAAATTTGATCTCTCTTTAGAAAAAGCTACTTTTGGGCATTCATCTTATTACCAGTGTTCATTTATTAACTACTTTCAACAAATATTTCTGGAGCATCTATTGTGTGACAGGCTGTTTTAGGCACCAGTGGTACCAAAGTCTCTGCCACCACAGAACTTATATTCTAGCAAAGTCAAGAAATAATAAATAAGTAAACCGGTAAATACAGATGATAATTTCAGATTGCAACAAATTCTATGAAGAAAATAGTAAAGCATGATACAAAGGAACGTGATGGAGGCAGGAGGAACTATTTCAGCTTTTTATTTTTTCTTTTCCCTTTACTAAAAATCAGTCAGGGTCTTCCTTTCATAACGGTAGCATATTCCTCTGACTTGACACAAAACAAACATCAAAAATGTGCTTGCGTTAAAGGGTTTGTTAACTAAGTACCCTTTTGAAATAAGGCTAGCCCTAGAAAACCCATGCCATGGTTCCATGTGACCGAGGGGGCAAAGGAGTATCAGTCACTCTGCGTTTTCTATCATTGGCCATTTGCTCCATCCTTTTCAGGGGAATGCAATGCTGGGTCCTGGTCAGCTGTTAAAGATTGATGAACTAACTGACTGCTGTGTTCCGCTGAGTTCACTAATCAAGACATAGGGCACAAATTTCCCTTATTTCATCAGATTCACGGACACGATTAGGCTGACAAGTTGATTATACAAACTGACATTCTGAAGTTATTGAGAAACTATCGATATTGGCTGGATTATTTTCATAAGGTTGCCATTTCATTTTCATAGGCAAAGAGGCTTCTTTGTGAAATAATGTCCGTTATGCTTTTTCATGTAAATACAAAGCATCCCTGATGCTCAGAAACATAATATTGTGGAAATGTATTTTATTCCACCTTATTCTTTTTTTTTTTTTTTTAACATGGGCAGGCACCGGGAATCGAACCCGGGTCCTCGGGCATGGCAGGCAAGCACTCTTACCTGCTGAGCCACCGTGGCCTGCCCAGAGACCTTATTCTTACAAGTTGATGGCTCCCATTGTGTCTATAAGGTTAATATGGAAGTGATGAATGCAAACCTTATGGCTTTTTCTTCTAAGTAAGGCTCCAGACAAATTTGACCTGGGATATTGTTTTCATGAACAAATAAATCTTTAAGAATCCACAGTTTGGAGGAATAAGATTGGGGGTAGGGGAAGAGGCTGGGGGTGGGAGTGGAAATGGAGGAGAAACGTGAAGAGGAATGAAGAAGGCAGTAATAATTAAGAGAGCTGATTATTGCAGTTTGGGGCGTTGCTTCTGCATGCAGGCGCCCTCATTTTACAAGGAGGCAAGTCCCCATATCAAACTCATATGGCCACTCTGCTGGGCATCACACTCCTCCGATGGGACCCACACTTCCTACTTGCAAAAACGGAACCAGTAAAGGTTGGCCACTTTGAAAGGTGTCATTTGGTTTCAGTGTAGGAAAGCTGCCCTGCCCTTGCATTCTGCATCAGAACCAGCACAGGGAATGCAGTTTTCTTTCAGTTGGTCCAAAAGTCCCCATGGGGATGCAGGCGCCAACAAATGCTGATTAACCTCTATTTGTAGCTCAACTAGAAAAGGCAGTTTCATCCTGAATTATTTAACATGGCAACATTTTGCACATATACATCATGTCTAACTTTATTAGATTAGGCCAATTGAAGAAATATATACACCTGCCTGTCATGTAAAGCCCTTCATTTAGGGGAGTTACCTCCCTAGGGTGACATCCCAGCAGGTAAATTGAATACTGAGTGGTTTATTCTGTGATGGAGCCTGAATTGGAAATGGAAATTCTTGCATGGACATCGAATTTCACATCAAAAATGAGAACCCAGTTCATCGCTCATGGTTACCAGGGTACTATTCGTTCTAGAAACTTAGATTTACATGACTATGGTCATTCTGGGCCCTTTATGTTGGAATGGGGCCCTGTCAATGTGGTAAGGCCTTTGAGGTTCTCAGATGAAAGGCATTCGACAGACACAAACTTTCACTTGCATAAATCAGCCAAGTCGCTTGATATTATTTCTTCCCATCTTTGGGTTTGCCGTAATGGGATGGAAGATAGTGAATAGCAGTGCAGTGAGATGAAAGGATAGCGAATTAATAGGCAACTGCTTTTTAATCAGATAAAGCATGATGATGTACCATCAATAGGTCTGACTTCTATTATGTGAAAAAGTACACCCGAAGATTGTTCTCATCATAGTCACAAAAACATCTCAGTGGAAAGTCTTTCCAACAACAAAAAAGACTACGTCTCAAATGACAGCCCCATGTTAAAGCTCTTCCTAATTTAACTTCAGGGGGAAAAAAATACTTAGTGCTACATATGTGGACAGCTTTGACAAAAATGGGATTGATTCCTTTTCCCTCTTCCCCTTCTTTTTTTTTTTTAACCTTGTTAAAGGGAGAAACTATGCATCTGAAAAGAAAAACACGATGAGGAGACCCAGTGCCATTACTTTGGAGAGCTGAGAGGTGGAGAATGAAAAAGCCATTGGTCTCAGTTTTACTGCCACAATGGCCTTTTATGAGCGGGATTAGACACGCCAAGAACTGGTGCAGCTTTCAGTGGTGTCCCTACGACAATCTGGAAAAAGGACGATAAAAATCAGTTTGTCGTTAGGTTAAATCACCAAAGACTTCCTAGATTGGCTTTTCAGATTGTTTTTCCTTTGCAAAGAAGATGAAAAAAAATATATGGGGTAAAAGCTGATTTTTTTCCCCCTCGATGCAAGATGTAGCATTCAGAAAACATGTTGAGCGAGTTGAGGCATTAAAAAGATCAGTCTTTGGCTGTTGAATGAAAGGCTGTTGTGCATGTGACTCACATACTAAATGGAAACCTGCCTTCAAAGCCTATTTTACTGCCTAATTATATATACACAAAATGTAGCTGTCTGTTTCAATCAAATCATAGGAAAAGGAATAAAACTCCTCTAAAGATGCAATTTTCATGGTTTGTCATAACCTTAGAAACACTGCAAATGCGAAAGGAGGAAGTACAGCTGCATGGTCCAGATAAGGTTCCAGTAATTGTTTTTCTTTTAATTATTACTTTATAAAGACATTATACCTCCTACTCCAAAGAAGGAAAATTAGTGCCCTCGGTCTTCTCTCTTTTTTTCCCTTCCCATTTTCACAGCAGGCTTGTTGATATGCATTTCAGCTGTGGCTAAAAGCCAGCGTAGCTATGGAAATAATATTTAAGTAACCACCATAACTACAGGCTTTCAGGAGGGTTCCAGGGACGAAGCCTTTTCTAAATCTGTGTTTTGAATTGAGTAGAGCTTTCCAAAGCACAAAATAGAGTGTCAGGGATCAAGATAAAGTGCTTAAACCTAAACAACTGTTTGCACTCAGCTTTTGTGGAAATGGTACTATTCATAATAGCTAATACACTTATTTTTAAAAATTGTTAATTTTTAAATGAACACTTACATTGTCATCCTTACTGAAGGATGATGTAATAAAATACACAAAAAGCTTTTTCCCCCTAACATTTTGTATGTACAGATCTTTTTTTACAGTAACCCGAAACTGTAAAGTTTAATAAGCCATTACTAATTTACATATTTTCATAGATTCAAATCATTAAAATTCAATGATATTTGAATGACTCAATATATATCTAATTATGGATTAAAACTTTCTAACACTGGCATTGAACACACCATCAAGGGATTCCAAGTGCCTCAGTCAGAAAGCTCTTGGCTGCTACCAGCACTTATGAGGGAAGTACAGAGTTCATCACTGATCAGTAAATAGATTATCTTATAATATGCATGTTTTTAAAAAGTCATCATTTTAACTGTGCCTACCAACCTTCCCCTTATCTCTTTCCTCCAACCCCCAATTCTGTCCCCAGCCTCCTTCAGTTTGGGCCCTGCTGTGTGAATCCACAGAGAAAAAAACTTGATTAGGAATTCTGTAATGATTATGCAGATGTGATCATAAAGTCACTCTCAATGTCTCTGAGAAATCCTGGGGTATGACAGGTGTGCTGGAAAATCAGAACCAGGCAAGGACTGAAAAAGGCTTATGCCCTAGAAATCACTGCCTACATTCAAAATCCCCAAATAGGGCTTGTGACTTTAAAAAAACAAATGTGATCTCATCATTCGCTCACTCATTCAGCCCTTCAAAGAGCCTTTATTTATCAACAACTATGTGTCAGGCACTGTTTTAAATCCTGGGAAGATAATGTTGAATTAGCCAGGCAAGCCTCATGGAGCTTGCATTCTAGTTGGGGGAACAAAGAAAACAAATAAAACAAACTAGATAATTAGAAACAGGGTTATGTGACAAAGAGTGACTAGTTGGTGGCATGAGATGCTTTAGCTGGAGAGGTCAATGAAGGCCTTTCTGAGGAAGTGATATTTGTGTTCAGACTTAAAAAATTAAAACATGAGAATTAGCCACCCATGGGCAGGGAGAGAATAACAAATGCAATGTCCTTGCAGTCAGCATGTTACTGAGACAGAAAAAATCCAATATGGTAAACAAGCTGCGTGAAGGTAAAGGTACAAAGTGAAGCCAGAGAGAGAAGCAGGATCCAGGTAACGTGGGACATGTAGCCACGTTCAGAGGCTTGGATTTTGTTATAAATGTGATGGGGAGATATTGAAGAGTTTTAAGCAGAGAAGTGTCATACACTGTTCAAAAGGTCATTGTGGCTGCTAAATGAAGAATCAATTATATGGGGACCACTGTCGAAACAAAGAGACCATTTAGGAAGCTATTACAGTAGTCCAGATGCAAGCAATGGTGGCCTGGATGAGGGCGTTGGCTGCTGAGATGGAGAAATGTATAGGTTCAAGATCTATTTTGGAGATAAAACCGTCAGGACCTGCTGATGGGTTGGGCAGATAGAAGGTAGATAAAAGGCATGCTTCAGGGGTGACACCTGGGACTTTGGCTTGAGCATCTGGGTAGGTGTGGGTGCCACTTCCGGAGATGGAGGTTATATTAATTTTCTATTGCTATTGTAAAAAGTGTCCACAGGTTTAGCAACTTAAAAGAACATAAATTTATTACCTTATAGTTCCATGGGTCAAAAGTCTAACACTGGTCTCATTGAGTAAAAATCCAGGTAAGGCTGTGTTGTTTTCCAGAGACTGTAAGGGAGAATCTGTTTCTTTGCCACTTCCAGCTTTTAGAGACCACTTTCGTTCCTTGGGTTATGGTCCCTGTGCTGGTTTGGGTGGGTCTTGATTAGTTTCTGGAGTCCTATAAAAAAGGAAACATTTTGGAGAAAGAAAGAGATTCAGAGAGAGCAGAGAATACTGCAGCACCACAAAGCAGAGTCCACCAGCCGGTGACCTTTGGCGATGAAGAAGGAAAATTTCTCCCAGGGAGCTTCATGGAACAGGAAGGCAGGAGAAGAAGCTAGCAGATGACGCCATGTTTGCCATGTGCCCTTTCAAATGTGAGAGAAACCCTGACCGTGTTTGCCACATGCCTTCTCACTTGAGCAAGAAACCCTGAACTTCATCGGCCTTCTTGAACCAAGGTATCTTTCCCTGATTGCCTTTGATAGGACCATTTCTGTAGACTTGCTTTAATTGGGACATTTTCTCGGCCTTAGAACTGTAAACTATCAATTTATGAAATTCCCCTTTTTAAAACCCATTCCATATCTGGTATATTGCATTCCGGCAGCTAGCAAACTAGAACAGCCCCCTTCCTCCCTCTCAAAGCCAGCAGCGGCACTTCTCACATCTCACCCCCTGAATCTCTTTCTGTGTCACATCTCCCTCTGACAATGGCAGGGAAAGGATTAGATTGAGCTCACATAGATAATCATACTGCCATATGTCTGATGCTCTCTTCTGTTGTCACATCTCCTTCTCTGACTCTTCTGCTTCCCTCTTGTACTTTTAAGGACTCTTGTGATTACATTGGGCCCCACTGGATTACAGTATAATCTCCCCCATCTTGGGGTCTTTAATCTTAATCACCTTGGTCAGGTTCCTTTTGCCATGTGAGGTAATATCGTCACAGGATTCAGAAATTAGGATGTAGACACCTTTGGGGAGCCCTTATTCTGCCTGCCCCAGGGATAATTGGGGGAGGACTGGATTAAGGATGGAAAATAAAGATTTGAGTTTGAGATGCTTGAGAGACATCGAATGGAGTTGTCAAGTAGGCAACTGCATGTGTGAGTTAAGTTTGAGGGAGAGGCCTTGGCTAATAGTTATAAATGTGGGAGTCAGGGTACTTAAAATCATGAAACCAAGAAAGACAACCTCCAGAGAGAATGAGATAGAGAGGAGAGCCCCGGTCTAAGTCCTGAGCACTCACGGATTTAGAATTTGAGTTGAGTAGATGGAGCCAGCAAAATCATTGAGGCAACTGGTGAGTTAGTATGCAGAGCATTAAAAAAAAAAAAAAGGTATCGTGGAAACTAATGGAGAAAGAAAAGCATTTATAGAAAGAAATTCTTAACGTGACTGAGAGATGGAATAAAAGTAGGTCAGAGAACTGACCTTTGTATTCGGCAGCAAGAAAACCTTTGGTGCACTCACTGAAAGAGATTTCAATGGCATAGAGGTGGATGGAGGTATGAGGAAATGTTGATGTGACATTAGGCAAAAGTGAGGAAGAGGAAGCAGGAAATGGACCTCTATTTTGGTGTCTGTAAGGTCAAAGGAGAGATGTTCTGTTTTTTTATTTTAAGATGGGATATGCTAGTTCATTGACTCTCCAAATGTGGTCTCCAGGGGAACAAACGGCAAAATAAATTTAGTTTGGAATGCTAGTGATCAGTGAAAGGGAAGGGTAAGGGGTTATGGTATGTATAAATTTTTTTCTGTTTTCACTTTTTTTTTCTGAATAGATGCAAATGTTCCAAGAAATGATCATGATGATGAATATGCAACTATGTGATGATATTGTGAATTACTGATTATATATGTAGAACGGAATGATCAAAATAGGACTGTTTGTGTTTGTTTGATGTTTTTTGGTATTTTAAAAATAATAATAATAAAATTTAAAAAAAGAAAAAGAACCAAAAAAAAAATATATATATATATATACCCACCACCCGTATGTAATAATCAACAAATGGTGCTGCAGTAACGGGGGAGAAAATAAATAAAATAAAGACATTTTCTCACATAAAAAAAAAATGTGGTCTCCAGACCAGTGGCATCAACATCACCTGGGAATCTGTTAGAAATGCAAAATCTAAGCTCCCACCCCACACCGGTTGAATGAGGAACTCTGGAGGGAAGACACAGCCATCTGTGCTTTAACAAGCCTTTCGGGTGATTCTGACACATGATCAGGTTTGAAAATCAATACTTCAGTGGTGGTGGCTGTGAGCTA
The DNA here is from genome assembly GCF_023851605.1 of Tamandua tetradactyla. Taxonomy (NCBI): domain Eukaryota; kingdom Metazoa; phylum Chordata; class Mammalia; order Pilosa; family Myrmecophagidae; genus Tamandua; species Tamandua tetradactyla. The sequence goes on along the minus strand of NC_135347.1, from coordinate 3,012,904 downwards.
GTGAAGAAGGAGAGACTAATGTTGCAGAAACCAGGGGGATGCTGAAATCTGCAAAATAGGTTCCAGGAAATAATAGGGGGTGTCCGAGTGGGAGGATGGAACTTCTATGGAATCAGAGGTGGTAAAAAGAAGGAAGGCAAAAAGAGGGTTCCAGTCGTCGGTCAAGCTGCAGGTCAATAGGAAGATGACACCAAGCCATGGCAAACTAATTTCATTTCATTAGAATAAAAATGTTAGATTGGTGAAATGGCTGGGTAAATAAGGGAATGCTATACACATTTGATATGTTAATTTCAGCAAGATATATGAAAGATTGCCAATAGCATGCTCAGAAAAGGTAGAGATATGAAAACTGGAGAAAAGGAAAGTTGAGAGGATGTGTAGCTGATTAAACCCAAAAGGAAATTTCTAGTTATATAATGTAGGTCTCTGTACCACGACTTCCCTGCCGAACATTTTTATCATCTACTTTGCTGAAGAGAGAGGATATTTGCTTATCAAATTTAAGTTTGGCACAAAACTGGGAAAGCAAGTAAACGTGTTTGGTGACACAATGTGGACACAGAAAAAATCTAGACAAATTAGAAGGATGAGCCAAAAACTGAACGGAATAACTTGAACAAGGACAAAGTTTATGTATTTTATGGCATTTTAGTCACTCTTAGTGCCAATTTTGGAAAGGGATAACATTAGGATTTGGATTTATAGGAGTTTATAGAAGGAAAACCTAAGAGTTTTAGTTACCTATAAGTTCCATATGCAATGGACTTTATTTTTGCATGCTTTGAATCTGGATTTAGCCATGATATTTGATTTGGCCCTTGGCGCATTAGCAAATGAGAGCCAAGCAGAGGTTTGGAAAGTGCTTGCATGTAGGGCATGCTCTATTTTTTTTTGGGGGGGGGGCGAGTGTGCATGGTCTGGGAATTGAGCCCAGGTCTCCCACATTGAAGGTGGGCATTCTAACCATGGAACTACCTGTGCATCCCAAAATCTCTTTTTTTTTCTCATGGGCAGGCACCGGAAATCGAATCTGGGTCTTTGGCATGGCAGGCGAGAACTCTGCCTGCTGAGCTACCGTGGCCTGCTTACTTGCTCTATTTTGGCTGTGGTTGCAGCCCTGAGACCATTGGGTGAAGAAGCCCCAGCTAGACTGCTGGAGTGGTCATGGAGAACAGAACCGAGGTACCCCAACAGACATGTGAGTGAGGCAATTCTAGACCAGCCAGCCTCAGTTGAGCCATTGTTTGTCTGCATCTGAATGCAAGATCCCAGGTGAGAGCAACAGCGAAACTGCTCAGTAGAGCCTAGTCCAAATTAGGGACCCACTGACTCATCAGCAAATAAAATGCTTTTTGTTTTAAGCCCATTAAGTTTGGAACTGGTTCATGACACAGAAATAAGCAAAGGCTGCTAGAGGGAGGTAAAGAGTGGCTCATAATCTCAAAGGAATAAAGGGTTGGAGCTGGATTCCAACCCAGGTCTGGTCTCTTGCTAGGGCATATACTTCTTGCCTAAAAGTGTCCCAAAAAAGCCATTCATGAGGTTAAACTGTGTGCCAGAGAAGAATGCATGATTGGACATTTAGCAAAGACCAAAACTTAGGGAAGAAGTTCGAACTGGATATGTGGCGATGTGGTTTGCCTGTTGAATAGAGTAATGTTTTATAAAACCCTCAACCAAAAGGTAAGTTGACCGTAGATTTAGAAAAAGTCTCTGACCCACTTTGCTCAATTTCTAGAAAACAAAATACCTTTTTTTCCAAGCCTCCAAACAACAAATAGGTTGAGAAGTGGCACTAGTTCTTTTTCTCTTGTAGCTGCTGGGCACGGTCCCTCTGGGGTCTCTGGAACGGTTGCCTAGAGAGACAGAGAGAATCTTCAGCTCTGTAAGAATGATAAGCATCCTGGAAAGTCAAAGCTAACTGTGTGTTACTTTAATTTTTAATTAAATTTAAAAATTAATTTAATTTAAAAAGTAAAAAAAAAAATCTAGAGAACTCTGGCTAGGACACAGAATGATCAAATTCCTAGACTAGACTACTACCTAGAAGGTTTCTGGAAGGCAGCTCCTTGCCAAAGATGTAAGTCAACTCAGGTAGTGTAAATTAGTTTTTGCATTAGTACAAACAAAACAATTAGGCTAGAAATACCCTTGTCCTTATGCAGTTCTCTGGTTTGGAGGCTCTGGATTACTGCAATGAAGAGAAATGAGAAAAACACAGGCTCTGACTCAGGGACAACTCAGCTCCAAGGCTCCATGATCTCACATTGCTGTGTCTCTGAGAGTGACTGTTAGGTTTCTTGTACTAAATAATATAATGCCTGTACATTGCTTAGCATGTCGCCTGGCCCTTTCAGGTTCTCAGTTGTGTCAGTTCCTGAATATGTTCTAATTTAAAAAATTTTAATACAGCATTTACATGTTATTTTTAGACTGGCCGTAGTTAAACACCTTTTTTTTTTTGGCATGAGTACAAGGACTGTGCCCCCATCTTAAATCCTCTCTCAGAGCCCAGCATATTATGACCACTCAGTAGGTACATATTGAATGAATGAATTATTGTATGAATAAATAGAAAACTAATTGGAATGTACAAACATCCCAAAATGGTGTCTGCAGTTTCTATGGATAGTGTCAATTTTTCTCCAATGGCTTTTTTTAAAATTTATTGTGGTAAGAGCTATACAACACAATCCAATAGCTTTCTGCTATGAGATGATAATTCTGAAATTTTCACTGTGAATAAAGGTGACACCAAGCATAGAAGAATACAATTCAGCCTTCTGCTCTCGTAGAAGGATTTTTTTTCCCAATTTTTATTCCAATAAGAAGGTGATGTTTTTGCACCTCACATTTGTGATATGTAGATTTGAATGAAAATTCAGCCCTTGGGAATGCAAAGTTTCATGCAGAAAACCTAAGCTCTTACCTGGACCCTTCTTTTCATATGCAGCACAGAAAGGAAAACTGCTGACTCTGGTGGTTCCAGGGTTGAGTAGTAGTCAGACTGTAAACAGTAAGTTTGTGTGTATTTTTATGATTTAATTTCCCCCTTTTATGGGAGTATAAAACGTATTTTTAAAAATAAATAAATCTTTAATGGAAGTGTATGATGGTTGACGTGGGAAGTGTGTAAATCTGTCACATACAATATAAGGGCATATTTAAATATGCATATTATGAACATTCAAAGCTGCAATGGTTCAAAATAATGCTGGCCTCTTCTGTGAAACATTATTCTCTTAAATACGAGCCTACTAGAATCCTAAGTACAGATTGCATTTGATGTATTTAAGCAATCCATCTAAAATATTTTTAATCTAATGTTTATTCTTAAATTTTCTGTCTTTCAGAAATTATCTTGCATGCCACTTTTACTTTTTAGATACCAAAACACACAAAAATTCCTCAAATCTCTAACATTCTTTCTCAATGTAAAAATGATCACATGAACAGGAAATAGTTTCACTTCTTAAGATGTCACAGTCCTCGACCTACTTATCTTCTTGGCATTGATCATCATCTCCTTTTTGAAATTCTCTTATAGCTGCATTTCTGGGATGCCTCACTGTGGGAGACTGAATAATGGCCCCCCAGAGACATGCATCTCCATCCCTGGAACCTGAGAATATGTTGCCCTGCATCACAAAATGGATTTTGCATATGTGATTAAAGGTTTTGACATAGGGAAATTATTTTGGATTACCAGATAGGCCCAAAGCAAATCACACGGGTCCTCCTAAGAAAGAGACAAGATAATCAGCATCAAGGAAGGTGGTTTAACGAATGAAGCAGAGGGAGAAAAGGAAATGTGGTCAGAGTGAGGCCAGTGTCAGAAGGGAACATGGAAACCTGGGCAGTCTCTAAAAGCTGGAAAAGGAAACAATTCTCACCTGGAGCCTCTAGAAAGAATGCAGCTCTGCTGACCCATGTTGGACTTCTGATCCCCAAAAGTGTAAGCTAATAAAGTTATGTCAGTTTAAGCCACCAAGTTAGTAGTAATTTTTAATAGCAGCAGTAGGAAATGCATGCACTCACATGCTTGTATTTTCCTCTAGCCTCTGAATGTCCTTTCTCACTCTTCTCCATCATTTCATTCATCTCTCTTTCTTTTTCTTCTAACTTTCCCCTTGGACATTCCCTTCTTCCCATATGAGTAAGTTCATGACTCCCAAATCAATGTACCCCCCACTACTGTCCCTCTGCAGCACCGTAGTTTTTCCAATCTCCTAATAGAAATCACCACTTGGATGTCCATACCTTGGTCAGTAGCATTATCATCGACCTCTTCTACCCAGGGAGACCCTTTGACATCATTTTATTTTATTTTTAATTTTTTTAAAACATAACAACAAACAAACATGAACATTCTCACCATATGATCATTTCATTCTTGGTATATAATCAATAACTCACAATATCTTCACGTAGTTGTATATTCATCACTATGATCATTTCTCAGAACATTTGCATCAATCCAGAAAAAGAAATAAAAAGAAAGAAGAAAAAAACTCATACGTACCATACCCCTTACACCTCCCTCTCATTGACAGCTAGTATTTCCTTCTACCCAATATATTTTAGCCTTTGTTTCCCCTATTTTTTTCTATATCTCTTACCACTCCCTTTCATTGCTTGCTAGCATTTCAATCTACTAAGTTTATTTTATTTGTTCCCCCATCATTTATTTGGGTTTTTTTTATTAATTTATGGAAAAAAATTAAAAAAAGAAATTAACCCAACATTTAGAAATCATACCATTCTACATATGCAATCAGTAATTCTTAACATCATCACATAGATGCATGATCATCGTTTCTTAGTACATTTGCATCGGTTTAGAAGAACTAGCAACACAACAGAAAAAGATATAGAATGTTAATGTAGAGAAAAAAAGTAATAACAATAGTAACAAAAAAAGACAAACAAACAACAACAACAACAACAACAAAAAACCCTATAGCTCAGATGCAGCTTCATTCAGTGTTTTAACATGATTACTTTACAATTAGGTATTATTGTGCTGTCCATTTTTGAGTTTTTGTATCTAGTCCTGTTGCACAGTCTGTATCCCTTCAGCTCCAATTGCCCATTATCTTACCCTGTTTCTAACTCCTGCTGGACTCTGTTACCAATGACATATTCCAAGTTTATTCTCGAATGTCGGTTCATATCAGTGGGACCATACAGTATTTGTCCTTGAGTTTTTGGCTAGACTCACTCAGCATAATGTTCTCTAGGTCCATCCATGTTATTACATGCTTCATAAGTTTATCCTGTCTTAAAGCTGCATAATATTCCATCGTATGTATATACCACAGTTTGTTTAGCCACTCTTCTGTTGATGGACATTTTGGCTGTTTCCATCTCTTTGCAATTGTAAATAATGCTGCTATAAACATTGGTGTGCAGATGTCCGTTTGTGTCTTTGCCCTTAAGTCCTTTGAGTAGATACCCAGCAATGGTATTGCTGGGTCGTATGGCAATTCTATATTCAGCTTTTTGAGGAACCACCAAACTGCCTTCCACAGTGGTTGCACCATTTGACATTCCCACCAACAGTGGATAAGTGTGCCTCTTTCTCCGCATCCTCTCCAGCACTTGTCATTTTCTGTTTTGTTGATAATGACCATTCTGGTGGGTGTGAGATGATATCTCATTGTGGTTTTGATTTGCATTTCTCTAATGGCCAGGGACATTGAGAATCTCTTCATGTGCCTTTTGGCCATTTGTATTTCCTCTTCTGATAGGTGTCTGTTCAAGTCTTTTTCCCATTTTGTAATTGGGTTGGCTGTCTTTTTGTTGTTGAGTTGAACAATCTCTTTATAAATTCTGGATACTAGACCTTTATCTGATATGTCATTTCCAAATATTGTCTCCCATTGTGTAGGCTGTCTTTCTACTTTCTTGATGAAGTTCTTTGATGCACAAAAGTGTTTAATTTTGAGGAGCTCCCATTTATTTATTTCCTTCTTCAGTGCTCTTGCTTTAGGTTTAAGGTCCATAAAACCCCCTCCAATTGTAAGTTTCATAAGATATCTCCCAACATTTTCCTCTAACTGTTTTATGGTCTTAGACCTAATGTTTAGATCTTTGATCCGTTTTGAGTTAACTTTTGTATAGGGTGTGAGATATGGGTCTTCTTTCATTCTTTTGCATATGGATATCCAGTTCTCTAGGCACCATTTATTGAAGAGACTGTTCTGTCCCAGGTGAGTTGGCTTGACTGCCTTATCAAAGATCAAATGTCCATAGATGACAGGGTCTATATCTGAGCACTCTATTCGATTCCATTGGTCAATATATCTATCTTTATGCCAATACCATGCTGTTTTGACCACTGTGGCTTCATAATATGCCCTAAAGTCAGGCAGCGTGAGACTTCCAGATTCGTTTTTTTCCTCAAGATGTTTTTAGCAATTCGGGGCACCCTGCCCTTCCAGATAAATTTGCTTATTGGTTTTTCTATTTCTGAAAAATAAGTTGTTGGGATTTTGATTGGTATTGCATTGAATCTGTAAATCAACTTAGGTAGGATTGACATCTTAACAATATTTAGTCTTCCAATCCATGAACACGGTATGCCCTTCCATCTATTTAGGTCTTCTGTGATTTCTTTTAGCAGTTTTTTGTAGTTTTCTTTATATAGGTTTTTTGTCTTTTTAGTTAAATTTATTCCTAGCTATTTTATTCTTTTAGTTGCAATTGTAAATGGGATTCGTTTCTTGATTTCCCCCTCAGCTTGTTCATTACTAGTGTATAGAAATGCTACAGATTTTTGAATGTTGATCTTGTAACCTGCTACTTTGCTGTACTCATTTATTAGCTCTAGTAGTTTTGTTGTGGATTTTTCCGGGTTTTCGACGTATAGTATCATATCGTCTGCAAACAGTGATAGTTTTACTTCTTCCTTTCCAATTTTGATGCCTTGTATTTCTTTTTCTTGTCTAATTGCTCTGGCTAGAACCTCCAACACAATGTTGAATAATAGTGGTGATAGTTGACATCCTTGTCTTGTTCCTGATCTTAGGGGGAAAGTTTTCAATTTTTCCCCATTGAGGATGATATTAGCTGTGGGTTTTTCATATATTCCCTCTATCATTTTAAGGAAGTTCCCTTGTATTCCTATCTTTTGAAGTGTTTTCAACAGGAAAGGATGTTGAATCTTGTCAAATGCCTTCTCTGCATCAATTGAGATGATCATGTGATTTTTCTGCTTTGATTTGTTGATATGGTGTATTACATTAATTGATTTTCTTATGTTGAACCATCCTTGCATACCTGGGATGAATCCTACTTGGTCATGATGTATAATTCTTTTAATGTGTTGTTGGATACGATTTGCTAGAATTTTATTGAGGATTTTTGCATCTATATTCATTAGAGAGATTGGTCTGTATTTTTCTTTTTTTGTAATATCTTTGCCTGGTTTTGGTATGAGGGTGATGTTGGCTTCATAGAATGAATTAGGTAGTTTTCCCTCCACTTCGATTTTTTTGAAGAGTTTGAGGAGAGTTGGTACTAATTCTTTCTGGAATGTTTGGTAGAATTCACATGTGAAGCCGTCTGGTCCTGGACTTTTCTTTTTAGGAAGCTTTTGAATGACTAATTCAATTTCTTTACTTGTGATTGGTTTGTTGAGGTCATCTATTTCTTCTTGAGTCAAAGTTGGTTGTTCATGTCTTTCCAGGAACCCGTCCATTTCATCTAAATTGTTGTATTTATTAGCGTAAAGTTGTTCATAGTATCCTGTTATTACCTCCTTTATTTCTGTGAGGTCAGTAGTTATGTCTCCTCTTCCATTTCTGATCTTATTTATTTGCATCCTCTCTCTTCTTCTTTTTGTCAATCTTGATAAGGGCCCATCAATCTTATTGATTTTCTCATAGAACCAACTTCTGGTCTTACTGATTTTCTCTATTGTTTTCATGTTTTCAATTTCATTTATTTCTGCTCTGATCTTTGTTATTTCTTTCCTTTTGCTTGCTTTGGGATTAATTTGCTGTTCTTTCTCCAGTTCTTCCAAGTGGACAGTTAATTCCTGCATTTTTGCCTTTTCTTCTTTTCTAATATAGGCATTTAGGGCAATAAATTTCCCTCTTAGCACTGCCTTTGCTGCATCCCATAGGTTTTGATATGTTGTGTTTTCATTTTCATTCGCCTTGAGGTATTTACTAATTTCTCTAGCAATTTCTTCTTTGAGCCACTCGTTGTTTAAGAGTGTGTTGTTGAGCCTCCACATATTTGTGAATTTTCTGGCACTCTGCCTATTATTGATTTCCAACTTCATTCCTTTATGATCCGAGAAAGTGTTGTGTATGATTTCAATCTTTTTAAATTTGTTAAGACTTGCTTTGTGACCCAGCATATGGTCTATCTTTGAGAATGATCCATGAGCACTTGAAAAAAAGGTGTATCCTGCTGTTGTGGGATGTAATGTCCTATAAATGTCTGTTAAGTCTAGCTCCTTTATAGTAATATTCAGATTCTCTATTTCTTTATTGATCCTCTGTCTAGATGTTCTGTCCATTGATGAGAGTGGGGAATTGAAGTCTCCAACTATTATGGTATATGTGTCTATTTCCCTTTTCAGTGTTTGCAGTGTATTCCTCACGTATTTTGGAGCATTCTGGTTCGGTGCGTAAATATTTATGATTGTTATGTCTTATTGTTTAATTGTTCCTTTCATTAGTATATAGTGTCCTTCTTTGTCTCTTTTAACTGTTTTACATTTGAAGTCTAACTTGTTGGATATTAGTATAGCCACTCCTGCTCTTTTCTGGTTGTTATTTGCATGAAATATCTTTTCCCAACCTTTCACTTTCAACCTATGTTTATCTTTGGGTCTAAGATGTGTTTCCTGTAGACAGCATATAGAAGGATCCTGTTTTTTAATCCATTCTGCCAGTCTATGTCTTTTGATTGGGGAATTCAGTCCATTAACATTTAGTGTTATTACTGTTTGGATAATATTTTCCTCTAACATTTTGCCTTTTGTATTATATATATCATATCTGACTTTCCTTCTTTCTACACTCTTCTCCATACCTCTCTCTTCTGTCTTTTTGTATCTGACTCTAGTGCTCCCTTTAGTATTTCTTGCAGAGCTGGTCTCTTGGTCACAAATTCTCTCAGTGACTTTTTGTCTGAGAATGTTTTGACTTCTCCCTCATTTTTGAAGGACAATTTTGCTGGATATAGGAGTCTTGGTTGGCAGTTTTTCTCTTTTAGTAATTTAAATATATCATCCCACTGTCTTCTAGCCTCCATGGTTTCTTCTGAGAAATCTACACATAGTCTTATTGGGTTTCCCTTGTATGTGATGGATTGTTTTTCTCTTGCTGCTTTCAAGATCCTCTTTTTCTCTTTGACCTCTGACATTCTGACTAGTAAGTGTCTTGGAGAATGCCTATTTGGGTCTAATCTCTTTGGGGTGCGCTGCACTTCTTGGATCTGTAATTTTAGGTCTTTCATAAGAGTTGGGAAATTTTCAGTGATAATTTCTTCCATTAGTTTTTCTCCTCCTTTTCCCTTCTCTTCTCCTTCTGGGACACCCACAACATGTATATTTGTTCGGTTCATATTGTCCTTGAGTTCCCTGATACCCTGTTCAAATTTTTCCATTCTTTTCCTGATAGTTTCTGTTTCTTTTTGGAATTCAGATGTTCCATCCTCCAAATCACTAATTCTATCTTCTGTCTCTTTAAATCTATCATTGTAGATTCCCATTGTTTTTTTTTCCATCTTTTCTACTTTGTCCTTCACTTCCATAAGTTCTGTGATTTGTTTTTTCAGTTTTTCTATTCTTTTTGTTCAGCCCATGTCTTCTTCATGTCCTCCCTCAATTTATTGATTTCGTTTTTGAAGAGGTTTTCCATTTCTGTTCGTATATTCAGCATTAGTTGTCTCAGCTCCTGTATCTCATTTGAACTATTGGTTTGTTCCTTTGACTGGGCCATATTTTCAATTTTTTGAGCATGATCCGTTATCTTCTGCTGGCGTCTGGGCATTTAGACAGATTTCCCTGGGTGTTGGGTCCAACAGTTTGTAAGATTTTTCTGTGAAATCTCTGGGTTCTGTTTTTCTTATCCTGCCCAGTAGGTGGCGCTCGTGGCACACGATTGTCTGCGGGTCCCACCAATAAAAGGTGCTGTGGGTCCTTTAACTTTGGAAAACTCTCACCGTCGGGGAGGTTCGCCAGCCGAAGTGGCTTGGAAGAGTGCTAGCCGGCCCGAGGTCCGAATGCGGGGAGGGTCGCCGGCCGCCGCAGCCCGGGAGAGCGCCCGTCCGAATTTCCTAGTCGGCCCGGGGTGCCAAGCGTGGCGGGAGGGTGCCAGCCGCCTCGGCCCTGGAGAGTGCACCGTTCCTGGGGATTCACGTGTTTGGAAGGGCCCCCCCCCGTCACTGTTCTCCGCGGTCTGGGGATTTCCGATCCAATTCTCTCAGTTGGTCTGGGGGTCTGCGCGTGGTGTGGGCGCCAGCCGCCACCGTTTGAGGGGCCCGCCTGTCCAATTCTCCCAGCCGGCCCGGGAAGGGGGAAGGGAGGGACTCCGGCCGCTTGCCGCCCCGCCCGGTGAAGCCCACACCCCTCGGCGATCTCACCAGAGTGGGTTCTCTCAGCCAGTCAGCCATTCCAGGATGGGGTACTCTGTCTTTTTGATCTCTGTCGTGGCTTTGGGAGCTGTTCTGTATCGTTTCTACTCCCCTAGTAGCTGTTCTGGAGGAGGGACTAAGATCCGCGCGTCTTACTAAGCCGCCATCTTCAAGCCAACGACTTTTGAAGATGAAGATCATTTATTCGTTTTTAATCCATATGTTTTACTCATCTGTCCACACCGTAGATCAAAGAAGCATCAGACACAAGGTTTTCACAATCACTCAGTCACACTGTGAAAGCTATATGATTATACAATCATCTTCAAGAACCATGGCTACTGGAACACAGCTCTACATTTTCAGGGAATTCCCTCCAGCCTCTCCAATACACCTTAACTAAAAAGGTGATATCTATATAATGCACAAGAATAACCTCCAGGATAACCTCTCGACTCTGAAATCTCTCAGCCATTGAAACTTTATTTTGTTTCACTTTTCTCTTTCCCCTTTTGGTCAAGAAATTTTTCTCAATCCCTTGATGCTGAGTCCCAGCTCATTCTAGGATTTCTGTCCCACGTTGCCAGGAAGGTCCACACCTCTAGGAGTCATGCCCCACATAGAGAGGGGGAGGGTGATGAGTTTGCTTGTCATGTTGGCTGAGAGAGAGGCCACATCTGAGGCCTAATTTTAAGTAGGCTTAGCCTATCCTTTTCAGGGATAAGTTTCACGTGAACCAACTCCAAGATTGAGGGCTCAGCCTATTGCTTTGGTTGTCCCCACTGCTCGTGAGAAAGAAGATCAGGAATTCTCCACATGGAGGAGTTGAATTTTCCCCCTTTCTCACCATTTCCCCAAGGGGTCCTTACAAATACTTTTTAATTCACTGTTCAAATTACTTTGGGATTTATCAGGGTATCACTCTGGACCTACAAAATCTCATGCCCTACTCAACTTTCCATGTACTGTGGTGTTCAATTAAGCTGTCCACATAAGTTATATTAGGAAATGCACTAGTCAAAATATAAATTTTGTACCAAATAAATTTTTTTTTGCTTTAGTCTCACACATAAGGTTTTTTTTTTTTACACATAAGGTTTTAAAATATGAATGACCATCTATTTTCAACACCCACCAATACTGACATTCCTTTGTTCTTCCTCATGCAAAAACATTTTTAAATTTGTACGTTTACTTTGACATCATGGTAGATTCCTGTTTCTCCATCTATTTTCTGTCATCCTTTGGTAACTCAGTTGACTAATCCTGTCACCTCTGGTTCCATAATATATGTCCCTCTTCATTCCACGGTCCAACTTATGCTTTTGTCACTGCCTCTCTAGCTGACTGTACATCCTCTTCTTTGGCGACGGGGATTCTTGTTTCTTACCAACAAGTCTGCCAGACAACCTACCCTCACCCTAAATTATAATGAGTCTCTAATATAATCTGATTATTTCAATTTTCCTACTTAAAATTCTTTGCAGACTTCTTATTGCTTTTACCATAAAGTACATGTTCAGCGATTTTTGTAAAGTGGGTCCAACTTATTGTAGAATCTCTTCTTGTCACCTCCTTTAGCTCTTCCACAGGAGTCTTCTGCTCCAGCCCCAACAGTACACTCATCAATCTGTGAAACTCACAAAGCCTTTATTCACATTGTTCCCTCTCCCTGATAGCTTTTCTCACTGTTCTCTACCTCTAAAGTTAACTTCAGTACAGTCTTTCCTGACTACGTATCAGCATTAATCATTCTCTAGAGAGATAACACTCCCACAATATCTTTTTCCCATTGTAATGCCTGGCATCAGCCTTCCTCAGTGGATTGTGGGCTTCTCGGGGGAGGTGGGTGAGGGAGGATCGTGTCTCACTCTCTTTCCATGCACAGTTCCTAGGCGGCGCCTGGTGATTGGTATATACTGAAAAGAAAAAAAAAGTTTGATGAAGGAGTTTTCATTTTGAATGCTCAGAAAGACCTTAATGTGACCTATAAACTCTCAGACATGGGGTAAAACACAAAAACAAAAAACAGAAGCCTACGGAATCATTGTGCTTCCATTAGCATGAAGCAAAAGCAAGCAAGTTGTATCTAAGACAAGCTACAGCAAAGTAAACCTGTTTTGCTACAGTCCCTTCCCTGTCTTTTAAGAGACGTCTAATTTGAGATCCATTTCACGTGCTCCCCTTCCAAGGTTTAATGTACGTGATTAATCTTGACTTGCCTTAAAATACTGCTAGGAATGTGGCAATGACCTCAGCTGAACACTGGCAAAGTGATTAATGTTACATGAACTGGATGAGGTGTTTCTTCCCCCCTTTACTCTAGACCCTGAATAAACACATTCATGCAGGATTCGGTTGCAGACCTTTGCTCGATGGAATATGTACCATGATTTCAGATGTTCCAGATGCAATAAACAACGTTAAAGGAAACATGGCTCTAGTTTAAGAAAATGCTGTTTCAGGCTAAAGTCCTAGTGATCATAAAAGATATACGATGCAATAAACAAAATGAACCACAAGGCAGACAGGTTCACTCGGTGACTAACCACTGATTGAATTTTCCAACAATCCTGGACTTTCTGGGAGATAAGCTATTCACGAAAGGTCCATGTTAAATATAAGGCTGTCATTTCTTTTTTATGTTTCTAGTGAGGTCCAAAAACAAAATGGGATTTTTTCCCCCCTTCTGTCCTTTTCTATTGGTTGTTTGTGATTTTGAATTTTTTATGATGTGAGAAGACTGGCAAACAGTTGCTATGATTGTCAAATGCCTAAATCAAGAAGAGAAAATGCAATAAAACAGTTTCCATGGCAACACATGGTAACCTAGTACCTCTGGATTATGAGCCAACTCACATCTATGATCATTATTTGTTGACAGCATAAATTGAGCCTAAAAGCATTAATTTTGGAGATAAAACTGGAATGTGGAGCTAAGTTATAATAATGTTTAAATGTTTCCAAGGTAGCAGCATCAAATCAACTCTAGTTATGTTACTATTTAAATAATGTTAATAAACTAAACATAAACACTTTTTAAAAAAATTATAAGCTTTTCTCTAAAGATGGTTTAACAAACGTGTGTATACCCCTGAGACTGTATGTGGTAGCAGGACATGTTTTTGGTGGGGTTAAAAGAAATCTAGTGTAAGCAATTATATGGAATGATAGCCAGACATTTTAATGAAAGAATGTTTCCAATATGGAAATAATACTTAAAAATCTTGGTAATAATATAGCTTCTAAGACTAGCTTAGGCCATAAATACACAATGCTTCTCAGTGTTTCTCAGCAAATATAACATTGTTGTTGTTTTTAAGAGAATAAAATGCGCATTATCATATTAGAATATTTTCATACATGCTTTTTACTCACCCTCTTCCATTTTCTTATCAGAAGCACTCACACAACCATTAGACATTTTTAGGCTTTTAAAAAAGTGATTGATTGATTGTATGCTGCTTATGGCCACCTCCACTGGCTTCAGCAGTTACCCATTAACCAGTACAATCAACTGTTAAGAGACAGGTTTTTTTTTTTCTTCTTTTAACGAAGCTATTTGTGACATTGCTAAGAATATCTTTTTGATAACCAAGATAATCCGATATTATATGATTTCATGTGATAGGATATAATGTGATTTGATGCAATACAAAAGAATTGGTCTATTTTCTCAATATTTGGACGTAACACGAGTCCACTTGTTTCCCTGGTGACTTAGCTCAGTTTCCCCAGTACTTCACAGTGAGAGTAGGAGAGATACTGGAAAGAAAAGATTGCTCTTTCTCAAGGCTGGGCTTTCACTGCCCTAAGCATTAGGGGCCAGAGATAGTGCCAAGCAAGCTTCCCTTTCCTCTTCTATTTGGAGAATTGATCTACCTTCATGAGGTTGTTGTAAGCACTTATTTGGATGAAAGCGTGTAGGGGTTCAGAACCTATGTGGTGCATTATAAGTACTGCATGAAGGTTAGCTCCTGTCACTTCATTGTCACCATCATCTTAGTTTGCCATGACAAATACCACACAGTGGGTTGGTTTGACAGGAGGGATTTATTGTCTTGACTTTTTGGGTTTTTTTTTTTTTTTGCATGGGCAGGCACCTGGAATCGAACCCGAGTCTCCAGAATGGCAGGCGAGAACTCTGCCTGCTAAGCCACTGTGACCTGCCCCGAGTCATGGTTTTGAAAGCTAGAAGCCCAACATCAAGTTGTCAGTTAGGCCATGCTGTCTCCTCAAGTCGGTAGCATTCCAGCGATAGCAGCCGTCTGTCACAGAGCGATGCCCTTGGTCCCCTCTTGTGCCTTTTTCTGGCTTCCTCTGACATCTGGCTTCTCTCCATAAGGCCTCCCAGTATTTAGATTAAGGCCCACTCTAATTCAGTTTGGCCACATCTGATCGCATCTTAGAGGATCCTATTCACAGAAGACGCCACACCTTAACTACAAATGCATCATCAAAAGATCCTATTGACACATGGGCCCACGCCCACCTGACTGGGATTACAATGAACAACACTGCTTTTGTTGGTTCAGGGTTCGGTCCGCCAGCATCATTACCATCACCCTTACTGTATCTCCCCAGCACCTAGCACAATGCTCGCCCCTAACTGCGCCAGGTTAAAGTTTGTTAAATTGAATAAGATTATTTATCCAACTTGGTATTACATGAGAGTTTATTTCAGCTTTTAAAGAAAATGTAACATTTTCAGGTAATTTGGCTCGATTGCATTTATTCATTTTCAGTCTAACTCAACTTCACAAGCACCT
This sequence comes from Tamandua tetradactyla, assembly GCF_023851605.1. Lineage (NCBI taxonomy): Eukaryota > Metazoa > Chordata > Mammalia > Pilosa > Myrmecophagidae > Tamandua > Tamandua tetradactyla. The sequence goes on along the minus strand of NC_135347.1, from coordinate 2,997,539 downwards.
GTTGGGAGAACTCACAGAATTGCTCAATAACCCCATCTCCCAGGGTTGCTACTTTTCAGAATTAAGCCCTTGGGGATGGTGCAGGGTATCAGAACCAATGTAACACAGATGTGTGTTTAACCTATTGACCTGGTGAGGGAATATATGTAAGAATCCTTGGTACTTTCAAGCAGTGACGAGACATTTGTTAGCTACTGCTATTTTCTCAGTTCTTTCTTTTCTTTTTTAAAGAATATAAGAATTTGTTAAGAATATAACCAGCTATATAATTAAATTTTTATCTAGTTACTGTCAATGCTGGATTTCATCAGCATGGCATTTAAGACATTGACCTATGTATATGGACTCTCAATACTTTTTCTCATTCCTTTTTTTCATCCCATGTCATCTGCTTGTTCCTTTCCCATCTTCTTAAATCTCACTTTATTTTTATAATCTTAGCCAGAGTCTTTGTCCTATAGACACGGAGAAAATAAGGGCTATTAAATGATAGCCTGCTCTCTACACATAAATTTTCTTGTAACACTATCCTAACAGATGAGGACTTGTTGAAGCATAATGCTGGCAATGTAAGGCAATCAATGAATGTTCAGTTTCCTCATTTGAGGGAAGGAGTTTCCCAGTTTAGAGGAAACTGTGTCCTTTTTTCCTCTTTCTAAGAATGATCCTTCGATCTAAATGCACTATGTCCATTCCTTATAGTTTCATCTGGGTTCTGTATTGTTTGTTCCCATTTCTCTGTTTTTAGGGTGCTTTTCTTTCTTGATTCTTCCTTATGAGTCTTTCTTTTTCAAACCTAATCTTTGTCCAGAGTTACTATCTCAATAAAAGGGGCATCATTCCATTCAGAAGCTTAGTGATTATCTTTGATACCTTCTTTTCTTTCATCACCCCTACTGCTCAGATTCAATCCTTCTCTGTCAGCTTCTCCTTCATTCACTTCTCTCTATCTTCTCTCTCACTTGTTAGTTCAGGCTCAATGGGATGAGGGTTCCTGGTTGAAAAATGGCCAGTGCAGGAGGTGATGCAATGTTCCTTTTGTTTGTGTGTTATTTGTTTTAATTTATAATGTCTTCTGATGGCTTTGGGGGGAATTAATACATTTAGAATATAGGGAGATATTCTTTCATAATTGTGTTCTCATTTGTGGAATTATCACTATTATACTTCAGCTTTGGACAAATAGTCCTGGAACAACTTCCCCACTGTAGGGGCTACGTTTTCTTTGTAACAAGTTTTTAGTCGACACCAGTGTTCCACTATTCTCTTTATGAGACTGAATGTTTCATAATTCATTCCTCTTGCTCTCTGTGTATGACAAGGCCTAGTGTGTCTGGCCTGGCAGATTTCAGTATCAAGCAAGATTTAACCTCCGTGGCCAGGTTGCTTGTTTGAGAGCTCCTTTATCCCAGGAAGTACTTGATCCAAAAGCCAGCAAGCAGGCAAATAAATAATAAATAACAATAAATAATACAGTGCTAAACCTTCCCTAGTCACATCAGCCAATGGAGGGCTTTTGTTTCCAAGCTACCTCTGAAAAGTTTCTTAGGTAAGTTGAAGCAAATTGTTTTCTCTATTCTGTATTACTGCTCCCTTTTCATTACATCAGAATGTTTGTGCTTGGTCTCTGTGTTATTTATGCCAATGAAGTGCTGACCTTCACACTTTTGGTCGCACATTTTTGCAGATTTTCCTAAAAATACACACTTTTCCGCTGTGGGGGCTTGGAAGTTTGCAGAAAAGAATAAAGAGGAACAGGGTAATGGTCTAGTTTCATGCCAGAGACACCAGAGCTCCTAACAACTCTCCTGTTCTGCTTCCCAGCTCCAGGGCACAGCCTTGACTTTCTGTCTTTATTTAACTGGTCCTAAAGCATGTGGTTTGCCATTGAGGCTTCTGGATTAATCCCTGCAGTTACCTAAAAACCACGCAGGATAAGGAGTTACCTCTATTCCTTCAATTGAGCCTGTATTTCTTTCTCTGTCCTAATCAATGCAGTTAACACTCCATTTCCCCAATCATTAATTTAAACATTTCTTTGCATCACGGCTTTTAAATTTGATTTTAAGGACAAAAACCTCCGGATTGTTTATTATCTGCATGGTACCTGGAAAGCAGCTAGTGCTTACTGAGTGATAGTCGAATTAAATGGCCCTCAGTTTATTAAACGACAAGTAGCCAGAATAGAAGCCAGTCAACACGACATCACACTTCTTTCGTGAATGGCAACTTAAAAAAGAATCCAAAGAACACAATCTGCAGTGTCCTAACCCAGCTTTGAAAAATGGCCCAACCATCAGCAAGAGAAAAAAATAATTGAGATGGTTGAAATTAAGATCCATCCAGATTAGGTGAGAAAAGGAAGGGCTGCTTTGCTTTCTTACCCTTGTACTGCCTCCTTTCATCATTAGTAATTCTCTCCCTCTCTTATCTGATCATGCAGGGACACATTATCTCACTAGTAAACGAATGTGCTGTAGAAAAACTCCCTAAATGCAAATGAACAGGAAAGACTTGCTGATAGTGAAATTAAAGGAGCTTTTCTCCCCCGCTTTCACTGCCTGTGGATGGAGAAGTTATGGATATTTTGAATCACTTCCACTTCTTATACAAACTTTGTCAAGATAAACCTTTTATCTCACTGTTCAAACGTGATATACAAGAGATAATTTACAGTGCAGTAATCCCATCTAAATATTGCTATATTTAGCAGTGTACTCTCTGTCCATTCCTGGTAACTAGCCTTTATTTAAAACATTGAATGGGCTTTTCAAAAGTTGGAAGGTGCATGCATCAGGCTATTTAAAGCATGACATCTAGACAGCAGAGCAGTTTTTGTACATTTTGCATACCTCATAGCTCTGGAGGCAGATCAAAGGAGGAAAAGTACCTCTAAAGTTCCTTTTTAAGCAATGGGTACTATTAGAAGGAAGCTTCTCTATGTTTTATTGGCTTCCTCTTCTCCCCACAAGCAAATGATTGGTTTCATTTTTTAAAATATATTGTATCAAGCTACCAGAAGTTCTTTTTAACAGGACATTGATTAATTTTTTCTTCCTCTCTTACATTAAAACAAGGGAAAGAAAGAAACTATTCTGCAGACCAAACTATTTATTTGAAACTTTGAATACAAAGAGGCTCAAGCAGATCTTTCATTTGTTTTGTAATGTAGTTGGTTTAACCCTTTGTGACTTGTCCAAACAAAATGACCCACGACTCAGAGGGAGTTTGCTGACCAGCTGTGCCATGTCTCGTAGAAAATCCACCAGGCCTTCCTTCCTTTCCTGTGTCCGTAGTCCCAACACGATTCAGTCAAGATAACATTGTCTCCCATTTTGAAGTGACATGATTGATTGAGTGTGAGGATTACCTAGTTGGTTCATTTTTTATTTCAAGAGCGACTCCAGATTAGTATCATGGAGGGATGCAAGGCTTTACAAATAAAGGACTGGTATGCCCTCGTACCACGCCTTCTTTCCTCTATCAGAGCTGTCTAACGCTAGTGATTCTGCTCTCAGCAATCATCTTTGAATCCCATCGAGTTCTCCATATTTCCTTTTTTTTTTCTTTTTCACCTGTCATTTAAGTTGTTGAGTCTAAATTTGCGTTGTTAGAAATTTCCCTTTTCATAGCTATAAACCACTATTATTTTTCTGTTAGTCCAGGACATGTACGACATGTGTCTCTTTAGAAAAAAATTAAAATAGAAAATGCTTCAATTTAGGCTTTCAATTTTTGCATAGGGAGAAAGTATGGAGGAGAGGGGAAAAAATCCAAAGTGTAAAATTGCAGGTGAAGTGAGCATGAGACCATTTCAAACACATCATAATGGAACTAGAATATGCACACTCTGATGAGGCCTTTAAAAATATGACCAAGTTAGATTCCCAGTGAAGGTGGGACTCTACAAAGCAACAGAGCTATAGAGATAAAGCTTCTTTTGCACTCCTACTTTTTACGGGCATGTGTTTGAAATGGTGTTTTTATTAACAAAGCAGCTTTAGCAGGGCACACCTCTGTACTGTCTGACTCTTCTCTTACTTCTTTATATCTGGTTGTTCCAACCCAGCTTTTGGGGGCTTGGGTCAGGGCAGCCCAAGACCAAAAGACAAGTCAGGTACAGAGTTAGACATGAATTTTACTGGGACTTACAAACAGGAGAGGAGTCTCCCGTATGACTGCCCAGCGGGAAATGGAAGTTAATGTTTCCTGGAAGGGTTGGGAAGTGCAAGGGCTTAGAAGAGTTTAGGACAAGGATGTGAGAACAGAGTTTCAGCAGAGTCTGATGACACAGGGTCTGGAGATTTGTTATCAAATGAGGGGAGCTTTAAAGCTTTGTTTATGATACTATCTGTACATTACCTCCCCACCCCCAGGAGATCTGATGACCTTTCATTTCTGTCCCAGTCATGGTAGGTGGCTGCGTGCAGCAACTTACTCTCAGTATGGAGGGGAATTCCAGGCCCCAGAGGCCCACACCAAACTTCCTCATCCTGCTTATCCCTCTTTTTGTACTTTTAGTTCCTTTTTCCTTTTGACCTCCCCATGCCTTCAGTGTGCAGGTTGATCCTTAACCATTGGTGAACTAAACAAACTAGTTTCATGACCCTTAAACCACATCCAAGACGTCACAACAGGCCCCTCAAAGGATCAGGAAGAAATGCTGCACTTTTCAATTCGGCACACAGCTGATTTTCCAGGCTTCCTCCAATCACAACCTCAAAAGGTGATGGAAGACGCCCTCTAACCTTACAGAGCATTTATTGGAATCCATGCTGCAGGGTAAAGATGGTGAGTGCATCGAGAAAAAGTTTTCCGGGTGACCTCTGTTCACACCCAGGCCTCACTAGGATCTTTTCCCAGTTCTACAAAGAACTGTCAGAAATGACAGTGAAGTCCTGCAGAAAAAAAACTGTGCTTCAAGGGGACACTGTGCATTGTCCACACACAGCATACCTACCCTTCTAGTTATCTGACTCTAGTCTTCTGTGGTCTTTGAGCTACTTTACAACTCTCTTGAGTTGTAAGGAACTGATAGACATGCAAATTGTCTCCTGTCTGGTAGACGTTCAATGGACTTCTCTTCCTCGCCCCTGGAAAAACCGGTCTTGCTCCCTTTGTGTACTCATGTCAGTGTTCCTGGTCTATAAATGTGTCTCTTCAGATTCTCCTTTGAGCCAGGTGTTGTGTAACACCTGCCTGGTTTTCTCTTTAAGAGTGGAATTAAACCTTTGACCTGTGTTTTATTTCTGTATGAGAGTCATGATGTTTCCCACTTAAAAAAAAATCCTTTAACACCATCCCCCTCAGCCTTTAGTCATCATTCTTTACTTACTACTGACGGTTCTTTTTGTTTATAGACTGGGTGATTATGTCTTCTCAATTCAACATTTGATGAGCATACATACTCTTCTTGGTTCAGTAGGCCACAACATTTGGAGCTGGGATGTCCCAGCAAATCTGGGATATGTGGCTGTCCAACAAACACACTCATGGAATACAAGACCTGGAAAAGATCCTCAGTTCAGCATGTCTTCCATTATAGGAACCAGGAAATCCAAAGTCCAGGAAACTGGAGTTTTTTCCCCAACATTGCAAAACTTTTGAGGAGTAACAGAACTGGGTTTGTGGTGGTGTGCAGCTATATGTACCCCCCAAAAAACATGTTCGAAACTTAATCCATTCCTGTGAGTGTGAGCCTGAGGCAGGTTAGATAGGGAAGGTGGGAGGGGGAAGTGACTGTAAGACATGTAGCAAAGTTCCTCACTCAGGTTGGCACTTGAAAAGAACCAATGACAAGGGCAGCTCACCAATCCCTTATTAGCATAACTAGAAAGGGAAGAGTCCCTCCCCAAGTCCTTATAGTGCAAGAATCCCTACCTCAGAGCACCTCTCCTCCTTTGGAGAATGCCTGTGCTCACTTCCTTTGAGGGTGTACTTTTGCTGTGTGTTGAAGTTTTGGGTGGTACATTTGGACTAGCCCTGGGAATCTTTGGCTGCACATACTGACTATCCTTGAGTTCTTTCCTGCAGCTGAGTCAAGAGCCTTCATGGCATCAGCCCCTGGTTGAGGTCTCCACTTCTCTAAGAATTCCTGAGGCTCTCCGGCATCGAGCTTATTAAACTATTTGGCTGTACACACTGACTCGTCCTTGAATTCTTTCCTGCAATGAGTCAAGAGCCCTTGGTTGAGGTCTCAATTTCTCTGAGAACTCCTGGGGCTGACTTTCATTAAACCCATTGAAGGGACCTTTGGATGAGGTTTCTTCAATTAAGGTTTGGCTCACATCAATCAAGAATGGTCTTAATCCTGTTACTGGAATCCTTTATAGCAGAATGAAGCTCAGACAGCGGGAAAGAAAGCCAGAGGAGCAGCCAGAGGCTGAACATCAACAGAGCCCTGAAGAGAAGGGAAAGACCAGGAGAGATGACCATGGACCTTGCCGTGGGACAGGCTAAGGACCAAGGATCACCAGCAGCCAGTCCCAGAATGTCACAGTCTTCAGGACGAAAGCATTGCCTTGATGATGTCTTGGTTTAGACTTTTTTCCTAACCTCACAAGCATGAGCTAATAAAGTCCCATTGTTTAACCCGACTCATTTCATGGTATTTGCCTTAGCAGCCAAGGAATCTAAAACAGGTTTGAACCTAAGTCTGACTAATTCCGTACCCCAAAGCCTTCATTACTGCAGGAAATCTACTCTTCCCAAAATGAGGATGACAATAGCAACCTCTGAACTAAAGGAACTAATGTCACGCCACACTGATTGCAGCGCTTTGATGGCACTCTCTTCCCGCTCCTTCTGTCCTTGAGAAGAACAAATGACCCCTGCATTAAATGGCACCACTTCTGTGCCTGATTGGTCAGCCAATTTCATTCATCCATAGGCATGATTCACATGTCATTATGTTTCCCACAAGCCTAGGCAGATAATAAATGCTAGATAAAATTTTGTTGAATAGAATTGATTGGCGCAGAATGAGCAGATACACAAAGTAACTGCAGCTGATTTTAAACAAGCCCCCCTTAACTGTAGAGCTTAGAGGAGGGAGCATGTGGTGAGTTGTACCCCAATCCTCCTGTCAACCATAAATTCTAAAAATACATCCAACCAGGTTTGTAGTGAATCATTTATAATCTAGAACAATTGTTGTAACTAAATATCCCGACCTACTTTCTGCTTGAAAATTACATTACATTCCTATTTACATAGGAATATTATCACAAACCTTTGAATGAACGACTGCTTATTTTAGGAAATCCCAGTAGCTGCATTTATATTGGTTAAAGCTTCCTTCCTCAGCAAATATCCCCAGGTCGGTCTTCAGTTCAGGAGGAAGGCGTGGGGGCAGTAATAGCAAATGCACTCTATAGCATAGATGTCTGAGAGCTCTTTAGACTGTGTGCTAACAATATTTTGATATACTCTGTTTTTTTCTTTTCCCTTGCTGTTTCCTTCGCTGCCTGAGCTGTTTGGCCAGGTCTGAGCTGCTGCTGATGAAGCCTTTTCTGGCAGGTTGCCCAGGGAGCAGCTCTCCTGCAGATTCCACCTCTCTCCAGGAGCTGCCTGCCTTCAGTATAATGGGCAACACTGAAAGCAGCAAGGCGTTCGGTCGACAAGGTCAGAGTGCCTTTCATTCCTGCAATAATCAACCAGTGTAGCTCTTCCTCAGACCTGGGGAGAGAGAAGATAGAGGTCAAAAGAGCAATTACATTTCACATTGACTGCAGGAAAGGCTTGGATCACGAGAGTGAAAAGAAAACGGGATTCTAGCCTCATTCTTCTCCATTCCCTTCCTGGCTATCCTTGTTATTAACGCTGCACTGAAACCATAACAAGTTTCAGCTTGATGACGTGAAAAACGCATTTTCTGCCTGTAGATGAGATCTTTCTTCTTAGACATTTAGCACTGTCAGCATGTTGCAAAAGAATGCAAATGAGCTGCCGGATCCATGACCAGAGACAGTGAGCAAAGGCCATTAATTATGTTTTTAAAAAATGTTAACCCTAGCAGACTGTATAACAAGCAATTGTGCTAATTTCAATCTGTAATCAGTCCCTGTATTAGCATAACTTCATTTATTTAGCATTAAGGCAATAATTTAGAGAATATAATTTAGTTGGAAATGTCAGTAATTTTGCAGTAGCAGATTGTTGTTACAAAGCTACCTCTATTTGACCTTACAGCTGCCAGGACTAATTACTTTAATTGCATTAATTGCGCTGACCATTCTGGTGTTTAATGCAGTTGCTGTTACTCTGCATTGAGCAAATCAGCCTGGCTGGATTCTTGGTAAAATGGGCCAGTGCTCTCTTCTAAATCTCCTTTGATTCTTTTCTGCATTTTGAGAGCCCAGATAATTCTCAGCTTATGAGCATTCTCTTTGAGATCATGAATCTTGAGAAAACCCCTTGAAGGGGGAAAAAAATCTGTATTTCCAAACTGATTCTTATTGCTCATTGCTGACTCTATTAAAGTACAATTAGTTCACTAATGATGAAATGTTTAAGAAGTGGTTGTGGTCATTTTGATGGTAAATTAAAACTTCTCATTTCATATTTTGAAATGAAGTCCTTTTAAGAATCCTGTGTCCTTTGTTTCCAACTTAATACACTGAAAACATGGCTTTCCCTGGGAATTGGCTCAACACAAATTGAAATGCACAGCCGTGCTGGTACGTACCCCAGGAAAGACTGTTCTTGACCTGTTGTGGGTGGGACCTTTTGATTAGGTTGGTTCTATGAAGATGTGACCCACCTGTTCTACTTTGCTAGCTGCCAGAATGCAATATATCAGAAACGGAATGGTTTTAAAAAGGGGAATTTAATAAGTTGCTAGTTTACAGTTCTAAGGCCGAGAAAATGTCCCAATTACAACAAGTCTATAGAAATGTCCAATCAAAGGCACCCAGGGAAAGATACCTTGGTTCAAGAAGGCCAAAGAAGTTCATGGTTTCTCTCTCAAGTGGAAGGGCACATGGTAAACACAGTCAGAGTTTCTCTCTCTCATCTGGAAAGGCATATAGTGAACATGGTCAGGGTTCCTCTCTCATCTGGAAGGGTACATGGCAAACACAGCATCATCTGCTAGCTTCTTCTCCTGGCTTCCTGTTTCATGAAGCTCCCCGGGAGACATTTTCCTTCTTCATCTCCAAAGGTTGCTGGCTGGTGGACTCTGCTTCTCACGGCTATGTCATTCTGCTCTGCTCTCTCTGAATCTCTTTCATTCTCCAAAATGTTTTCCTGTTTGTAGGACTCCGATAAACCAATCAAGACCCACCCAAATGGATGGAGACATGTCATCACCTAATCCAGTTTATCAATCACTCTTGACTAAATCACATCATCCAGGGAGATGATCTGATAACAGTTTCAAACATACAGTATTGAATAGGGATTATTCTACCTTTATGAAGTGGGATTTTGATTAAAACATGGCTTTTCTAGGGGGCATACCTCCTTTCAAACCAGCACACCACCCAATTTAAGGTGGGTCTTAATCCTTTCCTGGAGCCCTTTAAGAGACCTCACAGAGAGAGAGTTTGTACCGAAACATCCTGGAGAATCAAGCAAGGATCCACAGAAACCCACAGACGTTTTGGAGAGAAGGACCAGAAGATGTTGCCATGTGCTTTCCCATGTGATAGAGGAACTCCGGATGCCAGTGGCCTTTCTTCAGTGAAGGTATCCTCTTGTTGATGCCTTAATTTGGACATTTTCATGGCCTTAGAATTGTAACTTGTCACTTAATAAATTCCCATCATTCAAAGCCAACCCATTTCTGGTATACTGCATTTCGGCAGCTTTAGCAAACTGAAACAACAGCTATGTCTTAACTTTAGACCTCATCTTGTGAATCTATAAAATTCACAAGGAAAGCTCCACTGGACATTTAATTAATAATTTACTACCAGGAATGCATCTATATAAGTTGAAAGGAAGTACACTTGGAATACCCAATTCATGTACATAAACTCGTGGAACCTGAAAGTCAGAAGGACGAGATGTCATCCAGTTCATACCTCAAGACACAGTAATCATATCTTCACCATTTCTTCCTGATATCTAATGCCTATTTAAACACTTCAGCTATTTATTAAGGTAACTGGGATAACTTCGTTCAAGACTTGAACGGTTAAGACATCCTTTCATACATGATACATAACTATCTACTTTACTATAACTTTTATTCACCTGGTAATAATAATACCCGACTTGCACTGAGTGACTACTTTTTTAGGCATGTGACATGCATTTATTCATCTATCCCTACCCCAAATCCTGTGAGATAAGCATTATTATGTTATTGTTTTTAGTCACATGAAGTAATCTAATTCATGGTAGAGCCGGGATTCAAACCACATAAAAACAGTTCTTCTGCTACCTCTGCTGCCTCTGCTGCCTCTGCTTCCTCATGGAGCAGAGTTTCTAGGCCCCTCACCAGGCAAACTTCAGTTTGGTTAGCAACATTCCTCTGTAGGTTGAGTGTGTGCAATACTTCCCTAGGATAAGTCCTGAAGTCTACAGTTTCTCAGCCCAAATGTCATCTCTTTAGGGAAACCATTCCTGACCCTAAAGTCATTTTAAAATTCTGGCAGTACCTCAAGGCTTCCTTAACTACTGTTAGCATCCTGCCAAAACCAACTAAGTAACCCAGATACTCTGCCTTTAGGAGGGGAAGGCTGGAGTGGTACTGCCTGTTTTTAACAGCTGATAGTTGGGCAATCCATCACAAAACTCTTGATTCCTTCAGAGAAATTGCCATCTGCTCCAATTTCATGGCATCCACAGAAGGTGGAGATACCTGAGCGGCTCTATTACTTTTTTTTCGAATGTATCTCCAGCTCATCAGGTGTGGCCTCGTTCTGGACTTCTTGGTATATAGTAAACCCTTTGGATCTAGACTTTATTCCTTCTTCCCTGGGCTCTTCATATCCAGCTATCTCCCTGGACATAACTTGTGATTCTGGAAAATGTGATTTCTCACCATGTCCTAAACACACCTCCACTTTCCATCTCCATGACCAGGCCTCTGTGGTCTCTACTCAGAGTCTCTACCCTTCCCACCTGTTGACATTCTGCTTCCCCCAACTCTATATGAAATCCTCTACTCTGTGCTCCTCTCAAACAGCATGACCAAAGCTTTGCTAGAGCCAATGCAATGGGTTTTTCAGTCAATTTACATTCTTACCACATTCCAATATACCTCCTATTTCTCTGTCCCCCCTGCCCCAGTATTAGTCCAGTCCTTCATGGATACTTGAATGGGCCATTATAATAGCTGCCCAGCTCTGCCTTCCTGCGTGCTTCATACTGCTGCATTCCCCTATGTAAAATCATTCAGAAGCTCCCTTGCCTCTCAAAGAATGCTTTTTGTTTTCAGTCTTCAGGCACATCTGCCAGGCATTTTTACATTTTCAGTGTGAAGGTCATTCTTTTTGGTGGAGAAGACAAACAAAATAAGAATTGAGTAATTCTATTTTCTCTTTGTCCTGTTAATGTTACATCATAATCTCTTAGAGATGTGACCAACAGTACCTTGCTCCTTTTGCTCTGTACACATGGGTAAAAATTCATTTTTTGTTACCCTCTTTTTTTGTCCAGCAAAAGTGAGCTCACTCTGGACTTTATACTTTATGACACCATTCTTCTAGGTTTGTGCCATTGCATTGATTTTGTTTTGGCTTTATGTTCTTTCACCTTTCAGATATGCTCTTTGCAGCTCAACGAAGAGTTCCCCAAGCAACTATATTGATTTCTTTAACTTTTTCTCCCACATCAGGCTAATGTTTATTATATAATTATAATTTCATTTTCTAGTCCATCTGGACCTATATACATATCCTTTTTTAAGAAATATTTTTTATTGTAAATCTTAACAAACATGCAAACGTTCTTGACATACAAACGTTCTATGCCTGGTGCACAATCAATGGCTCACAATATCATCATGTAGTTGTGTATTCATCACCATGATCATTTTTTTAAACATTTGCATCACTCCAGAAAAAGAAATAAAAAAGAAATCTGTTACTCCTCCCTCTCATTGACCACTAGTGTTTCAATCTACTCAATTTATTTTAACCTTTGTTCCCCCTCTTATTTGTTTCTTTTTTATCCATATTTTTTACATCTGTCCATGCTGTAGATAAAAGGAGCATCAGACACAAGGTTTTCACAATCACACTGCCACACATATCCTTTTATTTTAAAAAAATTTATTCGAGAAGTTATGGGCTTACAGAATAATCATGCATAAAATACAGGATTCCCATATACCACCCGACCACCAACACCTTACACTGGTGTGGAACATTTGTTACAATTGATGATGGCACTTTTTAATAATTGTGCTATTTTCTTTTTAACAGTAGTAGCCAGCATTTATTGAGAGATTCTGTGTTCTGGGTGCTGTGTGAAGCAATTTACATGGATTGCCTCAGGTCTGTGAAATACGTCTTATTATTATTATTATTACTATTATTTTAGTTAGAGAAATTGTAGGTTTATGAAAAATTGTGTAAAAAATACAGTGTTTCCACGTACCCCAGTATTGTTGGCACTTTTTTTTTTTTTTTTTTTTAAATATTTTCATTGAGAAATCTTCACACACATACATTACATACATGGTGTACAATCACTGGCTCACAATGTCATCACATAGTTTTGTATTCATCATCATGATAATTTTTTTGAAAATTTGCATCACTCCAGAAAAAGAAATAAAAAAAAAGAAAAACTCATAATACCATATTCCTTACCCCTTCCTCTCATTGACCACTAATATTTCCATCTACCCAATTTATTTTACCCTTTGTCCCCCTATTATTTATTTATTTTTTTATCCATTTTTTTTACTCATCTGCCCAGACCCTGGATAAAAGGAGCATTAGAGACAAGGTTTTCATAATCGCACAGTCACCTTGTAAAAGTTATATCTTTATACAATCATCTTCAAGAATCAAGGCTATTGGAACACAGCTCAACAGTTTTAAGTACTCCCCTCCAGTCACTCCAATACATCATAAACTGAAAAGGGATATCTATATAATGCATAAGAATAACCTCCAGGATAACCTCTTGACTCTGTTTGAAATCTCTCAGCCACTGAAACTTTATTTTCTCTCATTTCTCTCTTCCCCCTTCTGTCAAGGCTTTCTCAATCCCTTGATGCTGTGTCCTGGCTCATCCTGGGATTTCTGTCCCATGTTGCCAGGAAGATTTACACCCCTAGGAGTCATGTCCCATTTCAGAGAGAGTGCGGTGAGTTCATCTGCCAAGTTGGCTTACAGAGAGAGGCCACATCTGAGCAACAGAAGAAATTCTCTGGGGGTGACTCTTAGGCATAATTATTAGTAGACTCAACTTCTCCTTTGCAAGAATAAGTTTCATAGGGGTGAACCCCAAGAATGAGGACTCTGCCTAACAATTTGGTTGTCCCTACTGAAAAGCCAACATCTTGACTTTAGACTTCAAAATCATGAGACAATAAATGCTTGTTATTCAAGACAAACCATCATGTGGTAGCAGCTCTGGAAAACCAAGACAGAGACAAGAGAGGAAGACAGGTGTCACATCATGTGGGGTCCTGTGGGACTTGATAAGGATTTTACATTTGATTCCAGTGTGTTGGAAGCCATTGCAGGAATTTGTGTAGGGTGTTGGCACTTTTTATTATTATGGTACCTTTGCTACAATTGATAAAAGAATATTGCAATAGTACTATTAACGATAGTCCATAATTTATAGTAAGTGTAATTTTTCCCATATATCACCCTATTATTAACAACTTGTATTTTAATGTAGTATATTTGTTATAATTCATTAAAGAATATTCTTATGCTTGTGCTATTAACTCCAGTCCATCATTCAAACAGGTTTCACTGTGTTGTCGAGTCCCATGATCTAACTTCTAATTTTCATTCTAGTAAAATACACGACCCCAAACTTCCCCCTGCAACCACATTCACAAATGTAATTCAGCACTGTTAATTGCACACACAGTAATGTGCCACCATCACCACCATACATTTCCAAAAGTATATATATATATATATATATATATCCTTGAAGACCTTTTTTTTTTTTGCATGGACAGGCACCAGGAATTGAACCCGGGTCTCCAGCATGGCAGGTGAGAATTCTGCCGCTGAGCCACCACCACACTGCCCTATATATATCCTTTTAGAGGACTCTGTTGTCATGGGATCTGTGTTTCCATAGTCTAGGATGCATGACTAATATTGCTCATTTGAATTCTAAGAAGCTCTTCTATTCTCCCAAGGTTCTTAGCACTTCTGTGTTCTAAAATAGCTCATTCTTGAAGAGCAGAATCAAGTTTAGAACAACAGGGTCCTTCAAAGTCCAAGCTGACTGCCTACCATTCTTTATCTGCTTGGTTGGAGACCTCGGACTCTGGAGGTGAGGGGCCCAATCCCATGCTGCTAAATGATCATGGGTGATGACACTAAGCCTTGACCCTGTGCACAGTTACCAGCAAAGAAGGCTAGAGGAGCTGTAGGGGTGGCAGCCTCAGGAGTTGATCCCGCCTCCTTACGTTGGAGATAAGACCTCCTTGCACACCCCCTATCCAAAGTGCTTGGATGCCATCACTCTTCTGTGGTCTTATTTGCCCAGAGGTGTTCATCTGAAGATGTGCAGTAGGAAATGGCAAAGCAGAGGAAACAAGAGAATCAACATGGGGAAAATGGAAACCATAGAAGGGTGGAATGGGGAGTGGGGGACAAGTGTCCATTGAGATTATCTGTGGGTCAGGCACCATGCTAGGCATCCACACACACCTATTATTTATTCCTTCTGTTTCTGTTTGCTAACACTGCTGGAATGCAATATACCAGAAATGGGCTGGCTTTTATAATGGGGATTTATTAGGTTGCAAATATATAGTTCCAAGACCATGAAAAGGTTCCAGTTAAGGCATCAAGTGGAAGATATCTTCTTTGAAGAAAGGCTTCTGGCATCCAGGATTTCTCTGTCTCATGGGAAGGCACATGGCTTGCATATGCTGGTCCTGTTTTTTGTCTCTGAGCTCTCTCCAAATGTCTCTGGGTGTTTCTCTCTTTCTAAACTCTCCCTTTTTATCCTCATAAAGGACTCCAGAAAAGGATTAAGATCCACCTTGAATGGGCTGGGTCACTTCCCAATTGAAACAACCTAAGCAATAGGTCCCCCCCACAGTAGGTCTGCACCCACAGGAATGGATTAAAAGAACATAAGCTTTTCTGGGGGCACGTAACAGCTTCAAACCAGCACACCTCCCAACACCATTATAACACACGGAAAAGCTGAGCATTATGTAAGTTGATTGGCTTCCCAATGTCACAGAACCAGGGTGCACTGAGGCCAGGAAATTAAACCATTTAAAGATGAGAATTTTGATGATTATATCTCAATTGTAAAAATAATTGAAAAAAATAATAAGCATGAACAAAAAAAAAGAGAGTTAAAATAACAAACCAAAACAGAACCAGAGAATGACAATTCACTGTAGTTCAGACATCTCAGTTACATACATTCCACGAGCCATGACCTTTAAAGGAGACATACCTATAAATCAATGCCTATCACAACAAACTTCAACAGGTTAGCTTATTTTGTTGTACATTAATAAATCTGTTGTACATTGCTGAAATTTTATCATATCACTTTTCTTGAAAAGTGCACTTTTTACTTGGATGCTTTTGCTAAGCAGAGCTCTCTGTCTATTTTGTTTTAATTCCATTGGGGGAAGTTTCTTAGCAAAAAGGGGGAAAAAAAGACAAAACGCTCTAGTGTTAGTTACCTAATTTGTGATCTTTACAGGGACTGCTCTCTTTGGCACATTACTGTCAGCTAAACTATGAATGTTCTTTGAAAATCTGCTTCTCAATGTTAATGGAAGTATCGATTTTCACCTCTGTCTTTCCTTTTGATAGTGCCTATTTACCTTGCTTCCTCCTCATCTCCATTCTGAGCTCTGCTCTCTTAAGTGTGAGCGTCAGAGGCAAGTGCCCAAACCAAGGTGACTAAGCAGATGTCAAACCCATTCCAGAAACCAAGAGAAGACTTAACTAGTGGCATAGGTCTCCTAAGTCAATGGACCCTGTCTCTCCTAATTTCATTATCAATTCACCACAGGAACCTGACAGAGTTAGTATGTGAAGTCAAAGTCCAAAGCTTAAAAAAAAAAGAAAGAAAGAAAAGGGACAAAATCCAATTGCAGAGCCAGGCAAAAACATCATAATTCAGAGAAAATCTTTATTATTGATTTATACCTTCAGACGCTTGTCCAAGGGTTTCCTCTTTAAATGAAGAATACTAATGATTTCCCAAACGAAAATGAATAGTCCAAACGCTGTGCAAATTAAAAAAAAAAAAAAAAGGCACTAATTGTCATACTGCAGCCAGGCAGTGGCCGCGAGGTGGCCGAGGGTTCCCTGCGGGCGCGGTCAGGGTCGCCCCACGCTGGTGTCTCTCCCTGGGAAGTATTTTCGTGTGCGCCCAGAGGCCATAAATTGGAGATAAAATATCCTGCTTGACGAGGCTTCTATACTTGCCAGCGTATTGCTCTCCTATAAACACATTTGTTTGGGACGAAAGTTCCTGCCTAAATCATTTGGAAAGCTTCATTGTGCTTGTGGAAGCGGCACCCCGAGCGCCAGTGCGGAGAGGCCGCCCAGTCCCCGGCACCCGGGACCGCCGTGGGGCCTTCAGGACAAAGGGTGAAACCAGGAAAAAAGAAAACAATTGTGGGTAGCAGGAAATAGGATTCAAGGGAGAAAGTGACATATAGGCAATCATTTTGTGATTGAGGATTTTTTGTTTACCCTGTGCTAGTGTATGTCTTTTTGTAAGTCACGTTAAATTATATTTAAAATAACATGGGACAAATTTGAATTACATATGAACTTGTTAAAAAAAATAACACGGGAGTATGGATGAATAAATGAAGTGTCTATAGAAGCTTTAAAGTCCATTGATTAGATAGAGAGATTTGGAAACCTCCAAGTTCCCTTGGAGAAAAAAGATAAAAACTATATTCCTGTTTAATTATCCATCTGGTTTTTTTTGTTTTGTTTTTTTTTTGCAAATTGATTGTATCAAAATATCGGAGTCCTTTGCACCTATCTCAGAATTTGTCTTTGCGGTAGGTCTACCATTTTGATTGGTGCACATGTTTAAGAGGTTTAAATTTCAAAAGGTAGGCTTCCACCGCCTTCTGCTCATGTATCTTTTACGGCACTTTTCTGTTTGTGTTGTAATTAATCATCCACTTGTTATCTTCTCCCCAGACAGAGTTCACGGCAGGATCACAAAGTCCCTAGTGCCTGCTAGAGTCCCTGGAACAACGAAGGCACATAGTAGACACTGTCTGGAGATTAACATTAAATTATACATGTAACTAAGTATTTTGCAGGATGGTTGCAAGGATTAAGTGAGATGACATGTAAAAATCCAATATGTAGCTGATACAATAGGAACTCAATATGTTAATTCTCTGCCTCCTTTATTAGAGGAAAAAATCTAAGTATTAAAACAATCTAGAATACTGAATATCAACTTTTGTCTAATAAAAAGTAAATGTCCTGTAGAAATTGTTTTGCTTTTAAGAGTAATCAGTATTGGGTGTATTTAGAAAGTTAAGGGGCAGGCTGATGCATGGGAATGGAAAATTTGGAGAAACAAAAAATGTGGCCTCTAGCTTCTCAATGCTTTGTAGGGAGAATGGCCTCAGGAAAATGTTGGTCTCTGTGGTAAGTTGAATTATGCACCCAAAAAACATATCTTCTTACTGTTACTTTATATCCCTGTGGGTGTGAACTCATTGTAAATAGAATCTTTTGAGTTATTATTTATTTTTAAAAAATTTTTATGGCACAGGCAGGCTCCAGGAATTGAATCCAGGTCTACAGCATGGCAGGTGAGAAATCTGCCACTGGGCCATACTGTTGCACCACCCTTATGTTGTTATTTTAAGTGAAGATGTGACCAACTAAATTACGGCGGGTCTTAACCCATACTACTGGAGACCTTATAGAGACAATACATACATGCAGAAGTCACAGAACCCAGAAAGAAGAGGACATCGCCTTTTGACAAGCAGAGATACAAGCCTTGGAATCCCAAGGGTTGCTGGCAGCCAGTACTAGAATGCTCAGAGTCCAGGAGAAAGAAGCCTTACCTCTTACCTAAGAGTCACTTCTGGAGGACCTCTTCTGTTGCTCAGATGTGGTCTCTCTCTCTCTCTCTCTCTAAGCCCAACTCTGCAAGTGAAATCATTGCCCTCTCCCCTACATGGGACATGATATCCCAGGGGTAAAAGTCTCCCTGGCATCGTGGGAGATGACTCCCAGGGATGAGTTCAGCCCCGGCACCCTGGGATTGACCGTGCCTTCCTTACTAATAGGGGGAAAAGAAGTGTAATTAATAAAGTATCAGTGGCAGAGAGAGTTCAAACAGAGTCGAGAGGCTACTCTTAGGTTGCACTTACACAAGCTTCAGTTAGACCTTGCTGCCTATTGAAACTTGCCTAACCCCAACCAAAATTTATTCCAGCCAATCCTAAAGAGCACCTAGGGCAATATATAAGATTCTACAAAGGTTCCATGCACTAGGGTAACTTTTCAGAAACCTACAACCTCCAGATGGGACCCTGGACCAGATAAGTCCTGAAACCTAGAGGGGCAGCCTCTCCAGAATATCATCTAGTTCCATCTCCCTACCCCATGTTTTTGACAGCCCCTTCCAACATGAAAAAGTTAGAATGGTCATAGCCCAAATACCCCTACAGAGTGGGATAGAAAGATCAAAGGTAAGATGGAGTTATACGGAGAAGGTAAGGTTTAATAAACGAATATGATTGCTGAGTCAATAAACTGATATTTTTTAGTCTCTAGTATCTTAGAGCAGCTAGAAGTAAAACCTAAACTTGTGGAAGTATAACCCATGCCAAACTATGAAATCTGTTCTACAGCTAATTGTTGCTCTGTGCTTTGAAATTTATTGCTTTTTTTGTATAAATGTTATTTATCACAAAAAAGAAAAAAACGTCGATTATAATGATAAAAAAAAAATTATTCCTTCTAGCCTCCTGTATTCTGAAGCAGCTAAAAGGATAAATCTGAGAGGATCATATGGAAACCCATGACAAACTCTGGAATCTGTCCTGTAACTACTTGTTGAAGAGTCTCTGAGAATTATTGCTTTTTTCTTTTTTTGCTTTGCTTTTTTTTGCTATATTATATAAAAAAAAAGTTAAAAAAAAAAACTTTACCTGTATCTTGAGATTAGACTTTTTCTAGCCTCACAAAGATAAACCAGTAAATTCCTGTTTTTTTTTTTTTTTTTACATGGGCAGACACTGGGAATCAAACCCAGGTCTCTGGCATGGCAGGCAAGAATTCTGCCACTGAGCCACTGTCACACCGACCCTAAATTCCTGTTTTTGAAATCAATCTGTTGTGTGGCATTTGTTTTAAGAGAATGGCCAACCAAGACAGACTCCCTTCTTCTACCATCTCCTATCAGTTCTTGGAACTAATTTGAATCTTTTGTCCATCTTGAATGAACCCAAGTACTTTGGTTGGCAGGAATTAAGATTGGGCCACTATAAGGAACTATTAGATGTTTGGTGCCCAGGCTGTGTCACTCATTATACTGTACAAATTCCATGGGTGAGACATCTCTGAGTTCTTCCATGGGAGAATAACCTGGTATTTGCATCTTGCTAATGCACAAGCCCTTTCCTCTAAACTTAGGACTGCTGAAGAGTATCCAGGTATTATGAGGATGGGAAGCTCTCCTGGGACAAAGTTTCAGACAATTTGCCCCCAAAAGATTTTAAGCCAGCTGTTAATGACACAGTGTGGTGTTGAACTTATAGAAGGACCAATTTCCTGTATATAATTATACACAGAAATTTGCCAATCAATTTATATACAGATAAAAAAATGTCCTGTGTGAAGTGCAAATAACAGAGACTAACAGCTATGCCTTGGTCTTGTTGAATCTTGTGAAAATGACCATTATGCTACCCTGTATTTCCTCTGTGGTTGATTTTCATCAAACCAAAACTAGTTACAAAAGAGTCAGCAAAAAATGTCTCTTTCTGAAAACAATGTCTACCATTTTAATGATTGCAAAATCTTCTCTCTCCATCGACCTTCTAATCTCTTTAAATTGCTAGCGAGTAGGGCTTTAAAATATCCTGTTAGTGATTCCTCGTTCTTAGAGAATTCTAATTCAAAGGGATGCAGTGCCTCTGTTTACTTAGAAGAGACATTTGAAAGCACACCTACAATGCGATCTGAAAATAAACAACACCATCTTACTCTGGTCTTTGTCTGTCCTTTGAGGCATAAAGAGTCAGTGGACCAGGGGAAAGCAACAACAGAGCGGATTCCAGTTATAAACGATTCCACTGCTTCCTCTTTTATCAGGAAGCTGAATGGTTTTCCATGGAATTCTCCTTTTCTTTGTCTATCAACCAAACTCCCTAGCTATCGACATTTCTTCATTTCAAGAATGGTTCCTATGATCTGTACAGGAACTAGGAAAAATGAGTCCAAGAATTTGAATCAAGTGTGAGCACTGACCCACCTGATGACCTCAGGATTTTCATTAATGAGACAGTATACTGAAATAATTAAAATAATAAGTAATCAGAAAAATTATTGTAAACAATAATTTGTTTTCTAGTGTCCAATCTAGGGGTTGATTTTTGATGGTACGGTTTCATAGCTTACAGCCCTGACTGCATCTTGGAGATGTTGGAAGCCTACACAAAAGAAAGTAGAATCATATGCACATAATTAAAAAAAAATTCAAGCCATACATACGTGTGTGCGTGCACACACACACACACACACACACAATCAGTGAAAGTAATGTGCTCTTCTCATCTCAGGCTTCAGCCTCCCGGACCCCCAGTCTCTCTCACCTAAGGTTAAAAAATATAGATTAGCCTAAACCTCACCTCAGACTCATAGAATCGGTATTTTGGGGCATGTGTATCTTTAATAAGCTCCCAGGTGATCCTATTGCCCGGTCAGGTTGAGATTCACTGATCCTGATGGCGTGACAAAACTCCAGGGGCCTGGTGCATGGGTTGGGAAATCACCAGGTACAGCAGACGTTAGAATTAGAAAACTCTGATTCATGCACTTGTTAGGGTGAAGAGCTTTTGTACTGCTTGCTTAAGAAGCAGCGTGATAGATTTAAAACAAAGCAGAACAACAACGAAACAAACTCATGGCCTGGGACTTAAAGAAAATGATATCTGGATCTGACTTTGCCAGTAGTTCACTGTATGACATTGTTTCCACATTTGAAAAATTGGGGGGTTGAACTAAATTCAGGTTTTAAATCTTACATCCCTAGTCTTCTGGACTATACACGATCCATTCATGCTTTCTCCTTTCTAATAAAGCCCTGATTCTGTTCAGGTTCGTAAATTCTCTAAGCCAGTCCAAATTCCTACACGGGAAGCTAAGTTCCCCCACCCCAACAGCTCCAGGGGTGGATGGATGGGCCCAGGGGTAAGTCCTTCTCTCTTTAGGAATGGATATATGAGCTAATTCCAGTTAGTATAAGGTGAGGACTAATTTGCAGGTCATTTCTGAAATATGAGAAGCCAGTTCTTCTTTCCTACCAAATGTGAACAAGAAAACACGTATATAGCTTTGATTGCTACTGCAGAAGTCCTTGTCTAAAGCAGAATTCGCCTTTATGCGTACAGAACTGCCACTCTGATGGCAGAGTGGAAAGGCTAAAAGAACCTAGACCTGCGTCGACATATTGAAACATGCAACACCGAAACCCTCACCATATCTGGACTTCCCGATATATGAACCAATGTATTGTTTAAACAAGTTTGAGCTGAGTTTTCTGTTAAATTCTGTTAAAGCTGAATTCACACCATAGACTTTGTGACTCCAAGATGTTTCTACATCTTAAACATGTTTAGCCCTTTATCTATCCCTCTAGAAACTTTTTCAAACTCTTGAAAACCCTTCTGTTAGTTGAAGCTGAAATCTTCCTAAGGAACCCATCTTCTTTAAGTCTGAGTCCCTCACATACGGGACTCTTCACTCATTCTCTATTTCAGGTGTCTTTTCTTTTTTTTGTATGTTGTGTGGTGGGGGTCACATTTCATGCTTTTTCCATGTGAGTATCCCATTGTTGCAGCACCATTTGTTGATTTTGCGGGGAGTCGGGGGTGGGGTGGGGTGGTGGAATCACAGGCCAGGAATCAAAGCTGGACCTCCCACATGGTAGGTGAGAATTCTACCACTGAGCTACCTTGGCATCCGTATTTCAAGTATATTTTATTAACTTCTTGGCCATTTATCTTGTCTTTTCTAGCTTCTTCCTCCCCTCACACCCCACCCAACTTTATGACCCCCAAATAACTTAGCAACTACTAATTTGCCATTTTATTTATTTCTTCTTGTCTAGTCTTGATCCATCACAAATGAGCATTCAAGAGCATCAAAATGTTTGTGTAACATGTGTAGGCGAGCTCTAGCTCACAGCGAGGGGTGTTTCCCAGTGACAAGTGGAGAGAGCTTACGTACAGTTTTAGAAATCTAAGGGTGTCTGTTAAGGGAGCTCGCCCCGCTTTTACTAAAGAAAGGACCAGTTGAGTCTTGATGCTGAGTGAACAAGAAGTAGATTGTTTCATATGGAATGTAAACATTCTCTATCTTCGGAAACTTATTTTGTAGGCACACAGGGAAGGAGGAGAAAGAAGAAAGGCAAGGAGGAGGAAGGAGTCAAATTTTTTTCTGGTGTTATATCCTGGGGTGTTTTCATACATAACTTCACTTAAGGCATACAATAAGCCTGCCCAGGTAGGTTATTTTTACCTCCACTTTACAACTGGGACAACCGAAGCTTGAAGAAGTGATTTTCTGAAGGGCAGTCAAGTGCATGTCAGAGCTGAATTCACACTGTAGACTGTGTGACTCTAAAGTATCACATTTTCTAAATCTTAAACTTGTTTACCCCTTTATCTATTCCTCTCGAAACTTTTTCAAACTCTTGAAAACCCTTTTGGACTCTCTCTTTGCTGAGCAAGTGGTCGACGTCGTCCCGGCGGTGTCCTGACTTAGAGCTTGTTTGTGGCTCTGGGTAATTCCTCTGTCTCTCCCTCTGCCTGTCCACAGTCAGTGAGATGCCTGGCTGGTCCTGTCTCCCAGGTGACTGCAGCAAACACAGGGTCACTGAATAAATGGCTGATGACGAGGCTGGGTTCCTGGCACCTCTTTTTCTGTCTTGATCCTCTTACCATACTTTGGTGGTTTGTGGTCACTGCATGTGCCCTTTCAGTCACCAACCTGGTATTGTGGGTCACTGCAATTTATTGAATCGCTCACAAATACCCACCACCTTGCCTCTATGCTGCACATCTTCTCTGTTTCCTCTCAAGCAGTCTGTCCTGTCTATTAGTGAAAACGGCCACGGTGCCCAGGAACGCTCTTTTATAGTGCTCTCTGGCATATCATGTTTAGAATATAAGGAATCACCCTCAGCAGACTGGGGCTGCTCCCTCTTCAGAACAATCAGTGTTGCCACCCAAATCATGGCATTGGAGCAGTGCAATAACACAGAGGAAGGAGATGGGAAGAGATGTTGGCAAGAAAGAGAGACACAAGGAAGGGAGATGTAGACTGATAAAACTGATCCAACTGCTGCTGTGATTTTATCAATGTTGTATCTATTTAGATTTTTATGCCTTAAAAATGTCATAACTATATTCAGAGGATGACAGCTTAACAAAATCTGGGAGCCAACGCTACAGTACTCTTCTTTGGAGTCAACCTTTGCAGTTGGCCATTCTTCTTAATAAGATGAACTCATCCCATTTTATTTCTCTCCCGCCACTCCATCTATTGCCCTCTGTAGTTTGGGGAAAAGGGGAAGGAAGAACACAGATCTTGTGCTCTTATATCCTAGGAGTTTGTTTGTTTGCTTTTAGCATGACCAGGCACCAGGAATTGAACCCGGGTCTCCAGCATGGCAGGTGAGAACTCTGCCTGCTGAGCCACCGTGGCCCTGTCCTAAGAGTTTTGACATATATAACTTCCTTTGATCTACACAAAAACTCTCCAGTGGAGGTAGGAGGGAATTATTATGGCCATTTTTTTTTATATATATATAGCTAAGGTAACTGAAGCTCAGAGCATTTGAGTAATGCTCCCAGGTATCACCACGGAATGACTAGAGCTTGAATCTGATCTTTTATGGGACTCTTCCCATGCATGAGCTCATTTAATCCACACAGCACTTTCATCAGGTGGGTGCTATTATCATCCATGGTTTACAAGTATAAAAACTAGGCCTAGGAATATAAGCACTTCTCTGTGATTGTACTGAGAAACATTGATTGTACACTTTTGATGGATTATATGGTATACAAGAAAATCGTGTTGAGAAAAAAAAAAAAAAATACTAGGCCTAGGGAGGCCAGGAAGTAGTTTGCTTAAGAACAGCAGTTATATGGGCTAAAGATCGAATCACAGCATATGTTTATCTAATATGGAGTCTTATTTGTTTACGAGTACTTTGGAGACAACTCTTGGGATTCCCACAGTTAAGTAATGGGCTTTAGGACTTGTAGTAGCAGGAGCAAAGGAGAGCTAGAAAAACAGTTTATTACAATTAATACAACACCACTTGAGGTCCCTGCCTAATAGTTATGTGGTAGCGTAGAAATGACAAGAGCCACATGACATTTTTGGTGCAATGAGCTAGAGCAGAAGAACTCTATTTGAGAAGGTCATGAGTAAAGATTAGCTATTATTTTTTTAAATTAATTTTTAAATTAAAAAAAATGACAAGAAACACAAACATTCTTCACATATGATCATTCCGTTCTACATATATAATCAGTAATTCCTCACAATATCATCACATAGTTGCATATTCATCATCATGATCATTTCTTAGAACATGTGCATCAATTCAGAAAAAGAAATAAAAAGACAAAAGAAAAAAATTTATACGTACCATACCCCTTACCCCTCCCTTTCACTGATCACTAGCATTTCAATCCAAGTTTATTTTAACGTTTGTTCCCCCAATTATTTAGCTTTATTCCATATGTTTTACTCGTCTGTTGATAAGGTAGATAAAAGGAGCATCGGACACAAGGTTTTCACAATCACAGTCACACCTTGAAAGCTATATGATTATACAATCATCTTCAAGAAATATGGCTACTGGAATACAGCTCTACATTTTCAGGCAGGTCCCTCCAGCCTCTCCATTACATCTTAACTAACAAGGTGATATCTACTTAATGCATAAGAATAACCTCCAGGATAACCTCTCGACTCTGTTTGGAATCTCTCACCCATTGACACTTAATTTTGTCTCATTTCCCTCTTTCCCCTTTTGGTCGAGAAGGTTTTCTCAATTCCTTGATACTGAGTCTCAGCTCATTCTAGGGGTTTTCTTAATCCCTTGATGCTGAGTCCCACCTCATTCTAGGATTTCTGTCCCACGTTGCCAGGAAGGTCCACACCCCTGGGAGCCATGTCCCATGTAGACAGGAGGAGGGCAGTGAGTTTGCTTGTTGTGTTGGCTTAGCCATTATTTTTTGGCAATGCTTCTTTACCTGAGATGCCTCTGCACAACTGGACTAAGTTTTGGTCATGTATTTGCAAATTTTATACAGAGATTACATAAAAATTAGTGAGAACATCTGGCCATTCTGTGTGAAGTTTTCTAACTTCTTTCTAAGTATCACCCACATCTCAGAAAGAAAAAGCATGATTCAAATATTAGAAGGCAAAGGGATCAAGAAATGGTCCCAAATAGGGGGTGGGGGCTGCTCAACCAGTGTATCTAATGAAAAGCACAAAAAATAAATGTGATGATATGGAAATCAGGTTTACAACGATGAATTAACTCTAAAACCGAAAAGCAGCCTAAAGATTAGGCTCGCTTATGAAACGTGTTTCTTTGACTTCCTTACAGACTTCCTCTGGTGGATGAGCTGTGGCATCCTCAGTACAGAATGGTTAAGCAGTACCTTCGGAGCATCTAATATTGAGCAAGTCATCCAGATCTAACACAATTAACAAACGGTTCTCCTCCTGCAATTCCAGTGCCCTGGGAGTCTTGAGGGTGCACCAGAGAAGGAAAAGGAAAGAATTCCTTGTCAAATATTTGTAACCCATCAAATCATACTAAAAATGCATGGATTGTACTTATGAAGTCGTAAAAACACTTTATCGAAAAGTTCTCGGGATACCTTAACCTGGTTCCTCTTTTGTTCATGCTCTTATTCAAAAGAACAGCTTGAGGAGTTTGCTTATGTTTCTCTGTGTACTTTTGACACTAGGAGTGCAATTGTATTTCCCTTAAGGCAGTTTGTGATTTAAACAATTGAGACAACAGAATATCAATTAAATGTCTGATTTCACGCAAGTGACATCATTTATGGGAATTTATTTTGTCCTCTTCACATGTGTCCTCCAGCCCTGATTTTGGCCAACAACTTTCTGGAAAATTTTCAGTGTCTTGAGAAGTTCTTAGTGTTTCAGGAATGGCAGTGGATTGTTTCCCTTGCAACAGATTTAGGAAGTGGAAAATGGATGTTTCTTCCTTCATTTTCAGACATAATCTTGGCAGAATGTTTAAAGGAAAGATAAACAAAGTGTCAAGAACACTTACAAAAGAACACTAAGAGTTCTCGCCTGCCATACCTGAGACCCGGGGGTTCGATTCCCAGTGCCTGCCCATGTGAAAAAAAAAGTAAATAAACAAACAAAAATGAACATTGAAACAGAAAGGCAAGGATGGCAAGGAACAAAATGAATGGATATTGCCACACAGACGCAGTCTCCAAAGTGGCCCAGGAAGTGATGCTGAGTTTTCTTTCAATGATTGACACTGTGCCCGTTTCAAATAGTCCCGACAAAGCAGACATGGGAACGCCTCTCCTTTCCCTCTCTGCCACATTGGGTAAGTTGAAAAGGGCTTCAACATACCACAGAGTCATCTATTTCCAGAGAGGTAAGATTTTAAGTGGAAGAATAAATGCTTTACTTCCCAAACTACCTTATCCCTGGGAGGCTTCATCAAAACCTAACAAAATCTGTGTGGTGGCTCCAAATCTGCCTGTTCCACGCACCCACAGATGTTTTCTTTTGGCACAGACCGTAAGGATCTAGGATTAAATGTTGCCATGTAATAACTAATGCCGTTCAAACTCTCCCTCCCTTCTGTTGAAAGTTGTCACGGTGGCGTAACTGCTGATGCGCTGACATCGTGCAACCCCAGCATGCTGATCTCCACGCTATTGTAACATTACATTCAGGATAAAAGTATTTAAATTTCCCAAGATGTAGTAATTGCGGTTTCTATAAACTGGGCCATATGTTGTCATCTGTTTAGGTACTTGTAGTTAGTTGCATCTATATGTAAAAAGAAGCAGGTGATTTCTTTTAAAGAAATTAAGAATGCGTACTCTCTGACTTTCTGAAGGATTTTCACTGTGAAATTCCTACGCATTCATCTTATATGTAATGTCGTACTATTTCAGAGTTATATAAGACAAACTCTGTTTCTAAGCCTGGAATGAGCGTCTCCTTCTTTAAATTACACTGTGCACCCATGAAATGTTAACATTTGGGGAGTCTGAGTGAGACTGAGAGGTATGCAGATAGTCTTTCTATTCTGTGATTCTGAAATGATATATGTCAAAATAAAACATTTAAAAAATTTCACTGTGTATCTGAACTAGCTCGATACACTTCTTTTAAATAGGCGGAATCTTCTGTTTCATCTTCAGATGGATTAACTGGTAAAAATCTATCCTTTCGTACACAGAAACCATTTAAATTAAGGATTCTACCCTTGTACCTATAGATACGTTTGTTGTGTAACTAACAAGGTCACAGGCTGTTCAGCTGCTGGAGCAAACTCGATTAAGACCGTGATAATCTTTTGAAAGATTGTAATTTATCTCCATTTGAAGGGCATTATCTCAGTTCTTCAGCTATCACAGGGAGCAAGGTTAACAAATATTCAGTGATGAATTCTTGAAAGCTGTAGTCAGATCTTGTTCTCTTGAAACCCTTCTAAAGGGCTGTCAAAAGCCAATGAAATAAAAATTGTCAAATTTTTACACAGAGTTACTTAATGGTTGTTATCTGAGAGAGCAGTTTATGATTCATACAGTCCCTACCTTGACTTAAGCAATTTCTCGTTTGCTTTAGATTAAAGGCAGTCTGTTCCCATTTCTCACGTGGGGGAGCTCACCACAAAAGGCTCTTGGTTACTAGAAATGAGAAATGAGGAGACAAAAACTCCGCCGTTCAAAACTGGCAGATACTTTTGCTAAGGGTCGGCTTTGTTGACCATCTTCTTACCAAACGTATATATATTTTTTAACTTGTTTGATTTTAATGTACAGTCTGTAAATACCCTTGAATATATCAAGTGGGTTTTGAAACTTTTATTTAAGGAGGAGGGGAACAGAAGGAGCTAACGTGATTGAGCATTATGTTTCACGTGCTAGGGACTTGGACTCACAAACATGTTATTCTCATTTAATTCTCGCACCAACCCCACAAAGTATGTGTTATCTACATCTTACACATGAGCACATTTGAGCACAGAAAGATGAAGTAAGCAGCACCGATTCACAGAGTAAATCACTGGGAATGAACTGGGGAAAGGTTCACCAAAATTTTATATCTTTCAGCTTCTCTCCATGCCTGCATCTCTTCATCAAATGTTTCTGTTCAATGTCTGCCTCCTCATTTGCTAAAGTGATTATTGATTTTTTTTTTCTCCCCCTATACTGGGACCAATTTCCTCGAGGTAGAGTAATTGCTGTAATGTAGACATCAAACAAGCCTGAAAAACCTCAATAATGTGGTTTGGCCTCACTCGTTTTCAAGGAGAGAGAAGTAGGAATGGGGCACAGGCATAGGGCAAGAGAAAATGATCAGCTATTCCAGCCACTCATTTATAGCACAGACAGACCCACTAACTTTAAAATATTACTTTCACGTAACTTAACTTATTCCAATGGTTATTCTAGGGGATAGTGATGAGAGAGCTAGGGAACAAAGAATTGCAAGAGAAATCCAATTCAACTTCCTATGAAAAAATTGGGGGAGCATATTCCTTATTTCTCACAGAATTTGTTTAGTTGTCCACAAAACTTACCATGCAATTAAGCCAAATCCTCTCAGCATATGTGAGAGAGCTGGACCACCTGAGTTTTTGATACCCTGGTGTAACTTAAAAAAAAGAAACAAAAATGGCCAAAATAGACTCATAAACATAAAAATATGTTTTAGGGATTATATTGAGCAAATTTAATGCTTTACATGTAAAATATTAAAAGCGATATATTTATGCTGCTTGTGAGACAATTTCAAGGTCATTTTTTTTTCACTTATAATACAGATGGTGTGGTCCAGTGATATGATGCAAGTTTAAAGTGATATGAGTGATGGTAGTTGAACAACTGTATTGTTTAATCAAAATTCATCAAAGTATACACTTTTAAGTGAATATATATATATAGATAAATTATACACTTCAGTGAACTTGACTCTTTTAAAACAGTGCAGTCCTGTCAGTGTATTCCTGGGCCGATTAATCTATGCTTGAAGATATTGCTAAAAGCTTGTGTGAGTCCTAGAGTCCTTTCACGAGTGTGAATTCCAGGCCCAGCTCTAACTTCTCTCTGTAGGCTGCGGTCAGGGGAGGGTCTTCGCCTGGCTGATTGGGCACAGGATCCCACTCCTTAGCAAAGTCTCGGGTATAGAATGGTCCATTTGTACTTGTTGAAATACATGAAGAGCCCCACTAGTCCTCTAAGGCATAGCCACAAATGCATTTTTTTGGCTCCTTCCTGTTCTTTTGAACCCAAGGAATCTTGCAAGCCTAGCTACTTTTCAGGGTCCTGACACTCCGTATGGATGTTAGTGGCACTGGCCATGCGTTGATAGGTCCCAGGAGACGCTGTAGACTGGGTCTTCTGGATATTTCAGCCCCTCTTTCATCTTGAGATGAGTCATAGAGATGTTCTAGTAGCCCATCGTCTTTGGCAGCAGGGAATTGGGACATGAATGGAATTTATATTACTGAACTCTATTCCATGTTCTTAACCAAACATAAGAACACTTCTATCTTGAGCATGTCCTGGAAAAAATGAGCAAAGTCGATCTAACCAGAGAAACACACGTGTTCAATCATCGCTCCTTATGTTTAAGTAGAATTGGGTAATTGCTTTATACTTTCATTTTACTTTGCTTGTATAGAAACAATTTTTTAGAGTTAATTATCCTTCAAAATAAAGCTCAGATACTTGACAAAAATTAAAAATTAAAGAAACTCCTACTATACCTGAAGCCATTGTTTTGACATAGTGGTATATACATAAATCTCCTTTAGACTAGAGAAGTGTTAACAATATCTCTTTCCTAATTATTCCCATCCTTAATTATGAATTTATTCTATTATATGAAATACATTTGGTAAAATAGATGTATAAAAGTAACAAAGAATATCACAAGCATTATGGATTTCTTCAGCTATTTATATTTCAGTAGGTAAATTTAACAGTATTATAGCTAAATCCAGGTACCATATACATAAATACATTAGCCTATAGCATCATATTTCTCTAAGAAAATTCAGTGAAGTCTGTTTTCATCAATTAAAATAAAGACACATAATTATGTGGGAATACTACTTTCTTCTACGCAATTTAGCCAAGCTTAGTGATATGTCTATTAATGTAATTTGCCCAACAAATTTGTGAGATCTTCCAAAATCTCACCTCAGTGATTTTGATACTTCACCTCTGAAAAATAAGCCCTGCTCTTTTTATATGTCAGAAGAATATCTTCCCTGAGGTTTTTCACTTTTTTCAAGTCAGATGTGATGATGAGTGTCCTAGTTTGCTAGCTGCTGAAACGCAATATAACAGAAATGGAATGGCTTTTAAAAAGGGGAATTTAATAAGTTGCTAGTTTACAATTCTAAGGCCAAGAAAATGTCCCAATTGAAACAAGCCTATAGAAATGTCTAATCTAAGACATCCAGGGAAAGATACCTTGATTCAAGAGGCCGATGATGTTCAGGGTTTCTCTTTTAGCTGGAAAGCCATGTGGCAAACATGGTGATGTCTGCTAGCTTTCTCTCCTGGCTTCCTGTTTCATGAAGCTCCCTGGGAGGCGTTTTCCTTCTTCATCTCCAAAGGTTGCTGGCTGGTGGACTCTCTGCTTCTCATGGCTATGTCGTTCTGTGGTGTTCTGAAGCTTTCTCCAAAATACTTCTTCTTTTATAGGATTCTAGTAAACTAATCGAGACCCAGAGGGAATGGGTAGAGACATGTTTCCATCTACTGAAGTTTAATACCCACAATTGAGTCACATCTCCATGGAGATAACCTAATCAAGTTTACAACCTATAATACAGAGTAGGGATTAGAAGAAACTGTTGCTCCCACAAGACTTACTAGGATTAAAACATGGCTTTCCTAGGGTACATAAATCCTTCCAAACCAGCACAATGAGATTGGCCTCAACCAGCTTACTCACTTCTAATTTCTGCAGTGGGAGAAATCTTCAAGGGTGCTACATAAGCCAGCAGCATTCTAACCAGTGGAACGAATTGTTCCTAAGATCCAGTTGTTCAGTTTTCAGGATTTTGTTAAACACAGTCATTCTTTCTTTTAATAGTTTTATTGCTAAAACAGCATACAATATATATTATATTATACAACTTAAAAAGTTAAAAAAAACAACAACAACATACAAACACTCTTAACATATAAACATTTGTACATGGTGTACAATCAATGGCTCACAATATCATTACATAGTTGTGTATTCATTACCATGATCATTTTTAGAACACTTGCATCATTCCAGAAAAAGAAATAAAAAGTACAAAGTAAAAACTCATACATACCATTCCCCTTATCCCTCCCTCTCATTGATCACTCGTATTTCCATCTACCCAATTTATTTTAACTTTTATTCACCTGTTATTTATTTATTTTTATCCATATTTTTTACTCACCTAAATAAAGCCATTCTTAAAAATTAAACTATCTAAACTTATAATTAAATAAATTATATTAAAAATGAAGGGACTATATCAAATGGATCACTTCCTGGTTATTTCCTATTACCTATCTATGCTCTTGAGGTTTTTAACATCTATCGTATCTGTATGATGGAAATATTATACAATGGTATCCTCCTACATCTATTCCCAACTCTGTGTTCAGTGATACATTGTAGTTTGAAAATGGCCGTATTGGGAAATGAGCAAATACAACAACTCAGGGTTGTCCCCTCCCACCTCCAAGAGCTATTAAGCATTTACCAACACATTACTGATTCCATTACAACTTTCTACTTAAAGCTAAATGGGCCCCTTCCCTGCAAAAGATGGGTCTCTCATGGATTCACCTCCTACTAAAATCCTAGGCATTCTCACTGCCTAGCTGCTATGGAAATTATCATTATTAATTCATTCAATAAATATTTTCTTAGGGCTCCTACATATAAAGGATGGTGCTAGGCATTACTGTAATGAGGTAAATAGACACTACAGAACTCAAGAAAAAGATGCAATGATGCAAAGAATATGAGCTTTTGGCATCTGAACCCAATTATGTAGGGGAACCAACCTTCCTGGATTCTTGACTGTCCTGGTTTGGCACTGAAAGTCCTATGTTCCTTAGAACCCCCACAGCCCTGGTAAAATGGGAAGTTTGGTCATCCTACAACTATGCCTTTGAATAGTTGTGAGAACTTGAGCTGATTATTTGTATTTCTGAGTCTCAGTTTTTCCATCTGTGAAATAGGGGATAGAAAGCAATTTTTCAGGGTTATTGTGAGATTTGATTTATAAGATATTTTCATTTCCTAGCTGCTAAAACAAATACCATACAATGGGTTGGGTTTTCAAAAACATTCTTTATTGTTAAATATAACATATATACAAAGAAAAGAAAGAAGAAGCAATGATTTTCAAAGTCCATTTCAACAAGTGTTTACAGAACAGATTTCAAAGTTTGTTATGGATTACCATTCCACTATTTCAGATTTTTCCTTCTAACTGCTCCAAAACACTGGAGGCTGGAGGAAATATATATAGTGTGTGTGTGTGTATATATGTGTGTATCTGTTGTGAAAAATAACATATATACAAAGAAGCAAAATAAATTTCAAAGCACATTGCAACAATTAGTTGTAGAACACATTTCAGAGTTTGATATGGGTTACAAATCCACAACTTTAAGTTTTTACCTTTAGCTGCTCTCACATACTGGAGACTAAAAGAAATATCAATATAATGATTCAGCATTCATATTCATTTGTTAAACCCTACCTTTTCTGTATAACTCCACCATCATCTTTGATCTGTCTTCCACTCTTGAGAGGTGTTTGGGCTATGGCCATTATACCTTTTTCGTGTGGGAAGGGGCCATTGAGAATATAGGATAGGGAGAGGGAAGTAGCTGATGGGTTGGTTTTACAACAGGGATTTATTGGCTCACATTTCAGAGCCTAGAAGTCTTGCTTCCTTCCGGGGTTGATATCTTCTGGCTGGCCAGCAATCTCTGGGGTACTTGAGTTTTCTGTTTCATGGCAATGTACTTGGCAGCATCTTCTCCTTTCTCTTGTGGGTTCTGTTGACGTCCAGCTTCTGGTTGGTTTGGGGCTTCTCTGTGGCCCTCTCTATAAGCCACTGGTAATAGGATTGTAATGGTCCTGGTGCCACTGGGCCGCACTTTACCTGAATAACCTCATCAAAAGGTCTTAGTTATAATAGACTCATACCCACAAGTATTGATTAAAATTTAGAACATACCTTCTGGAGGTACATAGCTCCAAGCCACCACAAATGGCAAAGTACTAAAGATGCTCAGTGAATGGGAGCTTTCGTTACTAATCACATTAAAATCCATTATAAAAGGCAGAATAAAATAGGAATTATAGCAAAGCTTCAGAACTCTGTTCTGTGGGAGTTAAAGGTTTTTGAGTAGTGATGGAAGAGGGAGTATTTGATTTTGACCTATTAGAAAACAAATTGGCTTTATCCCATTATCAAACTAGAGCTTGTCTTCTGATGCTGTTATATTGTTTTCCAGCACTTGACTTCCTGAATCTCAGAACTCTGCTAAGGTTATCACAAAGCCATCTCTGCTCTGGTTCTCTGATTCCCACAGCTTAGGATCTGCTCTTTGAAGTTCTTCAGTGCCTGCAGCTGGGCAGAAGGAAGCACGTATTTAAATCCTGGTCTCTGAAAACATTCAATAAAATGCTATGTTTAGCCTGCATATTAGTAGGATAAAAGTTAATGGGAAAATGGAAATCAAGTTATAGTGCCTACATTATTGATTTTCAGTGAGGCTTAAAACATATGAAAAGTTCCCAAATGTTAGTAGGTACTCAAGAAATATTAGTTCCTATTTTCACTTCCACTTAATTGCTTTCCAAAGCAATATCTGATAAATACTATGCATGTATCTGATAAAATACTATGCATCAAGTACATTATTGATATTAGGAAAATGTTAAAGTGTTTCATTCAACAATATTCTGAGGCCAGAAAATAAAGATTTGGAATAACTTAAAGATCTGGAAAAGGAAAGTCAAGTAATGGTTTAATTTAGAGGGCTGAAAAATCCACAGAGGTTATTCAAATAACATACCCACAGTGATCAACAATAAAACCATAAAAGGGAGTATAAGAAAAGTACCACTGTTGTTTGAAAGTCTTTTGTATTTATAAAGAAAGATATTTTGCATATATATTAAAATCAGACACATGAAAACATCAGTACCATTTTGAAAATCTAACTGTTGTGGAAGTAACTTCAAGAAAGACTTACATTGTCTGCCTCTCTCTTCCTTCAGGAGAAATTCCTTTGATTAGTCTTATTTTGTGTTTTGATACTATAAAATTTTAATGATAGATGCTGAAAGATCCCTCCTTCCTCAGGGGAAATGTGAGAAAGCTGAACATATCCTCAGAGACCAGCTCTGGTGACAAGATGGATGGTAGAGCTGGTATGGTAGCCAGCCTCTAAATGGTCTCCAGCCATCCTCATTTCCTGATACTCAAGTCTTCATATTGTCTCCTTTACCACCAAACCAGGGCTTCTGGGTGCAGCCAGTACAACAAAGGTAGAAATGATGGTGTACGACTCCCAAGGCTAGTTCATAAAGGAAGGGTTGCCAGATACAATAGAGGATGCCCAGTTAACTTTTTTTGGGGGGGGAGGGGGGACAGTGCATGGTCCGGGAACCAAACCTGAGTCGTGGTTCCTGGATCATGGAAGGCGAGCATTCTACCACTGAACCACCTGTGCAACCTCCAGTTAACTTTTAATTTCAGATCAACACCAAAAACATTTTTAGTCTATGTATGTAGCAAATGCTGTTTGTTCCATAGTCACACTAAAAATGTATTTGCTGCTGGTCTGAATTCAAATTTAACTAGGAGTCCTCCATTTTATTTGCTAAATCTGGCAACCGTATGAGGGGCATTGTAGCTTCCACCTTCCTCTCCTGGGTTGCTTGCTATGTGGTGAATGCACTCAAGCAGCCTGGTGGACACACCCATGAGCCAGTACCAACTTGCTGACCACATGCAAGAGATACCTGGGAAGCAGATCCTCCAGACTCGCAGATACCATGGCTCTAGCCATCATCTGCGTGAATCTCATGCAAAACCTTAAACCAGAACCACTCAGTTAGATCTTTCCTGAATTCCAGAACCACAGAACCTGTGGGAGATAGTAAGTGTTTATTGTTTGAGCCACTGAGGATCGGGGTAATTTGTTACGCAGCAGTAGATAAATCTTCCATCCTATTTTTATGATTGCAAGATATCTTTTTATATAGCAAAGTTTGCCTCGTGCTTCTCATTTGTTCATGTTCTTAATAGCTACTTCAACATCACTGGGTTTAATAAGAACAGTCAGGTCAGTTTTGTTCTTCAAAACAGCACAATGCCAGGTCTTCAACTTCTTTTAGTTACATGGTGCAAAATGGTGCTCTGAACCTTATTTTTTTTCGTCTGCACAGTGGGATAATAATGGTATCCACCTTAGAGGTTTGATGTGAAGAATAAATGAGTTAATAGGCTTAGAAATGTGCCTGATGTTACTAAATGTTCAGTACCCAAGGAAGAGTCTTCTTTTATTCCAGTGACTTGTTTGCATTAAAATCATCTGGAGGGCTATTAAGTACTGTGATTGCTGTGCCCTACTCCTCTGAGTTTCTGATTCAATTAGACTGGGATAGGGTTTCATAATCTGCATTTCTTTTCTTTTCTTTTACTTTTTAAAGTTTTTTTATTGTGAAATATATATACAAAGAAAAGAAAGATAAAGCAATAATATCCAAAGTACACTTCAAAAAGTAGTTACAGAACAGATTTTGGAGTTTGGAATTCCATTATTTCAGATTTTTCCCTCTAGCTGTTCCAAAACACTGGAGGCTCAAAGAAATACCAATATAGTGATTCAGCAGTCATACTCATTTGTTAAATCCTATTCTCTTTGTTATAACTCCTCCTTCTCCTTTGATCCTTCTCCCAATCTTTAGGGATATTTGTGTTATGTCCATTCTACCTTTTTTCATGTTGAAAAGGGGTATTGACAGTATGGGATGGGGATGGAACTGGCTTACATTCTTGGAGACGCTGGAACCTCTGAGTTTCAGGACTTATCTGGCCTAGGAACCATCTGAAGAGTTTAGGTTTCTGCAAAGTGAGCGTCTTGTGTGAGATTTTTGTAGGTCCTCAGATAGAGCCCTGGTTATTCTTTAGGGTTAATGGGAATGATGTTGGCTGAGTTCTCTTAGCCACTGATGCCTTATTTTATGACACTACTTTTTCCCTTGTGATCAGGAAAGTGTTAACTCATGCCTGGGAGTCATGTCCCATGCTGCCAGGGAAACTTTCATCCCTGAATGTTATGTCGCATGTAGCAGGGGAGGGTTTGATTTTCCTTGCAGAATTGGGCTTAGAGAGAGAAGGGCTACATCTGAGCCACGAAAGAGGTTTCCTGGAAGTAACTCTTGGGCCTTGTTATAGGTAGTCTTAGCTTGTCCACTACAGAAATAAGTTTCATTAAGGCAAGCCTCAAAATCAAGGGCTTGGCCTATTTTCTTAGGGAGTCTCCACTGGTTGAGAGGGTACCCAGGGTTTCCCAGATGGGAAAGTTTAATAGTTCCATTTTTCTTCCAGTCTCTCAAGGGGCTCTATCAATACTTTCAATGATTAGGTCACCGTAGTCTGAGATATATCCTGGCATAACATTAAACTATACAGAATTACAAGACCTTTGTCTGGACTACAGGAGTTTGGGTTCTTTAAATGAGCTATCCAGACAGGTTGATTTAGATTGTGTGTTACAGAAAATTTAGGTTCTAGACACAATAAACCTTTCTGCGTTTGGTCTCATACAATAAGTCTAGAGTACATACACTGTCATCTTTGACCCTGTATGCTGATTACCTTAGTCCCAGCCAGATCTGTTTTGTTTGTATCCCTGGTTGAGGCCTGGTTTATTTTTTGGTTCCTTTGTTACTGCACAATCTGCATTTCTAACAAATTCTGAGGTACTGATAATGCTGATGATTCGGGAACCAAAGCTATTATTTTAGCTTAATGCTTTCATCGAGTGCAGCCTTGCTGGGAGAACACCTTCTCATTTCTGTTGATAAATGATTCCTGTTGGCTTGGACCCACAGACCTCAGCCTGCCAGAGGTGTCAGGAGTGTGAAATCTGAAGTCTGAATTCTCTTAACTCAAGCAGGAATGGAAACCACTGATTTATTTCTGGATATAATCAATACCTCTAGGCCAAGGGATGCTCTCAGCCAGCAGAAAGTCTAAAATAGAAAGACCTCTGTTCTAAAATCAGAGATGAACCCTGTTCAACAATTGTCAGTTTTGCTGACTTCTGGGCCTTGACCTCTGCTGGCCTGAAATGGGAAGCCCATACATCAGCTCAAGTCCTAACTCTAGTCCAGTGTGGGGGAAATCTCATAATAAGCAGTAAATACTGCTACAGTGGGCCAGAAGCAAACACGTTTTTGTCCTCTTAATT
Source organism: Tamandua tetradactyla (assembly GCF_023851605.1). NCBI lineage: Eukaryota > Metazoa > Chordata > Mammalia > Pilosa > Myrmecophagidae > Tamandua > Tamandua tetradactyla. The sequence goes on along the minus strand of NC_135347.1, from coordinate 2,959,426 downwards.
GGTACAGTATTAAAATATTAAACAGGCAGTCCTTGAAAGCGTTCCCTGTCATTAATTCATTTTCCAAATTACAAACTGTTCTAGTTTGCTAGACTGCTCAAAGCAGATACTATAACATGTGTTGGCTTCAACAATGGGAATTTACTAGCTTACAAACTTACAGTTTGGGGGCTGAGAAAAATGTCTGAATCGAACCAGCATCAGGTGATGCTTTCTTCCTAAAGACAGGCTGCCGGCGATCCTGGACTCCCCTGCCACATGAAAGGCGCACGGTGGTGTCTACGGTCTCTCCCTTCTCTTCTGGGTTTTGGTGCTTTCAGCTTCTTGCTTCCCTGCCTTTCTCTCTTTGCCTGAATGTCACTCTTTTATAATAGACCTCAATAAGAAAATCAAGACCCACCCTGAATGAGGTGGGTCATATCTTAAGTGAAGATCCTACTCCCTAAAAGATCCTGCCTATAATGGGCCCACACGTACAGGAATGATTAATTGTAGGAGCATCCTTTTCTGCAGCACACACAGCTTCAAATCACCACCCAAAAGTATCCTCTGAAGCAGTATTTCTCAAACTTGAACATGCATACAAGTCACCTAGGGACTTTGTCAAAATGCAGACTCTAGTCCAGTATGTCTGGGTTGGGACAAGCTCCCAGGTGGTGTCATATAGTTTTGAGCCTCATCCCAGAGCAACCGAGTCTGAACTGGGGGCGGGAAGGTTGAGTCCAGGAGCCAAGCACCACGCATCAGGTGCTGTTCTGGATGGAGGATTAAGAAACATGGCTCCAGAAGAGAAAGAAGAGGACCTTCCCATGTGTTGTGAGGAAGGATCGGCCGTGGCCAGCCAGAATGCAACCCCCCTGGGGGGAAGCCAGACCTTCGAGTTTCAAAACCAGCATTCTGTACTCTCGTGACTGCCTTTTCCGTTTTAAATGTGACCCTTACTCCAGCCAGATCTTCATATCATGTCAGCCTATCCTGGAATTCTGTGAATCAGAAAATGTACCTGGGGAGCCTCTGTCTGATTATTAGTATAGTTTTTCCTATTAGGATGTACACTCCGTGAAAGCAGGGCACACATCTATTGTTGAAGGTGGTACATTGCATCGAGAGCAATGTCTGGCAT